>NC_073394.1:16932584-17236334 GCF_028641065.1 Leucoraja erinaceus
AACAATTTTGGATCCTTCAGTTAAAGCTATAATATTCAGGAGCCAAGCGTCAATTGTAAATTCCAAGACATTGTCATGGTAGTTGACCTGGCTCATGTTTCAATTGTTTTAAAAATTGAAATTCCAAGATATCTGAGCATTAATTTAATTAATCCCCAACTGTGTCAGTGTTCTGTTGTTTTTTTGAGGTATGGTTATTAAAGTACAGAGTTGAGTTTAAATTTAAACCAAGCCATCTTGACATGAGGGTACACAAAATTGCTTGAGAAACTCAGCGGGTGCAGCAGCATCTATGGAGCGAAGGAAATAGGCGACGTTTCGGGCCGAAACCCTTCTTCAGACCCGAAACGTCACCTATTTCCTTCGCTCCATAGATGCTGCTGCACCCGCTGAATTTCTCCAGCAATTTTGTGTACCTTCGATCTTCCAGCATCTGCAGTTCCTTCTTGAACATCTTGACATGATCCACTTTAAGCATTAACAAAGGCAGATCAACAACTGTTTATGGATGTCAGGGTAGATATGCAAACACGTCATTACTGAAATGGATTAATGAAGCAATATGCTTTCATTAAAACATAAATCCATTAAAAAAAAATAAACTCTGATCCAGTAAGTTTCCAGGAGGTAACAGTAAATGAGCAACGTGTTTGTCAGTTGCACCGCTTCTCAATACTAGTGAATCAGTCCCTTTCCTCAAACATGATACCAGCAATCTTCACCAAACCATCTCACACAATTAAATCATATCATTTGTCACTGCTGAACGACAAAAAGTCTCAGAAAACTGATTCTTCTGGGTTTCTGCTCCATAATTGTACAAGTACACTAAGGGAGGAGATTCCAGGGGCCTTGACAGAGGTCTTTGTATAATCTCTAGCCACCAGCAAGGTCCTGGAGGACTGGAAATAAACCAATATTGTTCCTTTGTTCAACAAGGGAAGTAGAGATAATCCAGGAAATTTACGCACAGATGCACACGCACGCAGACATGCAGATAAAGTGGGAGATGTTGCACTTTGGATGGTCAAATGTAAGGGGAAAGTATACAGTTAATGGCAAGACCCTTAGCGGCATAGATGTACAGAGGGATCTTGGGTTCTAAGTCCATAGTTCGTTGAAGTCGTCTTTCAGAGTTTTTTTACGGTGGCAAAGAATGATCGAGAAATTGACTGAGAAAAATAAAACGTATCAAGTATGTTGTGATAAAAGGTCAGCGCGCCAAGACATAACATAATAAGGAAATTACACAGAAGTCTTTGCAGTAAATGACATAAACAAAGAACAGTAGAAAACCAATGAGTGATAGTGAAATATGTATTAGCAAGGATAAATTGTTAATGAGATGAGTTAGAGAAAAATGCAAATTAGAAATAATGCTGAAATCCCAACTAAAAATTGCTTACCATCGCTCAATTTTTTAAGCACAATGACATTTCACAAATTTTGGCATAATGGTTACATTGTTGAACTTGATCAGAAGACACAACTAGTAAAGTTTTAATCGCATAAAAACATAACATAACCCAATAGATAACATCAAAGCTGAAGAAGGGTTTAGACCCAAAACGTCACCCATTCCTTCTTTCCAGAAATGCTGCCTGTCCCGCTGAGATACTCCAGTATGTTGTATCTACCTTTGATGTAAACCAGCATCTGCAGTTCTCTCCTACGATATATAGTTCTGCACATCATGCCATGAATGATGGCAGATAATTGAACAGTTAACAAGCGGTAGGGCTCCAAAAACATCCCAGTTATGCTAGAATTGAGCAAGGAGTGCAAAACAAATTTAGCACTGTCAATCACGTGCTAAATTACAATTAATTTAAGCCTCCCAACAATCATAGAAGTCGGCCTTCAGCCAACTGGATTAACTTCAATCAATTAAGAAACAGTATATAGCTTTGAATACAGCAAAGGCACTGGGTATCACCACCCTAGCTTCTGTAGTATGGATTACTATTAAAATAGACAGATTTCTGGCCAATATGGCCAAGTACAAATGCACTAATGCAATCGACAATAAACGCAGTAGGTCATTCGGCCCAATCTACAAAGCATCGTGAAAAATTGCTCAGCTTGTCTTGTCCAAAAACATACAAATCAGTTAGGGGGCGACTCCCAATCATCCAAAAAAAGTAATGAAAGCACTGCCCATTACACCTTCCAAGTGGTAGTTAACAGTAAGTTATTCATTGATGCTCTATTTGGGGTTTTTCAAAAACATTCCCTACTAACTCTCATTACAGCCTCTCCCAAGAAGAGTTTCCCAGGTGCTCACTTTCCACGTCATTCAATGGATCATCCTTCACAACTTTCTCAACCAGAAAGAGAGGAAAAAAAGGAATTTGCACCACCTGGCTAATCTCACCTCCTTCCCCTTTCAGCTCTCTTTACCATCTTCTGGTCTTCTCTTCCATCTCTGCTCATGGCATTTACCTTTACGAGGGAGATGCAACACCTCATTTTTCTCTACCCCTCCTTCAGGTGAAGCAGAGACTTACTTGCACTTCTATAGGGGGGGGGGGTTGCACGTAAGGTCATCGGGTCAAAGGGCGTGACGCACAGAGCAGCTCAATCCATCTGGAGGACATGGCAGCTTCTGGCCTACACTTAACGCACAAAACAGTACTTTCTTACCTGTTAAAAACTGCCAAAATGGCAATTTTTGCACTGTAAATAATTGTGGAGGATGACTGAGCGCTCTGAACCAAATGCTCTAGTATATTTGCTCTAAACACAAGCACTAAGCGGCCGAAGGAGCGCATCCCTCGGGACAGCCCCCACTCTCCCCCCAGGGTCAGCATTGTCCGGCCACCCTCCCCCTGCGCGGCTGCACTGTCACGGGCTGTGGGTTGGCAGCGCCCACACATAGGGCCAGGTGGAGCGGGGCCGTGGCTCCGGGCAGCTGACACACGGGGCCGAAAACCCGACAACGTCCCCGTCAGCTGCAGCAGAGTTGGGGACAGTCTAGTCTCTCCACCCACCCAGAGTCACAGACCCGCCCTCACCTCCCCCTACCTCCCCCCCCCCCCCCCCCCCCCCCACTGACCACCCGGCATTGTCCCTGTCAGCTGCAGCAGAGTTGGGGACAGTATGGTCCCCTCCGCCACCCAGAGTCACTGCATTGGCAACCCCGACCCCCCCCCCCCCCACCAACCTCCTCAGCCCCACCCCCGGCCAAGGGGATAGACCCCCCCCCCCCCCCGGGATCCCTCCCCACCCCCGGCCGAGGGGATAGACGGCCCGGGATCCGCGAGTGTGAAACTGGTCAGCGTGGAGTCCAGATGCCGAGACAAAAGACTGGCCCGCTACACTGGAATCCATGGTGAGTGTTTACCTGCAGTTCACCGTGTGTACTCCAGTTGGCGTTGCTTGGCAACAGTATGGGTCATGGGTCGTGACCCGACTGCCGTGAAACCTCCCTATTCTGGTAATACACCTTTCCGAGCTCTTAATATGATTTTTACATTGGAGAAATCAAGAGGAGGCTGGTTGGTTGTTTTGCAGAGCACCCGAGTTCAGTTCAAAGGGCAGAACCAAATTTCCTGTTGTCTGCCACTGGCTTCCTAGTTGCAACCTCCTTCATTGTCATCACATGGTGTGACATAACCTTGTGGAACAATAACTCATCTTCCATGCGGGCACATTGCTGCTTTCCAGACCCGATACTGAATTTTCTAACTTCAGGAACGCATTTTCTGATTAATTCGCTAGTTCTGCTGTTCATAATCTATCCAAATTAATTTCCATTTTTCTCTATTCATCAACACTCTCTCCATGACCTCTGGCATCCCCTACAACATTATACTGGCGTGACTTCATCTATTTGTTTCCTCCACAGAGTCTGAAGAATGGTCTTGACCCGAAACGTCGTCTATTTCCCTCGCTCCAGATACTGCCTCACCCGCTGAGTTTCTCAAGCACTTTTGTCTATCAGGCTCCGCGATGGTAAATCCGTAGCACACCCACAGCTTGAAACTCCGGGCCGGTCTCCAGGAAAGGCCGCACCACTCCACACTCCGCGTTGTAGGCCACAAGGGGTGGGCAGAGATGCTACACGGAGAAAAGTTGCATCTCCGTCGAGGTAAATGACTGAAAAAGGTTTCCCCCGATTTCCCCCCGCAACCCCCACATAAAGCATACCAAGAGACATTCAACAAACATTCACGACATACTTATAAAATAATAAAAACAGAGAAGGGAAAAGACAGACTGCTGGCGATGCCCTATCTGACATCAATGTAACAAACCTACATAAAAAGAGCATGCAGAGTTAATTAAAAAAAACGGTAAAAAAGTGCAAGAACAGAACTACCAACACGTGTGCTGCTCATGACCTTCAAGGTGAAGCATGGACAAAAATAATTAATTATTTTAACTTCAAGCAGTAGGTTTTGATGTCAACGGTTTTATTTGTGAAATCAAATATCAGCCTTTTCCAAGATGTCATAATTTGAACACCGCAAATGATTCTATAGAGAATACCCAGAAAAAGTGGTAATATATTTGTAAATCAAAACTGAATTTAAAATTAAATCAATGCAAATTCTGAAAGATAATGGTAAACACTTTAATATATATTTTAAAAAGCATGGCAAGGTTCCATGATACTTTTCCTAGATTTGGCAAAATTGCCTAAACATGCTCCATCCAGTGAACTAAGTACAACTAAAATTGGAACTCTCTGAAAATACCTTAATGGGAAACCAAATCTAAAATTGGTGCCAAACACATTTATATTTAATGTGCCCAAAGTTCCACAACTTTATTATTCTTAATCTTACCAGTTGCAAGTGTTTCCTGCTGCAATTCGGATTGCTCCACCTGATGCTGAGGCTGGCTACCGAATCCTTGGCTGTAGCTGGCTTGATAAGGACTCTGTTGTTTGAGTGTGTCCGGGTCACTTGCTGGAGGCACTGGTGCATTCATATTAAATACCTATTTAAAATAAAAGTAGGAAAGAAAGAAAAATAATTTAAAAATTGACTAAAGTAACTTGATCGGCCCAAATATTGGGAAGATGGAAACAGTGAACAAACTTCATAAACAGAATTGTCCTCCAAATAATTAAATATGTGCTATAATGAACAATCCATTACACTAGGTGAATACTGTCTAAGTATGTGATCATGTCTATTTCCTGAACATATCTGAATATATTGATAGATCTTGTCAAAGCAAGTGAAAAGGTTCAGTTCAGAACAGTGTGAGTGTGAGTGTGAGTGTGAGTGTGAGTGTGTGTGTGTGTGTGTGTGTGTGTGTGTGTGTGTGTGTGTATATCTCAAGTATCTGGAATGGACATCGCAAAACCTGCTTTATGTGCCACAGCTCTCACTACCACAATATTGTATAAGAATATTAAAGCTGTGTTTTGTGAAGCACAATTTGCATTTCAATATGGCACTCTGCAAATATTTTGTTGCGAATAAATGTTAAAGGCAACTGAATAAAACCAGCCTCATCATCTAGACAGAAGACTGGGAATGTGCGGTGGGAGGAAGAGAAGGAAGGGGAGAAGAGCGTGTTCTCCTCACATGTTTTACTGGTGAATAGACCAAGATACACATTAACCATTTCTCAATCTCTAATTGGCTTGATCAACCGATGAACTTCAAACACTTTGAAAAGTTGGGAGATCAAAGGTTAATAACAAGGTAGCCCCGGTGCTGCACTTGCTGAAATCCAACAATCAACCATTAATTCATTACCCTACAGTTACAAATCCTAATCTCTATGATATGACGTGTGGAGGAGTGAAAGATGCCTTGAAAATCATTCCAGAGCCTCTATGACATTTAACGTTCTATGCCATGAGGGTTTCTGAAAAAGCATTCAAGCCTGTGTCAGTCCACGCTGATCAATACTTGCATCCACAACCGAGAGGGGCAGAATCATCAACTGGAAGGAAAGATTGGTTAGCCACACAATCAATTAAGTCACAGCACTGCCCTTTGAAGCATGAAACAAACTGGCAGAAAAACAAACAGGGCATAACGATCAATTTTTAAATTAAAGTTAAAAGTAGAAGTGCACAAAATTCCAATTTTCAATCCCATTTATCCTTTATGATTGCTTTTGAAAGGTGAAATTAGCTGTTTATTTGATTTACTGCTAGACTACAGTTTATCTCGTGGCTGTGATGTCTTCCCGACATTATTTCGAAGTAATCTAATTCTGACCAATATAGGGCAATCGGTAAAATAATGGCCTGAAAGGGTGGGAGAGGCAGAAACCCTCATCAATTAAAAAGTAGATGAGCTCTTGAGGAATCTTTGACCTTTTACCAGAATGCTGCCTGGTCTATTAGAATGCTGCCTGGATTAGAATGTTTCGGTGACAGGTTGGTTGGATTTGGATTGTTTTGTCTGGAATGTCGGAGATTGAGGGAAGACTTGATAGAAGTATAAAAATTATGAGAGTCAGAACCATTTTCCTAGGGTGGAAATGTCCAACACTAGAGGGCAGAGTTATCAGTTAAGAGGGGGAAAGCTTAATGGAGATGCACAAGGCAATTTTACTTTAATATGACAGAGTTTGGGAGGGGCGGCACTGGAATGCACTGCCAGGGGTGGTGGTGGAGGCAGACACATTAGTAGCATTAAGAAGCTATTGGATAGGCACATAGAAGTGTAGGGAATAAGAGGGATATAGATCATGAACAGGCAGATGAGATCAGTTTAACTTGGCATCGTGTTCGGCAAAAACGGTACATGACTAGGGACCAAAAGCTGGAAGGAAAGATTAGACTGGCAACTTTTCCAACCATCAGTACAATCACCCAAATACCAGCGTTTAGTACTGAATTCTATGATTCATCCAATGTTATAATTTCTCTCTACCAGATTTGTGCATAATTCTCCATATTTCTCTTGGATTCTACTCATTATAGTTCTTTTCACTCACCACCGTCCTCTTTCCAAAAATTCCCAGATTCTCTCTCATGACCAACTCCGTCCTTAGTATTAGCCAATGGCTGATCGACAATTAACTCCAGAGCCTTTAAAAAGTGATTCATACCATTGGGTTCCAAGTTTAACTCCGCATAATTCTGCTAGATACAAGGAACTGTAGGTGTTGGTTTGCAATAAGACACAAAGTGCTGGAGTAACTCAGTAAGTGAAACAGCATCTTTAGAGAACATTGAAAGGTGACGTTTTGGCTTGGGACCTTTTTTCAGACTGATCGTCATTTTATGTTGTATCCGCATTGCCTAGCTTTCCAGAATGCTTATGTAACAACATGTATATGCACATTATGGCTATTAGACAAACTATTAATTACAATTCCTTTAAATTCCAGTTTCCACCTCATTCATTTCCCTTCACACACAATGCTCATTTTCTTTCACCTTTCTGCCTTCTCTATTGCCAGCATCCTAACCAGTCTGGCTCTTTTCATCACTGTGCATTGAACGCACTAGCCTACTGTGCGCTTTGTTGACTGTAAAACACCCACCTCACTCTTCTCTACCTGTGATACACATTTTTGAAAATTTCATTGTATCATTCCTTTCTCTTTTCATTTCCACTGTTCATGTATCCCTTGTGTTTTGTGGCAAAAATTGAATGAAGTACCGCTGACTGGGTCTGACCCAAGGTTCATGGTAAATAAACAGTTGCAGAAATCTGGAATCACCACTTAGTTTTCTCACTAATTTATTTTTGTATCAGGAAAATAAAACCATATAGTCCCACAGGTATGTCCATCTTATTTGCTCTTGTATTAACTGGACTAATTTGTGAACCACAGTCCCCACCTGGTCATGACTTGATTTTCAGATACAATGTTTTAATTTTGTTCGCTTCCACCAATGCAGTCACGACACACATCTCTAACATTTTGTTGATAATTAAAATGTATTTAGCACACATTTATAATACATTAAATGCAAATAATGACATTTTCAGATGCTTTGAATGGAATTCTGCTCTCACCTTGAGTTTAGATTGACAGTTTCCAAATGCAAAATAATGGTATAAATGAATAATTGTATATTGATAAATGTCCATAAATCATTTTCTTTCCGTCAAAGATTTGATACATTTATAACTTCAAAATAAAGCCCGTCTTACCGTTTGCATTGATTGGAATGGAGCAGCATTCACATTTATGCCACTGCTGTGGAGAGGTTTAGTAGGAGGAGCCTTGAAAGCTTGTGACTGGGAAGCAACAGGAAGTGCTGTTGATACTGGAGTCTGTTCAGAAGTCAGTGACATAGTAGTCTAAGATGTACAGAAGTTGAAAGACCAAAGAAAATTACCAAACCATTAGCTACATGACCCTTAGCTACTTCAAAAGAGCATTTTCAACTTTACCACAATTTGATATATGTAGCTGTGAGATAAAGCCGTAGCCAATAAGAATTTCTTGTTGGTGATCAACCCCAGAAAAGAATAGGCCTGTACCTAATCATAATTTCTTGAGTTTTGAAATAGATATCATTTACCAGTATTCAAAATGTCATGCCTCAAATCTCCAAATAATTATGACACTTGTCCTGTTGACCATTTGAAGTCCTGAGAAAATTCATGTAATTCCATTTTATGATCAAGAATAAGAGCAGGCATAATGTCTTAAGCAAAAAATTACTTATGCTTAAATAATAAGCTTAATGCAACAATATTCAAACTCAAAACTATTATTTATATATAATAACACAATCTTACAGACAACCTAAACTAAATTTTCCAGGTTTAGGAGACTAGAAATGTCAATATGCCTGCTGGTTTAGCATTTAGAGCAAGATGGTCCCCATTCTTGTTCTATATAGTTTACTTAGAAAACTTGGATATTTTTGAAAAGTAGAGCAAAAATGAAAAGGGCGTCTCATTTATTTAAAAAAATTAACCAGGTGTGCTCATGTTGCACTTACCTGAATAGATTCTATGGATTCTTTCTGGGTTCTTTGCTCTGTGATATGGGAAGGCTGGTACATAGGCTGCGATGGTGCATATGGTTCAGTTGTGGATGATACCAAAGGTACCTTAGTATTTAAAAAAAAAACTGGTGAAAACTTAAGTGTCTATGGATTACGCTGCAAAGACAAGAAAAAAAACACAATGGCCCAGCTGGAACAATTACAAGTGAATACAATTTTAGCAGCCAAAATCATTATACGAAATCATTCTCCAAAAGATAATCACAATTTTTGTAATTAAAAACGTGGATGCATCAGGAAGTACACAAAAGGAAAGTACACAAAAGGAAAGTATGTTTACTTAGTAAATATTTTTCTAACTTCTTATAGTATGGAAAAATACATCAAATTACGGATGTTGCGCCCAAATTTATTTGTTTGGACGGAAATCCAGTATTTAGTCATTTTGTGGTCTCACAAAAAAATGGTATGTAATTTTTGAATATGCTCTCATAAGACATGAAATCATCTGTCCTTGTTACGAGTGGAGGGGATGGGTAGTGAGAGCGGTGAGACCCTGGTGAGAGCCTCATCTATAGTTGAAGAGGGAAACCCCCATTCCCAAAAGAATGAGGACATCTCCGATGCCCTGGTTTGGAACTCATCCTGGGTGCAGATGCGTCGTACACAGAAGAATAGGGAGTAGGGGATAGAGACCTTACAGGAAGCAGGGTGGGAAGAAGTGAAGTCCAGATAGCCAGTCGGTTTGTACAAATCTGCACCCAGGATGAGGTGTTCCAAACCAGGGCATCGGAGATGTCCTCATTCTTTAGGGAACGGGAGTTCCCCTCTTCGACAACAGATGAGGCTCTCACCAGGGTCTCCTCGATATCCCGTAGTTCCGCTCTCACTCCCCATCCCCTCCACATGTAACAAGGACAGAATCCCCCATGTCCTCACCTTCCACCATACCAGCCGTCATACAACAGATAATCCTCCGACATTTTCGCCACCTCCAACGGGATCCCACACTGGCCACATCTCCTCCCCTTTTGGCTTGCTGCAGAGACCGCTCTCTCCGTAACTCCTTGGTCAATTTGTCGCTTCCCCACCTAAACCACCCCCTCCCTGGTATTTTCCCTTGCAACCGCAGAGAATGCTACACTTGTCCCTTTACCTACCCCCTCAACTCCACCCAAGGACCCAAGCAGTCTTTCCAAGCGAGGCAGAGGTTCACCTGCACCTCCTCCAACCTCATCTATTGCATCCACTGTTCTAGGTGTCAACTACTCTACATAGGTGAGACCAAGTGCAGACTTGGCGATCGTTTTGCCCAACATCTCCGCTCAGTTCGCATTAACCAACCTGTGCTCCCAGTGGTTCAGCACTTCAACTCCCCCCTCCCATTCCCAATCTGACCTTTCTGTCCTGGGCCTCCTCCATGGCCAGAGTGAGGCCCACCGCAATTTGGAGGAGCAGCACCTCATATTTCGCTTGGGTAGTTTACACCCCAGCTGTATGAACATTAACTTCTCCAATTTCAGTTAGTCCTTGCTTTCTCCCCTTCCCCTCCCTTTCACAGCTCTCCCACAGCCTACTGTCTCTGCCTCTTCCTTTCTTCTTCCTGCCCCCCCTCCACCCCACATCAGTCTGAAGAAGGGTCTCGACCCAAAATGTCATCCATTCCTTCGCTCCATCGATGCTGCCTCACCCGCTGATTTTCTCCAGCATTTGTCTACCTTCTATTTTTCCAGCATCTTTCTTTATAATAATTCTTTCTTTATAATAAAAACCAAAGTGCCCCCAGATTAACTTCTTAGTTTAAATAGTAATCCCAAATACCCTTCACCTAAAGTCTATATCAATAAATAGACCACTGCTTTCCTTGACAATGTAAAGTAGGTTAATGGAAATCTAGCTGGCCCATTGAGTTCCATTGCAACTTCAATAGCTTACCTGCGTGGCTTCTGATTGAACAGAAACTGCATTAGGTTGTCCGTGCCTGGATTCACTGTGCACTAGAAAAAGAAAGAATTTTGATCAAACTAATCACAATCATAACTGCATGACACCAGATACATATTCCTGGGACCACTGGTCTCAGAATGTAATCTGCTACAGTAAAAGTCAAATGACATTCTATCTGGAATCACCTGAAAATTAGTGACTTGACATACTATTCAATAGAGCCATAAAAAACAAACATAACTCAAAAAAATATTTCTCTCTCTCTCCCCGGGGCAGGCGACCTGGAAACTGAAGCTAGTCCCAGGGACGCGAAGGATCTGGGAACGAGGGATCTGGGAACTGAAGCCAGTCCCGGGGACGCGAGGGATCTGGGAACTGCAGCCAGTCCCAGGGCACGCAGGCGATGGCGCCGACCCCTGGACTAAACCAAACACTTGACCCTGTCCCGCCATCCTTTTTTCCCCAAAATTGGTCTTCGACTCGGGGGTGAATCTTCAACGCAGGTGCGTCTTCATTGCCGGGAAATTACGGTAATTACACATAGAACATTTCAACAGGTTTCAGCATACCTGCGAGGCCACCTGTTGCTAAATGAACTCCAATTTCTGACTTGCTGTTCAAAATCCTACCTTGTGTACAGACCAGTTGTTGCATCTCCATGGATTGTGCTGAATTCATGGGCTGCGCTGAAACGATTGCAGGGTCCATTGCTTGACTCTCAAACTCAAGCATCGATTCCTTTAGACACACACAAAAATAAGAGCATATTCATTAAGATATCTACAAGACTAATATACATACTTTGCAGTAATATATGTGTAATGGACCGATGGAGTCGCATGCATTATGCATGTTTTGTTAAGAGGTCACCAGCTCAGTGTTGGCTCTATTTCTCTCCACGCAGATGCTGCTGGACATGCTGAGATATTTCAACCATCCACATTTTGAATTAATTAAAGAAAAACTTCAGTAAGTAAAGAATTATTAAGTGAGATGGACATGCAAATATCTTGTCAGTAGGAACAAAATGCAAGTCTTTCAAGAATTCTGGTTCTCCCAGATTATATCCTTCTAAGTAACAATATACAGTGTCGTCCATAATGTTTGGGACAAAGAGCCATAATGTATTTATTTGCCTCTGTACGCCACAATTTGAGATTTGTAATAGAAAAAAAATCACATGTGGTTAAAGTGCACATTGTCAGATTTTAATAAAGGGTGTTTTTATGCATTTTGGTTTCACAATGTAGAAATTACAGCAGTGTTTATACATAGTCCCTCCATTTCAGGGCACCATAATGTTTGGGACACAGCAATGTTATGTAAATGAAATTAGTTACGTTTAGTATTTTGTTGCATATCCTTTGCATGCAATGACTGCTTGACGTCCGCGATTCATGGACATCACCAGTTGCTGGGTGTCTTCCCTGGTGATGCTATGCCAGGCTTGTATTGCAGCCATCTTTAGCTTATGCAGGGACGATGAAGAAAGACTGGATAGACTTGGTGGGACGACAGATGGCGCAATGGGCTAAGTGTTCGGATGGCGACCGGAAGGTAGCCAGTTCGAATCCCGCTTGGAGTGCATACTGTCGTTGTGTCCTTGGGGCAAGACACTTCACCCACCTTTGCCTGTGTGTAAATGTAATGTAATTATGTGAAGCACTTTGGGGTCAATGCAAGTTGACTAAAAATGTGCTATATAAATAAGATTATTTATTTATTTATGCTTGTTTTGGGGGCTAGTTTCTTCAGTTTTCTCTTCAGCATCTAAAAGGCATGATCAATTGGGTTCAGATCAGATGATTGACTTGGCCACTCAAGGACTGACCATTTTTTAGCTTTGAAAAACTCCTTTGTTGCTTTTAGCAGTATGTTTGGGATCATTGTCTTGCTGTAGAATGAACCGCCGGCCAATGAGTTGAGGCATTTGTTTGAACTTGAGCAGATAGGATATGTCTACACACATCAGAATTCATTATGCTACTACCATCAGCAGTTGTATCATCAATGAAGATAAGCAGCCATACATGCCCAGGCCATAACATCCCCATCACCGTGTTTCACAGATGAGGTGGTATGCTTTGGATCTTGGGCAGTTCCTTACATACTTTGCTCTTGACATCACTCTGAAATAAGTTCATCTTCGTCTCATGCCTTTTTACGGATGGGTGCTCTTTTAAGTACTTCTTGGCAAACTGTAACCTGGCCATCCTATTTTTGCAGCTAAACAGTGGTTTGCATCTTGCAGTGTAGCCTCTGCATTTCTGTTCATGAAGTTAACTGAAGATCATTGACAAATCCACACCTGACTCCTGAAGAGTGTTTCTGATCTGTCAGACAGGTGTTTGGGGATTTTTCTTTATTATAGAGAGAATTCTTCTGTCATCAGCTGTGGAGGTCTTCCTTGGCCTGCCAGTCCCTTTGCGATTAGTAAGCTCACCAGTGCTCTCTTTCTTCTTAATGATGTTCCATACAGTTGATTTTGGTAAGTCCAAGGTTTGGCTGATGTCTCTAATAGTTTTATTCTTGTTTCTCAGTCTCATAATGGCTTCTTTGACTTTCATTGGCACAACTTTGGTCCTCAAGTTGATAAACAGCAATAAAAGTTTCTAAAGGTGATGGAAATACTGGAGGAAAGACTAGGTGCTCTCTTATACCTGCATTGAGGCATTTAAACACACCTGAGCAATCACAAACATCTGTGACACCATGTGTCCCAAACATTATGGTGCCCTGAAATGTGGGGACTATGTATAAACACAGCTGTAATTTATACATGGTGAAACCAAAATGTATAAAAATATCCTTTAATAAAATCTGACAATGTGCACTTTAACCACATGTGATTTTCTCTATTACAAACCTCAAATTGTGGAGTACCGAGGCAAATAAATAAATAAATGACGGGTCTTTGTCCCAAACATGATGGAGGGCACTGTAATCAACAGTCGCGGTAATGATCTTGCCAGCAGGCTGAGGGCAAACAGTATGGAGCATATTAAATCATCTGTATAGGAAGAACTACAGATGCGCGTTTACACCGATCTAGACAGCATTGGTCGTAAGTCAACGGGACAGGCAGCATTCTGCACGGCTGAGAAAGGGAATTGCACGTTTCTGTAATTCTTCAGCATCTGCCTGTTCCCGCTGAGTTGCTACACACATTCTGGTGTAGGCACATTCAACACAAAATTGCATCTTCAGAGACAGGAATTCGTTTTAATTATAATCCCACTTCATAAGACAGAAGGGCTGACGTTTTGTTCCATGTCCAAATGTCTTGTGTCATCGGGGAGATTCCTTAATAGTGGTGGAACAGAAGGGTTTCATGTTCTCAAATTGCTTGGTGATAGGGAACCAGAGGAAGTGGTGGAAGGATGCTTTTCGTTGAAGGCCATGTGCGATAGTGGTCATCGTAGCCATTAGTGTCAGGATTATTGCTGCTTTAGACAGATATTAATGACTTGAATGTAAATGCAGGAAGTATGGCCAATATGTTTGCAGATTACATGAAAATAGCTGGTTTTGTTTATAGAAAAGAAGGTTGTCTAAGGCTACAGAAGGATATTGATCATACGAAAAGTTGGCAGAGCACTAGCATATGTAATTTAATCCCAACAAATGTGACATGATGCATGTTCTGGAAGTTGAACAGGGGTAAAGGCATATACAACAAATGGGAAGACCTCGGGAATTATGATGAACAGACTAAGGGGTCTAAGACCACAGTTCCCTGAAAGAAACCACATGGTCTGAGTGGGTGACGAAGAAAGCATATGGCATGTTTGCCTTCATAGGTCACAGCATGGAGTACAAGAGCTGTGCTCTTACATTGAACTGTACAAAACACTAATTAGGCCACAAGGATCATTGTGTGTAGTTCTGATTGTCACACCACAGGAAGGGTGTGCTTGCTCTGGAGGGAATGCAAAGGGGAAGGAAATATTAATATGGGATTCAAGGGGTAACTTCAGTTTTATTCACAGCCGTCGAGAACTGGAACAGCCAAAGGAGCTACTGAAATCAGATACAATCAATGTATAAGACATTTAGACAGACAATTAAAAGGGAAAACATAGGATGCAGTCCTAATTAAAGCAAACGAGTCAAGTGTTAATAAATAAAAAGGCTGGCATGGTGGGCCGAAGGATTCTTATCTGTGCTGAATGCCCTTACTAATTTTTGATTCAAATTAGTGAAAGATCAAAGCTTGCAGAATTACTTCTGCTGAAGGGATAATCGCCCCATAAGGCATGGCCCTGTCAATTTAGATGCAACATTTTCCAGACTTGCACAAAACAGTTTATATATAAACAGAAAATGGTGAAAACACTTAATATGTCAGGTAATCTGTGGAGAAAGTGTTCAAAGTATTTTTCAATTTTCACCACTGATTCTTGTTTTACAGATTTTGTTTTCCAAGCTTGCATGTCTTACAAGTTCAAGATTGCACATGGAACAGCTAACCAGATAACCAAGACTTTTTTTTAAATTAACAAATTAGCACAGATACCAACAGTAGTCAGCTACTTGCAAAAGAAAACTGAAGTTAAAACCAGAAACGTCTGTATTCCAACAATGAATTTCAGCCTTTGAAAGAGATTTAAATCATACTCACTTGGATAAAGTTAAAGGTTCCTTGCATTTGCGCCATAAGATCTTGTACCCTCTGCCTTCTGACTAAGGGATCCGGAGGAGCAACAGTGTTCAGTGCATGATTTTCAGGTACCGTTGGTGGCTGGACCTGTTGTTGTGGTGGCTGCTGCAGTGAATTTACAACCTACCAAAGAGATGACAATTAATGCAGTGCTAATGCTAATAGTTCCTATTTGTCTGGAACATAAACACTGACCCTGATGCACAATAGCAAAGCATTCTGTAATGTCCCCAGGAGTCTTTTTTTTTTATAACCAACTCAAATTTTCCAGAATGTTCTCAAACTTCCTGGCCACATTTAGTTAATCAACTACCATGAATATAATTCAATTTTTAACATTTTACATAGCTGGCAACTAGGACGCTTCATACTTCAAGGGTACATAGTAGCACAAAGCTGCATTTGCTCAGCCAGATCTATTGAAATATGTTTTTGAAGACTGCCAAAAAGCCTCACGGAAAGTAACCGCCTGGAATACTCGTGCATTAATTCTACACTGTGAAGCTGAAGAATGAGAGATGTAATCCTCCACTGTGCTATTATAAGATCCAAATCAACCATAGTACTAGAACTAATCTCACCACCCCAGTGCCAGGTTGGAAAAAAAGCTGTTTGTAATTTGGTGACACTTCCAACAAAGAGAAATTTGCTATATAAATAAAACATTATCCTCTAGTCAAACAATCTGCCTAACATCTATACTCGGTCAGAAGGACTCACACTCGTTATATCAGCAAGATGAAAGCACGTAGGAATGTACTCATTCCCAAGAATCAACACCCAGGGGAGGAAAAAAAGATAACATCAAACCAATATACCAAGCCACTGTCAGTGTGAACATATCCCAAGATCGATGACATGAAGCTAGGTTCTTAAGTTAGTTACCTCAACAGTTTCTGTGCTCCATTCATCAGGTTGCTCTTTCTGGTTACTGCTGAATTGTGTGTCTGCAATGAACTGCCTGTTAACAAACTGAAAAACAAAACAAAATGTTACCAGCAAGGCATAAAAAGGTATAGTATTGCAAGCAGTCTTTTCAAGAGAGAGCTAGATAGGGCTCTTAAAGATAGCGGAGTAAGGGGATATGGGGAGAGGGCAGGAACGGGGTAGAGATTGGGGATGATCAGCCAAGATCACATTGAGTGGCAGTGCTGGCACGAAGGGCCAAATGGCCTACTCCTGCACCTATTGTCTTTTGCCTACGAGTACAATTCAAACAAATCCACGATGTAAACCAACTACGCTTTACCATAAGAAAACAATTCTGAACCACACCACAGATCTTTAGATATGATAAATGGGGGACACATTTCCAGTTACAACACAAATGTCATTGCAGAGCTCTCACTTAAATTCTTTTCCTCTGTTGCTAGCCGGGCAACCTAGGCAACTTTTTAGGTTGCCAAATGGCAATTTGGGTGGTCATCTAAGACGGCTTGCATGACGCGTGCGATAATGTGCTTGGACGAAGTGCGTAGTTACCAGTCGGAATTATACTATTATTTCTGCTTCAAATAAAGTCAAACTGGGACGTGATAGAATAAAACACTCTTGGACTTGCGTCGCTAATGTGTGGGATAGAACTAGTGTACTGGTGATCGGTGGTCGGTGCGGACACCACCAATGTAAAGCACTTTGGCCAACGAGAGTTCTTTTTTAAATGTGCTATATAAATAAAATGACTTGACTTGAGTGCCTTGACTCGGTGGGCCGAAGGGCCCGTTTCCCATGCTGTATCTTTAAATTAAACTAAAACCACTAAAACCAGAGGATATCTAAAGAAGGGTCTCTACCCGAAACGTAACCCAATTTCTCCTATCCAGAGATGCTGGCTGCACCATGGAGTTCCCCCGCACAATAAAAGCATGGAATAGTCTTCACCCTACCACAGTTACCCAACCAGACGCAACTAAATTTAAGGTAGCTCTTTTTCCCCCCTAGAACCCTTTTTTGCTTAAGTCTAAGTCAAGAGTCAAGATAATTTTGTCATGTGTCCCAGATAGGACAATGAAATTCATGCTTGCTGCAGCACAACAGAATATGTAAACAGAATACAGATCAAGAGATAAAAGTTCAGTGTGTCTATATACCATAGATATAGATAGATATATATATATATATATATATATATATACACACACAATAAATAAACAGATAAAGTGCAATAGGCTATTATTGTTCAGAGTTTAGAGTTTGGTGGTGGACCCTCCACAACCTCCAATTTAAATTCCATTTGGAATATTTTGGAGAAACTCTTGCTCCCTGAAGCAAGAGTTGCTCCAGCTCCAGGGAGTGATTCTGCGTTGGTTTCCAGTGAGCAGACAGTTAAGGCATCCAAATCTCCCACAATGCAAAGGGAGGGAGAAAGTGCCCAGCGCCGACCAGTTGCCGTGGCATGTGCAGGGCGGCCGATGATGTGCTGGCCGTAGTTGTGAGCATGTGCAGGGGACTTTAGGTGGCTATTGGCACCCGGCTAACCGTTAATTTCGAGCCGTCCATTGCTGTCCTCGGCTGACCATCGAATTCAATTATGTTATTTATGCTATCTTATGGATCCGAGCCAATCCTCTTGTCTCACACCTTGTCTTTTCATCTCGGGCCTTTGTCCATCCAAACAGTCTATCAAATAACCTGCCAGTTATCATTCAGCAGCACGCAGAATACTGGAGGCTTAATACTGCTTACCTCTCTTGCCTCCACATCGGGTTGCTCCACATATTCTTCAACTGCTTCAGGTTCTGCAATAGAACAATATTTTCATTTTTACAATGAAAATATAATTTTAAATAAAAGTTAAACGGAATTATTATTTTTTTGTGCCTTTCAAAAACCTCATGCCATCCCAGAGCACTTCCCAAACAATGGTCACTGTTGCAATACAAATGCAGCACCCAATTTGTGAAATGCAAGGTTCCAACAATGATCAAAAATTTTAGGAACAGTGGTAGGAAAGTAAAATAAATTACTTGCCTTCTTCAAATACATCTGATGGGAGAAACATCCAAGACCTCATCATAACTGACGTGCCTCCAGCAGCCAAGCTCTTTTTCAGTATTTCACAAGAGGACCAGCCAAAGGATTTGAAACCACAACCTAACTTAGATGTAGTGCTACCAACTAATCTAAAGGTGACACTGAACCACTGCAAACATGCTTAAAATGATCCATCTGGAATAACATAACAAGAAGCTTACATGTAGACCTCGCCACACAAATCATCTGTGTCATAAGGCCACTAACTAATTATAAAGTTGTGCATATAGCGCAACAGGGTAAGAGGGGCAGAGCCATCTCAGTTTTTCATGTCCCATTATTGCACAATTTCCAATACAATGGGAATTGCAGCAGCATGGCTAGACAAAGGAATATCATAAAGCTCAACACCAAAATCTTCCCAATAAAATTGATCAGCTGCCCAAGGTACACCTCAAATCCAACAGTACTTTAATCTTCTATAACATATCTTGCTTTTGCTGAAATAGCAATATTGCACAAAGAAGGAAATGTAAACAAAAAAAAAGAAATCAAGATCACATGATTTAGATTTCAAAATACATTCAGACATGGTGCAGCAATCAATGGCCCCTTCGACCCAGACATTACCTGTACAGAAAGCAAAAGGGCTGGCTTCTGTTGGAGTTGCAACTGTTATTACAACAGTACAGTGAAAAAACTCAACTCAAATACCATTGAGACAGATGTCTAGAGAGAACATGTACTACTCAGGCTCCTTAAACATTGTTCACTGTTTGACATACATTATTTGGATTTTTAGCACGTTTGTTTACATGTTAGTTTTATTCAGCAAAAGCAATGTGCATTTCACCAGCAGTGTATAGTGGGCAAGTAAACTAAATGAGGTCCATGATGTATAACACGGCACGTATTATCAACTCCAACTTACGACCAATTAAAATCAAGTATTACTTAAAATTAAAAAAGCCACACACCCATACACAACAAATTTTGAATAAACCTTATTAATGTTCTACACAAATTTCTATGTGTTGGACCTGAACAAAGTTATGGGGATCCAAGAGTTGGGGATGTTGTGAAGGGAAAATGTAATCAACAAAGACAATTGGTTAGTGGTTTAATTTTTTTTTTTAAACAATAGCATTAAGCAACATAATATTTAAATTTAATACACAAGTTAAGTATTACAAATAGACACAAATAGCTGGAGTTACTCAGCGGGACAGGTAGCGTCTCTGGAGAGAACGAATGGGCGACTTTTCTGGGTCGAGACCCTTCTTCAGGTATTGCAAATCTGGACTATATGTACTAGCTACATACCTGGTTCTGGAGGCTGTTCTTCAACAGGCACTGGTGAGGGTTCCTCCTCTTCACATATACCATTCTGGTGATTATGAATACTGTCAAAGTAGCCACTCTGTAGAAGTCTATTGACAATTGCCTTAAGGTTCTTGTCTAGAAATTAGAAATTCATTCATTACTTGACTTCTGGAAACAATTATTTACAATGCTCAATAAATTAAGGCATTTCTTTAAACCTTGCACAATCATAAATATCAGATCTCCTTTCAGCTTTTTCAGCTCTGTGGAGTACAACTTCAATTTCCCTGCTCTATCTATTTAACTCTTCCCTGGAGTCATAATAATCCATTTCACATGTACCAACTCCAAAGCTTTCAAATTTTTCTCGAAAGCAAGTCAACCGAAAGCGTACTAAAATAAAACAAAGTATCTGGTCAGGTATAAAACTTCTAACTTTAAGTAAGAGGACCAGGCCATTTGAGAACCTATAGAAACATAGAAAATAGGTGCAGGAGTAGGTCATTCGGCCCTTCGAGCCTGCACCGCCATTCAATATGATCATGGCTGATCATCTAACTCAGTATCCCATCCCTGCCTTCTCTCCATACCCCCTGATCCCTTTAGCCACAAGGGCCACATCTAACTCCCTCTTAAATATAGCCAATGAACTGGCCTCAACTACCTTCTGTGGCAGAGAATTCCACAGATTCACCACTCTCTGTGTAAAAGATGATTTTCTCATCTCGGTCCTAAAAGACTTCCCTCTTATCCTTAAACTGTGACCCCTAGTTCTGGACTTCCCCAACATCGGGAATAATCTTCCTGCATCTAGCCTGTCCAGCCCCTTAAGAATTTTGTAAATATCTATAAGATCCCCCCTCAATCTTCTAAATTCTAGCGTGTACAAGCCGAGTATCCAGTCTTTCTTCATATGAAAGTTCTGCCATCCCGGGAATCAGTCTGATGAACCGTCTCTGTACCTCCTCTATGGCAAGAATGTCTTTCCTCAGATTAGGAGACCAAAACTGCACACAATACTCCAGGTGTGGTCTCACCAAGACCCTGTACAACTGCAGTAGAACCTCCCTGCTCTTATACTCAAATCCTTTTGCTATGAATGCTAACATACCATTTGCTTTCTTCACTGCCTGCTGCACCTGCATGCCTACTTTCATTGACTGGTGTACCATGACACCCAGGTCTCATTGCATCTCCCCTTTTCCTAATCGGCCACCATTCAGATAATAGTCTACTTTCCTGTTTTTTCCTATGGCCTCATCATAACAACCTGTTGTTAATCAGTGGCATAAACTGAAACATGCAATTGTGTTTTAACATTCTCTGTAATCCCTCGTGGTTTCCATCAAATAATTCCTATTTAACACATTTACCTCAAAAGCATCAGTTATATTTCAGAATTAATAGCCAATTGGTTAAGAAGGTAAATGATAAAAAGTTAGGCATAACTCATAATAAATATTTGAAGAGTTAACCTCAATAAACTTTATTTTTTCTACTTTTTAATTAGAATCAGCATCATCACTGCAAATTCACAGACTACCTAAGTCCAATAAACTAGTGTATGTCACCAAATACCAAGAGAGTCAAGATTGTTTTATTGTCATATGTCCCAGATAGAACAATGAAATTCTTACTTGCTGCAGGACAACAGAATATGTAAACATAGTACATAAACGAGAGAATAAAAAGTTCTGTGTGTATCATATACACACATACTCAAAAAACAAACAACAGAAACAGAATACAAATTCCCTGCTGGAATCGTATTATAACAAAGGTGACAATGGGCAAAAGGGGTTTAGCGGCAAGTTTCAGACTTACAATAACAAAGTTGTTTAACACCTGCTCCTACACCTCCACCCAAGGATCCTAGCACACCTTCTGGAGGAGACAAGCATCTCTTCAAAACTCGTCACCTGCATCCAATGCTCCCTTTGTAATCTCCTTTACATTGGCAAGACCAAGCGCGAACTAGGTGGCAATTTTGCCCAACCTTTGCAATTTGTTCGCCAAGACCTGTTGGATATCCCAGTTGCTTACCATCTAAACCCTCCTTCCCAATCCCATACTGATCTTTCTGTCCTTGTCCTCCTCCATTGCTAGAATGAGGACACATAAACTAGAGGAACAGCACCTCATATTCCACTTGAGTAGCTTACAAGCCAGAGGTATGAATATTGTATTCTCCAATTACAAGTAATAGCCCACTACCCCTCTCTCTTTCCGGTGCACCCCTCCACCCCAGTCCACATCCATTTTTCACACTATTTCACTCCTCTTTCCACACCCTCACCCGTCACCCTCCACATACATCCTTCCCTCTGGCTTTACATTTGATTCCTCCTTTCTTCTTATCTAACATTCTTTTGTCTCTTTTTCATCTCTAGCCTATCACTTACTCCACCCTTCTGTCGATCAAAATCCCTCACCTGTATCCACTTATCACTTGAAGGTCTTGTCCACCCCCACCTCTTTTCCAACTTTCTTCCCCCATTAAATTCAATCTAAAGAAGCCTTTACCCAAAATGTCATTTATCCACATATTCAGCCTGACCCACTTAATTACTCCAGCACTCTATTTTGCTCCAGGAACAGAGCATCTATAGCTCCTTGTGCCTCCTGATCCTGTCTAATTCAATGTCCACCAGCAATACATTCAACAGATAGCATTCTAAAGAGACGATGGTGTTCGATTACTGCGGGGACGTTACGAGGGAAGAGTTTTTCCTCTCCAAGGCAGCTTTTGTTTTCTGCTTATCAATTTCCAAACTAACCTTTAAGTGGTTCTCTCATTTCCCATCAAAATCTCATTGTAACCTATTAGGTCTTTGTAATACAAATAATATTCCCTAATTCATCAATCACATTATGTCAAATGTGTGTTCTGGAAAGACTTATTCTAACAGAACTACCTGTATCTACATTACTCTGCCTTTCTTTTGATGAATGAAAATTAACTGGATTGTCATCCATTTTAACTTGAACATGCATGTGCCACAGATAAAAGCAGTTACACGACAGTGGAAAATAATCAATCCCAAGAAATAGAGCTTAATTCTTTCATTCTATTCCCTTTTTGTCCTCTGCTGATAAAAGTCAGATACTCACAAGTTGTGGCCCCAACTTTTTTGTCTTTTCCTTCCAGTAGGTCCCATAAGTGCACTGATGCTTGTTCAAATTGTTCGCACAACCTGTTAACCATAAGATAACACGGTCAAGTTTGCAAAGTATTAAATATTAAATTATTTCTGAAACATGCTTAACAATTTTTTAATTGAGCACAAAAATTTTGAAAACCACAAAGCAAATGACCATCTAATCACACTGAAGCACTCATTCTTTTCCAACAGATAAGCCAAGTGGGCACAGAACGTAGAACTGGAAAGGACAACCAATCAGGGCTCGAAATTAGCGGTTGCCCAGGTGCGAATGGCAACCTACAGTAAAAGCCATGCCATTTTGCCCGGCTTGGCAAGCGCCCGGGACACCTATTGTTTAATTCTGAGCGGGCCCCCTCTCTATCTCTCTCTCTCTCTCTCTCCGTCTCCGCCCACCATCCATGTCCGGCTCTCGGCGCTCTCTCGGTTCTCCGCTCGGCACGGCAGGCCGCCTTGCACATGCGCACTGTCAAGGCCTGCACATCCTCCCCCTGCACATGCACACAACCACGGCCAGCACATCATTTGCCGTGGTTGTGCGCGTGTGCCTCCCTGCACATGCACACTGTCACGGCAACTGGTTGACGTCAGCCACTTTCTCCCTCCCTTTGCATTGTGGGAGATCTGGCCACCATTGCTGTCCGGTTGCCACCTCACCACGAATGCTGAAAACCAACCCAGAATCACTGATCAACGTATAATTTTTTGTGTGTTGGAAAATAAAATATAGTGGCACAGCTGGTGGACTTGCTGCCTCACACACCAGAGTTTGATCCTGTTCTCGGGCACTGTGTTGAATTTGCACATTCTCCCTGCAAGCATGTGGGTCTCCTCCCACATTCCAAAGACGCATTGGCTTTGTAGGTTAACTTGTCTCTGTAAAATTGCCCCTAATGTGCAGGGAGTGGGTGAGGAAAGTGGGATAACAGACCTTGTGTGAATGGGTAGACAAAAATGCTGGAGTAACTCAGCAGGTGAGGCAGCATCTACGGAGCGAAGGAAATAGGCGACGTTTCGGGTCGAGACCCTTCTTCAGACAGATGTGAAGGTGCGGGGAGGGACGGGAAGAAAAAGACAGAGACAGTGGGCTGAGGGAGACCTGGGAAGCGGAGTGGAAAGCAGGGACCACCTGAAATTGGAGGTCAATGTTCATACAGCTGGGGTACAAACTACCCAAGCGAAATATGAGGTGCTGCTCCTCCAATTTGCGGTGGGCCTCACTCTGGCCATGGAGGAAGCCCAGCACAGAAAGGTCGGATTCGTAACGGGAGGAGAAGTTGAAGTGCTGAGCCACCGGGAGATCAGGTTGGTTATTGCGAACTGATTGGAGGTGTTGTGCGAAGCGATCGCCAAGCCTGCGCTTGGTCTCACCATTGATTATGCGCTGAATAATCCAACCAGATTTTTGTTTGGAAGTGGAAAGAGATAATAGAAATTGCATTAATTGCAACGTGTAAAAAAAGTTGAGATACTGTATTATAATTTTGCTGCATGTTATTGTGGTATATATCATGTCTTGATTGGTGAATATGTTTAGTTTGTGACTTTACTTGATGCAGAAATAATATGTGAATGCTTCAATGACCATAATTCCGACGGGTAACACTGCACTTCGTCCGAGCACATTATCGCACGCATCATGCAAGCCATCTTAAATGACCACCTAAACTGTCATTTGGCAACCTAAAAAGCTGCTGAGGTTGCCCGGCTGACAACAGGGACAAAAGGTTAAGTGAGAGCCCTGCCAATGTATTGTAGCCTAGGCAGAGGCAGTATAGTTCGAGAAATTCTTCTTTTCCCCAAGAAATAAGGAATTGTTAGATCAAAATATTTCTCAATTATTCTTGGAGGCTCAAGATGCGTTTCCAAGTGGATGTATATATTTTTGATGAGTAAGAAGGAACTGCAGATGCTGGTTTAAACCGAAAATAGACACAAAAAGCTGGAGTAACTCAGCGGGACAGGCAACATCTCTGGAGAGAAGGAATGGGTGACGTTTCTGGTCAAGACCCTTCTTCAGACTGGTTAGGGATAAGGGAAACGAGAGATATAGACAGTCATATGGAGAGATAAAGAACATTGAATTAAGGATATGCAAAAAAGTAACGATGATAAAGGAAACAGGCCATTATAAGCTGTTTGTAGGGTGAAAATGAGAAGTTACTGCAACTTGGGTGGGGGAGGTAGACACTAAATGCTGGAGTAACTCAGCAGGACAGGCAGCATCTCTGGAGAGACGGAAAGGAGGAATGTCACCCATTCCTTCTCTTGTGCCTCAGAGTTCTGCTTTCGCTCCCTTTCTCCCCAGATGCATCAAGGACAGAGTATCTCTGGCGCTCACTGTTCACCATACCAGTATCCGCATACAACACCTCATCCTCCAACATTTCCGTCACCTGCAACGTGATCCCACCACTAATCACATCTTACCATCTCCACCCCTTTCCGCCTTCCGGAGAGACCGGTCCCTCCACAACTCCTTGATTCACTCAAGCCTTCCCACCCAAACCACCTCCTCGACGGGTACTATCCCTTGCAACCGCAGGAGATTTCACAGGAGATGTCCATGTACGTCCTCCCTCAACCCTATCCAAGAACACCATCAGTCTTCCCAGGTGAGACTGAGGTTCACATGCACCTCCTCTAACCTCATCTATTGTATCCAGTGTTCCCGATGTGGCCTCCTGTACATCGGCAAGACCAAACGTTGACTTGATGACCGTTTAGTTGAACACTTTCGTTCAATCTATTCAGGCCTACAGAATCTCCCAGTTGCCAACCATTTCAACTCCCCTTCTCATGCCCATACTGACTTTTCTGCCCTGTGCCTCCTCCATTGCAAGAGGCCATATGCAAATTCGATATACAACACTCATATTTTTGTCATGTCTGGATCAATGACAGTTGTTTCAGTTCAGTTTATTGTCAACTGTTATTGATCCAGACATAGTGCTTACCTTGCCCGTGCAAAGCATCTCAAT
Organism: Leucoraja erinaceus; assembly: GCF_028641065.1. NCBI lineage: Eukaryota > Metazoa > Chordata > Chondrichthyes > Rajiformes > Rajidae > Leucoraja > Leucoraja erinaceus. The sequence goes on from NC_073394.1 coordinate 16,958,514, forward strand.
CCACAGGACAAGAGTTGACTTTGCGCCAAGCCTGCAATGGAGCATGGAAGACATATTTTTACAACTCTTCCATCACTAAATTGTTCTTTCGCTCATCCTCATCAAATCCCTGATTTGGGGGTATGGCTGCCTAGCCTGCAGCTGTCTGTTTTTTTTTCATCTCTTTTTCTATTTTTAGTTAGTTTAGCGTTTTGTTTTGAGGAGTTCTAGATTTTTTGTGTGTGTGTGTGTGTGTGGGGGGGGGGGGGGACTAATTTTCAGGGTCCCTGCCTGGTCGCAGATTTTCTCCGGGCTGCAGCTTCGACCCGTCCCCGCGGCCTACCAGCAGGCCTGGAGCGGCGTCTCCTGAGGGGACCGCCTGGAGCTTCGGCATCGGCGGCGGCACCGGCTCAGCAGCGGCGGCGGCGGAGCTGCGTGTCGGATGACGGCAGTGCAGCGCTGGAGCGCCACTGCGGGGCTGGCGGTGACTTCGCTGAAACTCCGGTAACTGGAGCTGGGTCCGTTGCGGAGCTGCGGGTCTGTGGAGCAGCTGCGGGCGGCGGCACTGAACTTTCCATCGGAAGCCTGGGATCTCCTGATGAGATCGCCAGTTGAGCTCCATTCGGCGTGGCCCCGTCGGCTCCAGAAGCCACGGTCTCGAGTAAGGAGGCTCGACTATGGGTGGACATGGGGATGGGACTGGACTTTGTGCCTTTCCCCACAATGGGAATCATTGTGGGGGGATGTTTTGATGTTGAAACTATCTATTGCAGTCATGTTGTATTCTTTTTTAATGTGCTGCATGGCAAAAAGAATTTCACTACACCTAGGTGTATGTGACAAAATAAATTTGAATCTAACTCTTCCCTTCAGGATGTGTCTATAATTCAAACATTCAACACACCGTTTTATTAGCTTTAAGCAAGATCTAACTTTTACTATTTAAAGACTTCTTCAAAGCGCCCATTAAAATTTAAACAACCTTTCAAGTCACCGACCTTCTCCAAATTTCAGTAGTTCTCCACTAACCTGTACAACCACGCATTGTCAACATATTCTGAAATACCGTTTCTTCTCATTGCAAATTATTGGAGATGATCTGGTCCTGTATCTTCAAGAGCTTAAAACCCCCATCCATGCAAATCATGGAAATTAAGGGAAACCAATATAATATACACAATGGAAACACCAAAATAATGTTTGAGCAGATTAAATATGAAACTGATAATAAATTTGTTCTTCAATTAAATCAGATAAAGAGCAATAAGATCAGCCTACTCTGACTTTCACTTATTAGTGTGCAAGAAAAAGAACAAGATATTGGCTTCATAGCATAATGGAGGAGGTCTTCATAAGCAAGAACATGTAATCACCGTATTTCCCGGAAATTAAGACGCACCCCCATTTTGAAAAAAGTCTGGCGGGACATAGAATTTCTCATGCTCAAAAAAATAAATAAAAATAAAGAAATATATATATATTTGTTTTAAATGCTCAAGGCTTCCAGATCTCTCCATTCTGAATGACTGAATGGGTGAGGGGTGGAGGGTGACGGCAGGTGGAGAGATGGTGGGAAAAACGGGAGCACTAAGGAACTAAGAAATTCCATCGGGACCAGACAGCATCCCCGGGATGGCAGAAGGCGTTGAGGTGGCGACCGGTTCTGCTGTGCAGTCCCGGCAGCCGCTCGCAGCCACCCGAGCGACAGCAGTCAGAATTTAAGGATTTGTGGGAGACATGAGCGAGGCAGGCGAGCGGCAGGAGATAGGTGTTCAGACGGAGAGCTCTGCCAGAGGTGAGCGGGCAGGCAGAAGGCGCTGGCTGGTTCCGCTGTCCAGTCCCGGCAGCCGCTCGCAACCACCCAGCTACTTCTCACCCGGGCCACAATGAAGTGGCTCCGCGTCCAGAGCGCCGCTTCGCATTTTACATCCGCTTCGTACTTTATAGCCGCTTCCCTTCAGCTGCCAGCAATGAGGGATAGACTTGGCTATCCCTCAGTACAGCAACATCGTTCTTGATGTTGCTGTACTGAGGGATAGCCGTCTATCTTTCTTGGCTAACAACCTAACCTTCGACCTCCAAGACGCAGGTAAATTATCGTGCCTTATTTTTGGGTAAAAAATAGCGTCTTCACTGCTGGGAAATAGGGTATACTAATTTATTACCTTAGGTTCATGTCTCGTTCAGGTTGTACCAGCTTGTAAAATTCATCCAACAATCCCAGTTGTTCTTCAGTGAGCACAGAGGACCCATTCCAACCTTGTTTCAAGTCAGTACGTGTATCATCATCACCCAATTTGTCCAAAACATACTGTAGCTCAAGGACCGTTTTTAGCCGCTTTTGCTCCACTTCTTCTCGCATCAACTGTTCCCGGCGAGCTGCTTTCTTCAGTGATTTCTGGATCTAAACAAAATCATACATTATTTTAACAAATTGAACCAAGGCTTTAATACCCCTGGCAATAACCCTGCTAATGAAAACATAACTGCAGCTAAGACAACTTGGGAAATATATTGGGTCTCATAATCTTACTGATGTATCATGGGAAGAAAATGTTGTGATATAATGCATTACAATCTTTTTTTTTAAATCTCTAGAGTGCAATATATTGCCCCCATTCAACCTGCCACTACACTCATGGGAAATTATCATCAGTACAGACTGAATTTCTAAAACCCCCAGATATACCAATTATAAGATATTAACCAACATACATAGAATTTGGAATGACTCACTAGAATTCTAGCAAATACAACCTTGAAATGGCTGGTAAAGAGCAAGCCCTCCATTCAAGCCAATTTGAAAACATGACTAAGAAATTGGATTTTGGAAGGGAGAAATACGCATTTGTAACTATAACTAGACTGTGGGACCCCTTGGATCTCATGTTCACACGGGAGGGCTGGTCTCCAATGCAATATTCCACCTCTCCACCAATTCCAATATTGGTGGCCAGTGGCCAGGGGGCTTTCTGGAGCATTAGTATGGGTGTTGTGGGCTGAAGGGACTGGTTTCCAGAGGACTAGTATGGACATTGTGGGCAAAATGGATTCTAGGGGTGGCAGCTCAGTCACTCAAGCCTGATGTGCTGGCAGCTCACTCACGGCTGGTGGGCGGGCAGTTGACTCACAGCTCTTCCTTGATATTCCATTTCAAGCAGGGTGCAAAGCCACCAAATTCAAATGCAGTTTCCTACCATTTCAAGCAGGGCGCAAGGCCACCAAATTCAAGTACAGTTTCTTACCCACTTCAAGCAGGGTGCAAGGCTACCAAATTCAAGTGCAGTTTCATACCACTTCAAGCAGGGTGCAACGCCACCAAATTCAAGTGCAGTTTCCTGCCACTTCAAGCAGGGTGCAGGGCCAACAAATTCAAGTGCAGTTTCATAACATTTCATGCAGGGTGCAAGGCCACCACATTCAAATGCAGTTTCATACCATTTCAAGCAGGGTGAAACCACCGTAAAACCACACAAACACCACACTCACAGTTCAGTAGACATTCAGTGTGTTCAGTTCATTCACAGCTCAGGCAGTCATGACCTCGCCCTCCCCCATCTTGCAGAGACTGAGCCACACCCACACTTCTGGGTTTTATAATCCCTCCCCCTCCCGTTCAGTGTTATTCACAGCTCAGACTGAGACGTGACCCTCTCGCTCCCCCATGTTGCAGAGACTGACTGAGGCACTCAACATTTCCGGGGTTTAAAGTCCCTCCGGAAGGGGCGTGGTCTTCAGGAGAGAGAGAGAGAATCTCAACGGGTTTTAAACACTAATAACTCTTTTATTTTTAATCGATGGGGAAAATCCTCTTGTCCTGCGCAGCGGAGGGGGGCTGAGTAAGATGGCCAAAAATCACAGTCATAAGTGGCAGCGTTTCTTCTAAAATTAATATACAGAACAGGAAGTGGTCAAGATCAGGCTTTTAGTAATATATATACATATAGATAGATTTGGATGTTTGCAGATGACACAAGATTACTGGGGTCACGGACTGTGAGGAAGGCTGTCTAAGTATATAATGCGATACAGATCGACTGTAGAAAAAGGGCAGAGAAATGACAGATGGGAGTGTAATCCAAGCAAGTGTGAAGTGTTGCACTTAGGGAGGTTAAATGCAAGAGAGAAAATATACAATTAATGGCATGACGCTTAACAACATTGATGTATAGAGGGATCTTGGGGTCCAAGCCCATAACACCCTGAAAGTGGCATCACAAATAGATATAGTGATAAAGGAGGCATATGGTATGCTTGCTTTCATCGGCCAGGGCAAGAGCATAAGAGTAAAGAAGTCATGGCTTTATAGGATTTGGTTAGGCCGCATTTAGAGTAGTGAGCGCAATTCTGGTCACCCTAGCGCAGGAGGGATGTGGAGGCTTTGGAGAGGGTGCAGAAATGGTTGACCAAAATGACGCCTGGATTGTGAGGTTTTGACTAAAGAGAATAGTTAGACAGACTTGGATTGTTTTCTCTTGAATACCGGAGTTTACAGGGCAACCGGATAGAAGTATTTAAAATTATGAGACATAGGATGGACTGTCGGAACCTTTTTCCCAGGATGAACAAAAATCAAAGAGCAGATGTCATAGCTTTAAGATGAGATGAGGTGAAGTTTAATGGAGATGTGCAATTTTTTATTTACACAAACGCACACACGATAGTAAGGGCATGGAATGGTCTATCCCAATGGTTGAGGCAGATACAATAGTGGCATTTAAAAGACTTTCTGATAGGAAGGGAACAGAGGGATATGCAGGCAGATAGTTGGTCTTTGGATCTTGTTGGACACAGACAATGTAGGCCAAAGGGCCTGTTCTTGTGCTGTACTGTTCTACGTTCTCATTTTAGTAAAATGGAACAAAAAACAAACTGTATAATTCAAAGCGAATTCAAATAATAAATTACTTTTGACAAGGCCTTTTTCCTCAGCACACAGTTCAACCTCTACAGTAAAAAATAGGCTACTCACAATCTGAGAATAACATCATCAGCAAACAGGCCTGACTTAGGCAGCCTTGTTCTGTGGCTTTTCTTGAATTATGTTGGTACCAGTCAAGAAATAAAAAGATAGCTGATAACAACTGAAAAATAATCTTTATGCCTGGTTCAATCTGGAGATCCTCTAACTGCTTATTGTTCTAAAAGGATAGTCTAGGTTTGCAATTTAAATCTGGGTCACCAGCTGACTCCAGAGAAAGACATAAACCAAGGAAAATACTGATCAGAAAAAATTAACCAGTCGACAATTTGAAGAAGGTTCTACACCAGTCACAGTACTTTTATAGGAACAGGGCCCTCGGTCCACCAAGGCTGTACCAAACTAGCGAATACCCGTACACCAGTTCTGTTCTACACAATTTAGTTTTTTTTCAGTGCAAGCAAGTGAGTGAGACCTAAACCCGAATGTTTGACTGCCAGACCCAAATGCCACGACAAATCCATACTTTGTGGGATGGAATCAAGTAGGCTACCACTGTGAAAGCACTAAAGGGTGGAGTAATTGATGCACCAATTCATTTCACACATTTCAAAAGATGAAAGACAGTTACTGTCACCAAGATTAAGGCACAATTATCAGTTTATATGTAATTAGCAGCGCAGTCACCCACATAATCGTTAGGATACTTACATCTTGGCCTAATGCAATAAAGCTCCGCTGCAATTCACGAGCAAACTCCAGGTTATTTGCAACTTCTTGTAACTTTCCAACAGCTTCCTACAAGAAATGTCACCATAATCTTTAAAGACCAATTGATCATTGCATGAAAGTTACCTGATACTTAACTGTAAACCCTGCCATTAGACAATGACAACTTCTTAGCAGTTAATAGCAGAATTATTTCATCGTAATGTGTAACAATAAATGTTTATTGCATTCACAAGTGTGAGGTGATGCATTTTGGGACTGAAAACATGGGTTGGACATGAACAGAAAATGGGAGGACTTTGGGTACTTTTGATGATCAGATGGACCTAGAGGCACAAATCTGATGGCATTTGGCCCTCATAGTGGGAGGATTTGAGTATAGGAGCAAGGAGGCCCTACTGCAGATGTACAGGGCCTCCTTGCTCTGCACCTGGAGTATTGTGTGCAGTTTTTGTCTCCTAATTTGAGGAAGGACATTCTTGCTATAGAAGGAGTGACATATGATGAAAGAGTGGATCGACTGGGCTTATACTCACTGGAATTTAGGACGAGAGAGGATCTTATAGAAACATGTAAAATTATTAGAGGATTCGACCGGGTAGATGCAGGAAAAATGTTCCCGATGTTTGGGGAGTCCAGAACCAGGGATCATAGTTTACGAATAAGGGGAAGGCCATTTAGGACTGAGATGAGGAAAAACGTTTTCACCCAGAGTTGTGAATCTGTGGAAATCTGCCACAGAAGGCAGCAGAGGCCAATTCACTGCATGATTTCCAGAGAGTTACTGTGCCCTCCATGTTTGGGACAAAGACCCATCATTTATTCATTTGCCTCTGTACTCCACAATTTGAGATTTGTAATAGAAAAAAATCACAAACGGTTAAAGTGCACATTGTCAGATTTTAATAAAGCCATTTTTATACATTTTGGTTTCACCATGTAGAAATTACAGCAGTGTTTATACATAGTCCCCCCATTTCAGGGCACCATGATGTTTGGGACACAGCAATGTCATGTAAATGAAAGTAGTCATGTTTAGTATTTTGTTGCATATCCTTTGCATGCAATGACTGCTTGAAGTCTGCGATTCATAGACATCAACAGTTTCTGGGTGTCTTCTCTGGTGATGCTATGCCAGGCCTGTATTGCAGCCATCTTTAGCTTATGCTCGTTTTGGGGGCTAGTCCCCTTCAGTTTTCTCTTCAGCATCTAAAAAGGAATGCTCAATTGGGTTCAGATCAGGTGATTGACTTGGCCACTCAAGAATTGACCATTTTTTAGCTTTGAAAAACTCCTTTGTTGCTTTAGCAGTATGTTTGGGATCATTGTCCTGCTGTAGAATGAACAGCCGGCCAATGATTTTTGAGGCATTTGTTTGAACTTGAGCAGATAGGATGCGTCTACACCCTTCAGAATTAATTATGCAACTACCATCAGCAGTTGAATCATCAATTAAGTTAAGTGAGCCAGTACCTTCAGCAACCAGACATGCCTAGGCCATAACACCCCCACCACCAAGTTTCACAGATGATGTGGTATGCTTTGGATCTTGGAGAGTTCCGTCTCTCCTCCATACTTTGCTCTTGCCATCACTTTGATATGTTAATCTTCGTCTCATCTGTCCACAAGACCTTTTCCAGAACTGTGGTTGCTCTTTTACGTACTTCTTGGCATACTGTAACCTGGACATCCTATTTTTGCAGCTAACCAGTGGTTTGCATCTTGCAGTGTAACCTCGGTATTTTTGTTCATGAAGTCTTCTGCGGACAGGGGTCATTGACAAATCTACACCTGACTCCGGAAGAGTGTTTTTGATCTGTATCTTTATTATAGAGAGAATTCTTCTGTCATCAGCTGTGGAGGTCTTCCTTGGCCTGCCAGTCCCTTTGCGATTAGTAAGCTCCCCAGCGCTCTCTTTCTTCTTAATGATGTTCCAAACAGTTGATTTTGGTAAGCCTAAGGTTTGGCTGATATCTTGCAGGACAGTTTTATTCTTATTTTTCAGTCTCATAGTGGCTTCTTTGACTTTCATTGGCACAACTTTGGTCCTCATGTTGATAAACAGCAATAAAAGATTCCAAAGGTGATGGAAAGACTGGAGAAAAGACTAGGTGCCAAGAGCTCTCTAATACCTGCATTAAGGAGGCAATTAAACACACCTGAGCAATTACAAACGCTTGTGAAGCCATGTGTCCCAAACATTATGGTGCCCTAAAATGGGGGGACTAGGTATAAACACAGCTGTAATTTCTACATGGTGAAACCAAAATCTATAAAAAGGGCCTTTAATAAAATCTGACAATGTGCACTTAAACCACATGTGATTTTTTTTCTATTACAAATCTCAAATTGTGGAGTACAGGGGCAAATAAATAAATGATGGGTCTTTGTCCCAAACGTTAACTGTAGATATAGCTCTTAGGGCTAACGGAATGGGGGGGGGGGGGGGGGGGGGGGGGGGGGGGGGGGGGGGAGCAGGAACGTGACACTGATTTTGGATGATCAGCCATGATCATTTTGAATGGCTCAAAGGGCCGAATGGCCTACTCATGCACCTATTTGCTATATTTCCTATTTCAACTAATTTTATGTGCCATTTAAGAAATACCAAGTTTAGTTTAATTTTGAATTTCACATTAGTTCTATGTTGCTCTACTTTCTCATCCACTCCTTATACCAACAGATCTTCCAAATTCAGGATGGACAAAAGGCAGCTCTTGCAGTATAAAAAGGAATACGTTAACAAGTTTTTAAAAAGTGTAAAAATGTACAAAGATTTCCTTAAGTTTTTGCACGATTAAAAAAGCTTTTCCAAATCCAAGGCATAGCTATGGGCATACGCATGGGCCCCAGCTATGCCTTCCTCTTTGTAGGGTACGGTGAACAATTCTTCTTCGAGGCGTACCGTGGCCCTATCCCCAAACTCTACCTCCGCTACATTGCAACTGCATTGGTGCTACCTCCTGCACCCATGCAGAACTCACTGACTTCATCCATTTCACCACTAACTTCCATCCGGCACTCAAATTCACCTGGACCATTTCCAACACCTCCCTACCATTTCTAGACCTCACTATCTCCATCCCAGGTAACAGACTATTGACCAACATCTACTACAATCCCACCGACTCCCATGGCTATCTGGACCACACTTCTTCCCACCCTGCTTCCTGTAAGGACTCTATCTCCTACACCTAATTCCTCAGTCTACGCCACATCTGCACCCAGGACGAGGTGTTCCAAACCAGGGCATCGGAGATGTCCTCATTCTTTAGGGTTCCCTTCTTCGACTATAGATGAGGCTCTCACCAGGGTCTCCTCTATATCCCGTAGCTCCGCTCTCACTCCCCACCCCACCACTCGTAACAAGGACAGCATCTCCCTTGTCCTCGCCTTCCACCCTACCAGCCGTCACATACAACAGATAATCTCTACCTCCAACGGGATCCCACCACTGGCCACATCTTCCCATCTCCTCCCCTTTCGGCTTTCCCCAGAAACCACTTCCTCCGTAACTCCCTGGTCAATTCGTCCCTTCCCACTCAAACCACCCTCTCCCCTGGTACTTTCACTTGCAACCGCAGGAAATGCTACACTTGTCGCTTTACCTCCCCCCTCGGCTCCATCCAAGGACCCAAGCAATCTTTCCAGGTGAGGCAGAGGTTCACCTGCACCTCCTCCAACCTCATCTATAGCATCCGCTGCTCTAGGTGTCAACTGCTCTACATCGGTGTGACCAAGCGCAGGCTTGGCGATCGCTTCGCCCAACACCTCCGCCCAGTTCGCATTAACCAGCCTGATCTCCCGGTGGCTCAGCACTTCAACTTCCCCTCCCATTCCGAATCCGACCTTTCTGTCCTGGGCCTCCTCCATGGCCAGAGTGAGACCCACCGCAAATTGGAGGAGCAGCACCTCATATTTTGCTTGGGTAGTTTACACCCCAGCGGTATCAACATTGACCTCCAATTTCAGGTAGTATTTGCTTTCTCCCTCATTCCCCTTCCCTTCCCAGCTCTCCCACTGCCTACTGTCTCCACCTCTTCCTTTCAAAAAAGACACTGGCTCCCAAAAATGACCTTCAGTTCTTAAATTTGCAGGATTTAAAAAAAGATGTCAATATTTACTCACCAGTTGGTCTTGGTTAAGTACTTCTCCTTTGTCAAGTCTTTCTTGGTAGTCATCCAGTTTTCCCTTTAATAAAAATGAATTTCTAAATAAAAATGCTGAAAATATGCCAGCACAGCTAATAAGCTGTCTTCACAATACAATGACTAGAAAACAAAACGTTGTCTAGATTTTTCGCCATTTCAAGTAATTGGACAATACCTCTTTATCACACACCTTTCTTAGATTATAATATGTGCCACAACTCAACCTAAGAAAGCCCAGAATACTGGCTTCACATTCAATTTGGATTCAGATGCTTTATCCATTACAAATTGCAACCGTGAATATAATTTATGCACAATGTAATCCCTGAAGGGCACAAGAAATCTTATAAAATCTGGCAGTGTAGAGCATGAAAATAAGTGCACATTTTGAAAATTCATAAGCTAAAACGGGCTGGATGAGGGCCTTTGACATCCACACTCAGTTGTGCTGGATGTGAACGATCTATGTCATAGTCATACAGCACGGACAGGCCCTTTGGTCCAACTTGCACATGCCGACCCAGATGCCTCATCCACATTGGTTCTAACTGCCCACATTTGGCCCATATCCCGCTAAACCTTTCCCATCCATGTACCTGTCAATGGCTTTTAAATGTTGCCGGTCACAACTCCTCCTCTGACCCAAAAAGGCTTAGGAGGTGCAGCAATGCTCAAACAGCAGGCAGATCTTAGACAACATAATGCAAAATCCCACACAAAGACTAGACTGTTATTCATTATTTTTTGTTAAAAACACAAAAGGTTAGAAAGAGAACCTATTAGGTTTTTGCTTTATTGTCACAGACTGAGGTGCAATGAAAAACTATGTTTTGCATTCCATCCAAACAGATATACATATCATAGTATACCAAACATAGATACAATCAGTTCAAACTCGGGTATAATAGATCGAGCAAAAGGGAAGATGCAGAGTGTACAATATAGTTCTCAGCATTGTAGTGCATCAATTCCAGAGACAAAGTCCAATGTTCGCAATGAGGAAGAGAATCAGACTGTGCCCTAGCTCACAGAATGAACGTTCAGAATAGAACCGGTGACGCGAGTTATTGTGGAATTGTCACCTCTCCTCACTGAGTGAAGTCTGTGGGTCAGAAAGTAGAGAATCCAGTGGCATTGGGGGAGGATACAAAGCTATCGGCGATAAATAGGAGTCTAACGTAACCTTTGTTGTCTGGGTTCCAGAGATATGTATAGCGCCATGGAGATGCATATGCTTTTGTGCTATGGATTAAGATTGGAGTTAGTGTGCCATCACCAGCCTCATTAAGCACTTCATGATGGTGGATGTCAGAGCCAATGGGCAATAACCATTAAGGCATACAACCTTGCTTTTCTTCGGCACCAGAATGATAGTGGTCTCTTTGAAGCAGGTGAGGACCTCAGAAAGGAGTAGTAGGTTATGGATGTCTGTGAATTCCTCTGCCAGCTGCTCTATAGCCAGCGACTCCATCTTAATCAGTTACTTTCTGCGGTTTCACTCTCAGGAAAGCCAATCTTACACCTGCTTCAGTAACCATTGGTACAAGCGTACCCAAAACTGGCACGGCAGGTGGCATTGTATCACCGACTTTATATTCAAAGCAGATGTAGAATGCATTGAGTTCATCAGGTCAGGACCCATTGTTGCCAGCGATACTGCCTGCCTTTGCTATGTAGCCCATTATAACATGCAAGCCATGGCACAAACTACACATATCCTTGTCATTACCTCGAGATTCCAACTTAGCGTGGAATTCCCCCAGCATTGTGAAGAAAGCTAAACTTCCTTATTAAAATTAATAGCATTTGGAAAAAATTCTGAAAATCTTTTCTAATGGGACAAAAATTGAAAAAAGATCCAGCAGCTGAAAAAATGGGTAACACAAGGCATTGTGAATCATCAGAAGTGGAGTTTTACTCATTCTACAATTTCAGGCTTCATGCCCTGGAATTTACTCCATTCATTTTAATTATTTTCAAGACATCATACAACAGTGGTTCGGGGGGGGGGGGGAGAAAGAATAAGAGATTGTGTTCATAGCAGCATTAAATATATGCAAATCCGAGGTGAGGCTACACAGAATGTCAGGACAGGAACCTCAGAGCCAAAAAGAAAAGAAAGGGACGAGTAAGTAAGAACACACTAAAAGCAAGGTATTCAAGTTTTCCTAATGCAATTTGATATATATCCCGTGGAAGAATGGGTAAGAGAAGGAACTAGAAGCAAGTTACAAGTACCTCCTCAGGGCTTTTTCACCGAATCTCAAGGAGGAAATTGTGACTAGAAAAATAATACTGCTGCTGGTCAATCCAGTCAATGTGAGAAAGTATTGCGTCAGATTGCACCTATATTTCATTCTCCCAACTGTTTCCAGGCAAATCTTACTTCAAACGAAGTAATAACTTTAAAAAAAGTCAATTTTCAGACTGAAATTAAGCACCAAGCATTGATCTAAGCAGTATCCCAACTATGATGGCCTGCTAGCCTGGAAATTGTCCTTTTAATCCTATCTACTAAATTTGTAGACGGCATTAAAATAGGTGTTATCATAGACAGTGAAGATAAATATCAAGGATTACTGGATCCCAAACCGAAACATCATCTATCCTTTCCCTCCAAAGATGCTGCCTGACCAACTGTGTTTTTGACTGGCAATTTAGGATGTTTTTGCTCCAAAATTACAATATGGGCAATATACAATATACAAAATTACAGCTGGGCAAGTTGGCTGAGGAATGGCTAATGGAGTTTAATTCAGCTAAGTGCAAGGTGTTGCATTTAGGAAGTCTAACCAGGGCAGAATTTTCCAGTGAATGGCGGGGTCATGGAGGGAGGGGTGATGTAGAGTAGACAGATCTAGGAGTGTAAGTATATAATTCCCTGAAAGTGGCATCTAATGTAGACATGATGGTGAAGGAGGCTTTCAGCATGTGGCATTCAGGGAATTGACCATAGAAGTTGGGACATTATGTTGCAGTTGTTCAAGTTGCTGGTTAGGTTGCACTTGGAGCAATACATTCAGTTTTAGTCACCCTTCTATAGAAAAGATGCCATTAAGCTGGAAAAGAGTGCAGACGTTTAAGAGGAAATTGTCAGGAATTGAGGTGTTGAGCTATAGGGAGAGGTTGAGTAATCTAGGACTTTATTCCTTGGAGCACAGGAGACTGAGGGATGATCTTAGAAAGGTATATAAAATCAGGAAAAGAAAGGATAGGGAGAAAGCCTGGAGTCTTTTCCAAAGGTAGGGAAATCAAGAACTAGAGACCAAGAGAGGAAATGTTTCATAAAACCGAGGGGCAACGTTTTCCACAGAGGGCAAAAGGTATAACATTTAGAGGAATACGAGCCAAATACAACCAACCAGGAGTAGCTTAGATGGGGCATTTTGGTCAGCATGGGTGAGTTGTGCCAAAGAGCCTGTTTCCATGCTATATTATTCTATAACTCCACTGTTCACAACTACAATACAAAGCAAACCGTAATGTCACTTCATATTCATAACACAAATTAAGAGGAGAGCACTAAATATCTGGGAAGTCTAAACGAGCAGGCAAAAAGTTTAAAGAAACAAATTTTTCCAGTCCGGTAAAGGGCCTGTCCCACTTGGCGATTTTGCCGGCGTCATATGTTCTGACACTTGAAAAAAACACCGTGCATTATACGTCATCACGCCGCGTCATACGTCATCACACCGCGTCACCGCCGAGCCATAAGTTATCATGCCCGCGCTACGTACTTTTCGGTAACCTGATATACGTCAGTCAAAGATACCGACAGTTGCCGAAAAAAATCGCCAAGTGGGACAGGCCCTTGAGACTTTTTCAGAAAGGTCTGGCTGTCCCAGTACAAGAAATACAGAGCCAGCATTCAGGAAAGGAAATGGTACATTGATATTTACCACTCAGAGATTGGAGTAAGAGCTACAGTTTAGTCTCAATAAAAGTTTATACTTGCCAAGCAAGCTCACTGGACCATTTCGGGAGAATATCAAGACAAGATTAATCAGAAGGTGCCCAAACAAAATTCAGAATGCATCAAGGAAATCTCACTGAAACATACAAGGTTTTGAGTGGGGTTTAACGGGTAAATGCTATAAATATTTGCTCTGCTTGGGGCGGTGGGGAGGATTTAGAACCAGAAGACAGTATCTCAGAATATGTCTTTTACTTCAACCAAGAATTTTTGGAATTCTCAATTCAAAGTACACAGGTACAATGCTGATTAATATAAGAACTTTCAATGCTAAGGCAAATATTTGGATAATAGGAGAATCAAGGCTCAAACGTTTATATGGCCTACTATTTCTTACTCCATATCTTGAATCATTTACATCGGAAAGAGGAAGTTGGAAGTCTAAGTGCTTGTTTACATCAGTGGGTCAGCGATGGAGTGTTAGCTGCTTTGAAAACCTTGGAGTTAGCTTCGGATGACCTGTCCTGATCCAAGCAGGTAGATGTTATGCACACCAGCAATCTCCATCTACTTCAAAGTTTAGTGAGATTCAGCATGTCACCGAATGCTCTAACAAACTACGACAGATGCACTAAAAACCATCCTGACTGGTACAGCAATTCAAATGAAGGCAACGATATAGAAATTGACTCAGTGGGACAGCCCTCCATCATCTTGAAATTAACAACCTCTACCAAGATCCATCATCAAGCTGCCTCAACATGATGGATTTTTGCTATGCATGTGCACATTTTCAATACACATCAAAAGACCACATGCAGTAACACAAAATAAAATGTGGTTGGTTATTCTGCTAATTTTGGAACGTTAAAAAAGGTTTTATAATTACAAGGTGTTGTGGGCTCTGTTTCCTAAAACGACACCATAAATACTTAATCATTATTTTGTTATATGTTACACGGGGTGGAAAAAGCTCCCAATACTCACTCATTGACAAGCAAAATTCTCCACAAAAATAATAGTATTTTGCTTAAGGCCAGATAACTCCTGGTTAATCAATGTTAAATTTGTACCTTAATAATAAACCCAGGCAAATTATGAAATTTAAAAGCAGCATATTAAGCATTTAAATCAGATAACTGCAAAGTTACAATGACACACATAGTTGTCATATTTTCGGATTAGCATTTGGCTTTCCACTCACTTTTTTTTCACCCATGTTGACTCATCTTTACCGATTTGTCATTATTCCATACATGATTCATTTCCAGGTATGAACCAACAGGAACTTGTGTAAAATTCATATTTCATAAAAGCATATTCCTCAACAGGTCAATTCACCAAAGATTCATGAAAAAATTTCCATTAAAATGCAATATCAAGAAACTAGGAATCATACATTGCTCACATGTTGCAATCATATTCTGTTAAAAGAAACTGCACAAGAAACATTATTTATTTCATGATCTGGATGTCACTGTCAAAGCTCATCCCCAATAGCCTCAAAGGTGGTTGTGGTGGTGAATGGAGAGACAATGAAGGATCAGCAACATGCTTCCATGTCAAAACGGTCAAGATTTGGAGGTGAATTTGCAGATGGTGTTTCCATGGACTTACCGTTCTTGACTTTGTGGTGATAGGCACAGTTAGCCAAGTTTGTAAAAACATACAAGGAATTAGATTTACCAGTCATACCAAAAGAGCAAAAAGACACAACATTACATAAAAATTAACATAAACATGACTGTGATGGAAGGCAATAACATATTATCTTCTTTTCTTCCGCAGTTGGGGCAGTCGAACCATCCGCAGTCAGGGCGATCAAAGCTCCCGCGATCGGGGCAGTCGAAGCTCCTGCGGTTGGAGCTCCCGGTCGATCCCTGACAAAAGGATCGCAAGCTCCACAATGTTAAGTCCGCAGGCTCCCGCGGTTTCAGCTCCCGAAGTCGATCCCCAGCAAAAGGAACGCCAGCTCCTCGATGTTAGGCCGCAGTGCGGACAGACATACAATACGGAAAAAGTCGCATCTCCATCGAGGAAAGAGATTAAAAAAGTTTCCCCACCCCCTACATAACTAAAGATACGCTAAAACATACATTTAACAACTGACTAAAAACAACAAAAGAAAAGGACGAGAAAAACCGTTGGTAAGGCTGCCATCGTACAGCGCCACCTGGTTGGGAGGCATTATTAAGAGTAGCCACGGTGAGTAACTGCAATGTATTTTGTGATAGTACATATCACCTCTGTGCAATGGATGGAATTAATATTTAGGATGGATATTAGCTGTGCCCAAGTCATGCATGTTGTCACCAGTTTAATCGTATGACATGAGAAAAGAGGAAATTGCCCAGAGCAATTAAGTACTCTCACTGGGTGAATACACAATCTTTTCCCTGACCAGGAGAATCAAGAACCAGAGGATGTAAGTTTAAGATGAGCCCGTTTCCATACTGTACAACTATAAAAACACTTACAAAATTCAATTGAACCGACTGCACTAAATAGTAAATGCTGCAACCGCAGATTACAAACATGGTTTATCTGCATCCATTTCAACTATAAAATCACTCACCAAAACTAGTTTTGATTCACTCACATGAAATATTATGTTCAATAATGCGGATTATAACAAAAAATAGGGCACATTTGAAATAAAGTAAAACTCGACTTAATGACATCACACATTGGGCCATCAGGCAATGATAGTCCAATTCTATACTGCCATCGTAGAGTCTGTCCTCACCTTCTCCATCATGGTCTGGTTTGGCTCAGCCACCAAGCACGACATCCGGAGGCTGCAGAGAATCGTCCGATCAGCTGAGAAGGTTGTTGGCTGCAACCTTCCCCCCATTGATGAACTGTACACTGCAAGGGCCAGGAAGAGAGCGGATAAGATCATCTCTGACCCCTCTCACCCTGGCCACAAATTTGTTGAAGCACTTCCCTCTGGAAGGCGACTCCGGACTGTCTAAGCCGCCACAGCCAGACATAAAAACTGCTTTTTTCAGTCTGTAACCTCCTTCTGCTCTGGTATTTTATTTCATTCACATGTTTGAACTATGTTTTATTATCAATATTTAATGTTTTATGTGTCATTCTTAATTGTTGCTGTATGTCGAGTTGTTACTTGCGAGCAGCGCACCAAGGCAAATTCCTTGTATGTATTCATACTTGGCCAATAATTAATTCATTCATTCATCCCTCTGCATGACTGGATGATGTGTGATTATAAAGCCTTTCCTGACCAAATCAGAAATGTATGAGTGAGAGTGCAATAATCAGAAGTATGTTTAAACATCAAAATAAAGTTGTAGGTAGACAAAAATGCTGGAGAAACTCAGCGGGTGAGGCAGCATCTATGGAGCAAAGGAAATAGGCAACGTTTCGTGTCGAAACCCTTTCTTCAGAAGAAGGGGTTCGACCCGAAACGCTGCCTATTTCCTTTGCTCCCTAGATGCTGCCTCTCCCGCTGGGTTTCTCCAGCATTGTCTACCTTCGATTTTCCAGAATCTGCAGTTCCTTCTTAAACAAAAAAGTTGTATTTTTGATTCCAAATGCGTCTTAAAAGCAGTAAAAAAGAATAACAATAGAATATTGACATGCTGTAACTGAAACAAAAAGGCATTCACATAACCAGAAGAATATTCAAATAAAACTTTAAACAACTGAATCAAAAAGGTTACTGTTATAAATCCATGTCAAGTCGCCTCTTCGAAGAGAAAGTTAACACATCTGAGAGTTGGCACTATTTGATTTAAGTTTCCACAAAAATGTTAAACCAGGGCTTGCCCAAAGATTGACTTTGAAGAATGAAGCAATTATTTGCCTAAACACTTCCTAACACTGGGTGAACCATTGGGTAGTCTGTATTAAATATTTAAGATTGGAATAGAAGCAGACCTTTTCTGTAATAGCAAGTTTCGTATTCGCATCCCTTAAAACATCAACCACTTGTGGCACGTCAGCAAAAAACTACACAGAAATTAATGAGTAAATAAAAGGCTTAAATTAACATCAACTGGTTTTGCGAATACATGCCCATCAAAGCCTCTAAATATTCAATCATTTAATCGTACAATTAAACTTAATTCATTAGTTAGATACAACTGTTCAGATAAAATCGTACGTTTTTATTTAACCACAGACTTCAATGCAGGTCCACAACCAATGTTCCAACAACTGATGGTCCCGCGCCTCCTTTCATCCGTACTTGAAATATATCCCAGAAGTCAAGCTGAAAATCTGGCACCTTAGCTGGGTAAAGCGGCCGGTCTCTGCCTCACGAGAGTTCTGCTTCAATTGGCGGGTCAAATATGACCCCTGTAGCTGGGGATCTGGAACTCTGGCCCAGCCGGAGCCAGCAGACCCATTCCCATAGCTGACATCCAAGGCCGACTTTGCGTGCTGGTATCACGGACCCTCGGTGGCCTAGGCGGATAATTCCAGTACCTTAGACTCTTCTCAGAGGCCATGACTTGTTAGTCCGGCAAAACAGATAATCCAGAGAAGCTTTGGAACCAAGGGTGATCAGACCCGTATCAATTTTAATTGAATACGATTTTTTTACAGCTCCAATATTAATGCAAGCAATGCACCGGTTCTAATTAAAAGTAGGATTGAGATTCTGTTGTTTGGTTGGGGGGGGGGGGGGGGGGGGGGAAGGGGGGGGGAGAGAGAGGTTGAATTGTAAAATTTATTGGAAAACTTCAACTTGGTGTGCAATCTACAGGAGGCTTAAGTCAAAAAGCTTTTAAAAAGTCATTCATGCCTTGCGTTGCGTTAGCTATATGAGGAAGTTGCACATAACAAATGACTATACTTGCAGATGAAACACAATACTGCTATTGTACACTAGTTAATCGCAGGCTTCAAAGTTATGCTTACGTTTTTTTTTTAATTCAGCAGGTCAGCATTAAATCACATGCAAAGTTTAATTTGGTGTCTCCTGAACCCACTATTAATTCATTCGATTAGACCAAGCCGTCATGTGACAAGAGAAAAGAGGAAATTACCCAGAACAATTAAGTAAGATTGGACCAAGCCGTCATGTCTTTATCTCCACTTCAATTTGTTAGATTCCCAAAAAGCAACACCCAGTCAGAATCATCAAAATAACAGCTCAGCAAGTGGCGTTCATTGTCGTGTGCATGTAAAAGGCAATGTGAGCAGTTAAATACAATGCAAAATTAACCCTTTTGTCATCTGCCTCACTAATGGCACATGGTTACAATGTTGCTATATTTGCAGGGTGAATCCAAAGCAAGCTTACAAGACATTATAAGGCCACAGGTTTTCAATTTTTCCTCGTACCGTTGGCAGCTCCTTCAAGTCTATGTTGGCTCAGAGGTATGTCATTCCCTCACTACATTTCCCTGTAACCTTTTCTTCTGACATTCCTCCATTTATCTATGCAGCAGTGACAAATATACAATGCGATTACGCAAATCTTTAGAATGTGGAAGGTACCTAAATAGTGAATTGGATTTAATCACAAAAAGAACGTGAATTCTTTCCACCCAAGATCAGGTTTGGATACGGGTAACTACAGCTGTGAGGTTGCAGCTCTACTAGTCATGCCACTGCAGTTTGACACAGGTCCACAAGCGATTTTCAGGCATTGTTGGTTCCAGAGCTTTTCTGGATTATCTATTTTGCCAGACCAACAATGGTCACAGCCCCCGAGAGGAGTCCAACGGTATCAGAATGGTCCACCTAGGCAGCAGTGATATCAGGCCGCAAAGTCGGCTATGTGAACAGATCCGCCAGCTCCAGCCGGGATGGAGTTTCACAGCCTTGGCCGCAAAGAGTAAAATCAACTCGCCGATCGGCCCGTGGAAGTCAGCAATGGGAACAGATATTCTGGCTCCGGCTGGGTCGAAGTTCCAGAGCCCCAGCCACAGGGGGCAAAATCGACCTGCCGATCAGTGCAGAAGTCCTGATGACACAATACTAAAATACCATTTCCATTCTTTACGATCATTAACTCATCTTTAACCCTCACCAGTGCATTATCAATAACTCACCATGCCTGAACTTATGGCTTAACATATTGAAAACTTATTGAAGTCCAATTACACATTTGCAGGTCCCCCTATCCATTCTCCTTGGAATCCCAGTAAATTAGACAAACATGATTTTCCTTTTATAAATACTATCCTATTCTTAGGATATCTTAGGATATTCTTAGGATACATCAAGGAGAAAACCCCAATTTCTGTGAACTCTCCACAAAATTGCAATTTCAGCAAACCTTTCCCACACTCTGTGGAATATAAAAACTTTTCCAAGCCAGGTACAGAATAATTCTTCATGAAACCAGAATTATTTCCTTGATTTTAAACTCCATGCCTGCACACAGTCACATAATTCACTTGCCTTTTCAAAAGCTTCCACAACTTGACTTCCAACTGAAGAAATGTCTATTCCTACCATTTTCAAAGGAAAGTCCTTCCCATTTTTTCTCCTCACATGCAACTCACTCATCCTACAATCAATGTATCATAAAAAACCCGTATGTTATATGCATATGTCTTTACATAAAGACCAAATTTGTGTATCGTGGATCAGATATGGCCTCAACGAAGGCTGTGTGCATCTGCACAAAGTGCTGCTGTACTTAAAAACACAGCAAGAGCAGCAGGTTATCAAGGTGGGCTGACAATGGAACTGCTGAATGCACTGAGGTTTGGTAATCAGTCACCATCAACCGTAGCAGCAAAACATTGAAGATGATGGTACTGCACAGCAGCAAAAAAACTTAAATGACTATGTATATTCTTGCAGAGGGAAGGATGAGGTGCCAACTGGGCCAAGCATGTTCCAGCCTTTTTACACTTATCATCATTATTAAAAATGTACATGCAATTCATTTGCATCCTCATAGTCCTCTTTTAAACTCCAGGGTGGAGGAGACTTTCGGCCCATATCCTGCTCCGGTTTTTCCCTTTCAGAAATAATTCCTTAATGGATCGTTGATTCTGTCCCTCTGTCATTGGATCCTCAATTTCCCTATCTGTGCTATTTTATTTCTTTTGTTGAAACAAAAATTATAAATCCCAATCACTCCTCATTCCATGAACATTTCCTCCTGTCTAACAATCAAAAGGATCATTTTTTATACTTTCCAATTTTATAGATGTTAATGTTTCTTTACTACTTGCTCATTTAATTTTTTTTATTACTTTGTCTTTTTGTCTGTAGGATAGACGTCTCCTTTTATATTAACGTCCATAGTTAGCTATGATTTTCTAATTAGGTTTTTTAGTTTAGAGATAGAGCGCGGGAACAGGCTCTTCTGCACCGACCAGCGATCCCCGCACATTAACACTGTCCGACGCACACCAGGGACAAATTTACATTTATACCAAGCCAATTAACCTACAAACCTATACATCTTTGTGGGAGGAAACCGAAGATCTCGTGGAAAATCCGAGTCATGTAGAGAAGGTACAAATGCCGTGCAGACAGCACCCAGACAGACGGGATCGAACCCGGGTCTCCAACGCAGGAAGCGCTGTAAGGCAGCAACTCTACTGCTGCGCCACTGCGCCGCCCTAAATGGAAATTTTAGTTATTTCCATTCTCTCTCAAAAAGAATCAGATGCACTGTTACCGCAATAATACCATGGCATGTTGTTGTGGCAGGACATATATACGTGATGTTTCAGGTCAGGACCCTTCCTCAGACCCAACCCGAAATGTCACCTATCCAGGTTCTCCAAAGATGCTGCCTGACCTGCTGAGTTACTGTGGCACTTTGCTTTTGTAAACCAGCACCTGCAATTTAATGTATCTAGTCTCAACTCCTACTAACCTTGGATCCACAATACTTAATAAATGTAATGACAATTTCAATTTCAATTTGAAACTTCAATGAACGAGCCTCATCAGCTATTAAGGTTTGAGTTCCAGATTTCTATCCTGTGTGAACTGGCATTTCCTGAAATTCATCCTATGTGGAGTGGCATTTATTCAAATCTAGTCCATGCCTATTATTTTCTAAAGTGCAAATGATTGAAGAATCTTAAAATACAGGACATTTTTTTGCCTGTGCGAAACATGGATTTTAATCAAGAACAAATAGAGCAGATTGAGTTTATAGTGGCAGCACATTTCTTTATTAAATTTCAGGCACCACCTTCGAAATAGTTTCCTGTTAGACGAATATTTGATCTGGAGAAGGGAGGAAGTTATGCATTCAATTTACAGATTAAATATCAAAACATGAAAAACTGAAATCGCTGTTGCGATATCAGAGTCCCGTTTATTTAAAACCAAGCCCAAGCCTCCTGCAGTGGTGCAACTAGGCCCGTGCCCTCTCTTACCTTCTTCTTCTCCATGTTGCGCACTTTCTTGTCGATGACATTGAGAACTTGCCTGAGCGCTTCGTTCTGCGGGTGTGCCGCCTGCCCCTGTCCGACCTGGAGACTCACCGCTGCGGCTGCGGCGGCGGCCTCGGCCCCGACGGCGGAAGAGGACCGGGATTCGGCCGCTTTTGTGGCGGTGGCAGCTGGCATTTTCGCTCCTTCTCTTTTGCGAGTTGAAATTGATGTTTTGTAAATTTTGTTCCTTTTGTTTTTGGAAAAGAATGTGCTGTGAAACAAGCGCCGGAGAGGAAAAAGTTCCGACTTTTTGTTGAGATAACGTGGAGAAGCAGCCGGAGCTCTCTCCGCGCGACAGCACCCGAGACTGAGGGGCGGGAGCACGCAGCGGGCGCGCACTCGCGGCCTCGGCCCAGGACCCCGAGGCCCGCCTGCGCCTCCATGCCACAAAGCGGACCCCCACCCACCGGCAGCCACCAACTGTGAATGCAACGCATTTTTTTTGTATTTGTTTTTAAATGCTTGTACAATGGCTGTCTTTATTTAATGGACTGGTGTTCGTTGGTGAAATGCAGCAAATATTTCAGGCACTTTTCAGGGCACTGGGTACAAACTAAGAACGGAAGAGCCACTAGGGAGGGAGGGAGATCGGCACCAGGCCGCGCTGCCACAAGTGAAACCCAGAGAAATCAACCAGCACTTTCTCATGCCGAAGAGAACTAGATTGCACTTCGAGACAGTTGTACTTTAAAAAAAACATGTGAGATTGGTCGTACAATGTGTGGGTCGGCAGACTCTAAAGAAATCATAGCGCAGAACGGAAGTAATTTGAATATTTTATTAGGAGTACAATCAATTGAAAAATACTTTCAATGTGCGTACTTGAAGCTCGCAAATTCCTTTGTCGCATACAAACTCGTCACCAGAAGATGCTTCCAACTGTGCAATTAGGTCTTACCAATAGGAATATCAACCATATCAGCGCCCCGTGATAAAGCGTGACCATGTTTTAAGGCCTACGTTGAAGCAGTTTTCCTCCTTTCTTTCCTATCATGTTAAATTGTTAATCTGAAGAGGTAATTGTTCAATCCGTTCCACTGCCCGATCGCTAAAGTCACATTATAATAAGATAATTTGTAGAATTAACGTTAAATGTTACTGTTAATCCTATTAAAATGTTAAATGTATATAAACAACGAGCATTTAGACGTCATATCTTGTCCAGCAGGAAATAAAAAATTGAGAGTGGTGGAAAGCCGAATTAAAATAGACATGTTGAAAACAGTTGGGTCAGGCAATGAAGGTTGAACGAAGACTGTTTTAGATGATCAGAAACCATTTTCTGTTCCACAATTTTGCCATGTTTTACTGTTGAATTCAAACATTTATGTTTTTGCTGGTCTCTACTCCTAATAACTACATTTATATGATCGCATTTAAAGTTATTTGGCTTTAGTCACCACTGCAATGAAAAAAAAGTAATCATTTCCCCTGTCCCACACTTGACCATATCTCAAATGTCCAAACTGCATCCAAACATAAAAAGGAATATTGGCTCAATAAAACAATCAGATAATTCAAATAATTGAACAACAGTAGACCATATGTGGAAAGGAATTACAGATGCTGGTAAATACTGAAGATAGGCACAAAGTGCTGTAGTATTTCAGCAGGTCAGGCAGCATCTCTGGAGAAAGATGATGGGTGACGTTTTGGGTCAGGGCCCTTCTTCAGACATGTATTCAGTCCCTTTCTCATGTCCCTAAAGGTAAACAATGATTCCCCCAATGACAGAAAAGGAATGAATCCTCTTTACAAAATGGAGACATAAGACATGATTGAAAGATGCAGCATGGGAACAGATCCACTGAGCCAATGCCCATGTTATCTCACTTTGG
Organism: Leucoraja erinaceus; assembly: GCF_028641065.1. NCBI lineage: Eukaryota > Metazoa > Chordata > Chondrichthyes > Rajiformes > Rajidae > Leucoraja > Leucoraja erinaceus. Next base: position 16,982,429 of record NC_073394.1, read on the forward strand.
CATCCACATCCAACACCCTAGTGTCAATTTAACAGAGGTCAATTAACCTACAAACCTGTACATCTTTGGGATGTGGGAGGAATCCCACTCGGCCAGAAGGCAAACATGCAAATTTAATACAAGGTCAAGATTGAACCCGGATGTCTGGCACAATGAGGCAACAACAGCTCTACCAACTGCCACTTGAGCTGGAGTAACTCAGCAGGCCAGATAGCATCCGTGGAGGGAAAAGGGCAGGTGATATTTTGTATTGTGATCCTTCTTCAAATTCTTTACAAAGTGTTTGGACACAAATGTCTTGTCATAACCAACATCTTGTTTCATCACAAACACAAAATATGTCATGACAACACCCTAGCACTAGCAACTATTCGACTTCACTGACCAAGCAAGACTCCCTCCCCATCACTCAAGCCTTGGCCACCATCAATGACCATTAAGCTAACCACCTCCTATTCTGCATTGTTATCTCCACCAGCCCAGTTCAAATCAACAGCAACGCCAGAAAGTGTCACAAACCACATTAATTTTGCTCTTCTCCGACTGAGCCTCGCAAACAATCCAACAATTTCTAGCCAACAGGAGTGTCCACAGAATAGCTGGAAGTCTATCGTAATTGGCAGCTGTAAAGACATTCAGTTTCCATATGAGAAAACATCAGGTCTGGTTGAACCAGAAGATCCAGGAGCTAATGGTTCTTGGATTGGAAACTCCATCTCAACTCAAGGGAAAACAAAGCGACCTACAGGCACAGAAGACCGTAGTGCGACAGTAAATCTGTAACGAAGAACAGAGAGTGGGCTGGAAGAGCCAAATTTCTGCCTTGGGCATTTGGTTGGCCATGATGATGCTCAAGAATCCACGTCATTATCACAATAATTTGCTGGTCCTCTGCTCCCCACTCTCACTTTTTCTTTAGCTCGCAGATTTTCTGCTGCACCTTGGTCTTTGCGTTCCTTTAAAGGAGTCCCTTTTCCCTCAAAGCATGGTTGACTTACAATCCAGGATTGCCCACTGTATGCAGTTCATTAGTTTGTGGATCTCCTGGTCATTCTCATTATGTTGATCTTGGTTCTTTCTGACAGAGGAGCCAAGAGTCCCATCCAGGTTCAAATTTAGTGACACCTAACTGATCACACATTTCACACATTGCTGACACACTGCTATTCCTGTTGACTGGGAGTTTTCAGGTTGTTTGAGACCTTAAGGCGATATTGTTCAAGTTAAATATGTCAAGGAATCATCAAACAATCAAGGCATTTGAGATCTAGTATTGTGCAATGCAGCAAGCTTATTAACAGTAATAATGTTCCTCGTCAGTGGCTTTTCCTACTTTAAATTATGAAAGATAAATACAGTAAAATTCCTATAATCTGACACACATGGGACGTTTGGTGGTACCAGAGCAGCAGATGTTCTGGACTATTGGATCCGACTCCTCTTAACACCTAAAACACTTGCATTCCACTATTTTAACATTATACACAGGTATAATAGATTTTTCTAGTGAATCCAGTGAGTTTAAAGGGAGTGGAAAATATACAAACACTGACCCTGGCTCCAACCACATAGCTCACTTGCACTCAAGTTTGCTGTTGCACCTTCAATGGTCTTCCGTGCTTATTCCCATGAAGCGTGATGTGCCCCTGCCTTATGCCAAATCATAATAATATTTGCATTGTCTTTGTTGGAACTCCAAAGGTGAATAGCAAAAGCAGGAGGTAGACAAAAGTGCTGGAGAATCTCAGCGGGTTCAGCAACATCTATGGAGCGAAGGAAATAGGCAACATTTCGGGCCGAAACCCTTCTTCAATCTGAATTAATGATGATTTACTGAATAGACAACAGTCGAGTCAGGGTCATACAGCACAGACACGGGGTCCTCAGCCCAATTCGCCCATGCCGCCTTATATGCCCTATCTAAGATAGTCCCATTTGCCTGCGTTTGACCAATATCCCTCTAAGCCCTTCCTATTTATGAGCCTTTCCAAATATCTATTAAAAAAAATGTTTTTGTGCTTGCCTCAACACTTTCCTCTGGCAACTTGTCCCCTACACCCACCACACTGTGTGCAAAATTTGCCCCTCAGGTTCCTATTAAATTTTCCCCCTCACTAGATATCAATAATAGTTCTCGATTCTGCTACCCTGGGAAAAAAGGCTCTGGGCATTCACTCTATCTATTCCCCTCATGATTTTATACATCCCTCTATAAGATCACCCCTCAGCCTCCTGTTGCTCCAAGGAATAAAGTCCTGATCTGACCAAACTCATACTATAGCTCAGGCCCTCGAGTCTTGGCAACATTCTCATAAACCTTCTCTGCACCAATTCCAACAATGGCAATCTTCCTATAGAAGGGTTACCAAGACCGAACACAATACTACATATGAAGCTTCACCAACATGGTGTATAACTTTGAACATCGATTTTCCAACATCCTTGGTATCAGAACCATTCTGAATTATCCGTTTACCTGAACCAACAGTGGTCACATGATAATGAAAAGCCCGCTAATAACGCTCCCCCCGTATCTCTAAAGCACCATGGCATGCCAGAAACATAAATAAAACAAATATAAAATGTAAACTGAATATGAATAGAATGGCCTGCCGACCCATTCCCAGCTCCCACCGTCTCCCTGGACGTTTAGTGACCCAGCTTCTGACTCCACTCCCAACTCACAAGATGCACAAGAGCCCTTCTTCACGCACCGTATGGTTGGTGACATGGCTGTTCTTGCAGGTCACGTTGTAACCCCTGGTGACAGCACTTTCTTCAGGCCGCCGCCACCGATTATCGCGTTCGGTCACCGTGGGGCTCCTTTCCCTCTCACCTGCTGTCGCTTCCAAGGTGGAGTATGTCAGTAACTTCAGGGGAGGAGGCGGCGGCAGTGGGGTGAGGAGGGGGGGGGTTGAAGAAAAAAGGCCGATTGGACAAAGCTATGGGAGAAGCAGGCCGTCCGTGGCAGGAAACGGACAAAGCCAACAGCAAGAAACAGCAGCAGGCACTGTTCCAAAGGGCTCTGACATGAGCCACATCAACCACTATGTCACCAGACTGTGCAGTGGGTGAAGAAGGGCTCGCTGTTGATCCTTGTGAATCAGGAGTGGTGACTGAACGGCCGGGGGGAGGGTGCGAGCCTGAGATGGGTGAGCAGGTCTATAGGCTATATCCAAAATCCATGAAGGGGATCTGTTAAATGAGGGTTTACCATAGTGCCTTTGTGAAACAGTTAGGAAAGAAGATTCAGAGCATAATTGAATAGGGATTTCGGGAAGCAGCCTTTTAAAGGTGCCCAGTAAATTAGAGAAGGCTTGACAAGAAGTTCAGAGTTCCAGAGGGCAAGAACAAAATGGTGGCAGGAGAGGTTGTTGGGTGCCAGGCAGAGTAGAAACACGAAAAACCTATACATTGAGCCAGCAGAGATAGAGTTAGACAAGACCAAGGAGAGATTTCAATATCGAGATGTAAACAAATTACTCTTTCGCGACAGAAAAACATGACCCAAAAGAGCTCTCGCCACTCGCAATACCACCTACAGCAGCTCAGGGAATTTCAACTGAGCTCGTAAATTTTCTCTGGATTATGATGGGGATGGCAGACCATCAGTTGCAGGAGAAATTGGTGTTCAACCTGTTTGTACTTGTACGCCTCGATCCATCTGCTCTACAACACTCCCCAGGGCCCTACAATTCACTGTGATGGTCCTGCCCTGGTCTGTCTTCCCAAATTGCAACATCACATCCTTATCAAATTAAATTCCATGAGCCATTCCTCAGCCCACATGCCCAGTTTACCAAGATCATGTAATTCTTGATAACCATCTTCAATGTTTATGATACCACCTTTCTTGGGGTCATCTGCAAATTTTTAATGAACTTTAAAGCAAAACTTAATAAAGTAAACCCGCAATATTTAGGAATCCCAAAGGTATGCAAGACTATTATTACAAATGGGACAAGAGCTTACAAGTCATTCTCCAATATAGAGCCGCAAGACTACACAATCTTATTTTCCCTAAGAGAATGCAACAAACCAGCATCCAATATCAAAACATCCTTACAAAAAAATCACGAGGAAGATGCCAAAGGTAAAAATTCCAATAAAACACAGAAAGGAAGCTCCTGGCAGCTGCCGCTGGGCCGTGCAAGAGCAGACCAGGCGGCCGACCGGGGACCAGGCGGCCGACCGAGAACAAGGACGGACACAACGGCCATTGCAAACATCAGGCAGCAAGCCAAGAACAAGCACGGACCTGGCGGCTGATGAGAACAAAGATCTGATGGGCCACCAGCTGAGGTATGCCGATTACCCGCAGCGAAGAAGGGCCTGGTGGGCCGTTGCCTGCGAGGGGAAGCTTGGAAGCCCCGAAGAAAGGAGACTCATGGAGGGAGCGCTGGCTACTAGACGCGAGGTGTGGACTAGTAGGTGTGGGGCCGGGGTATTGCAGGTGGCTGCCCCACGCCTTCAAGGTCGTCTGCAGGCGGCGCCCCACGCGATACAGAGGGTCTGACAAGGAGATAGATGTCGGGAGCGGGCCTGCTGCAGCCTGGGTTTTACCTGGGCTTCAAACATGTGACTTTGGACTTTTTGTAAACAGCGCCAAAATATGGCAACTATGCCTTTGTGGGTTGTGCAAAATAATTTCACTACGTGGTGCATACATGACAATAAAGAACCATTGAAACCCTGTCTGTCAGGTCACATGTGGTTTGATGATCTAACGTTTCCAAACATATTTTAACATGCATCATTTGAATATTTTAAACATTACAGCTATGATAAAAGTTATAATTACAAATCTGACATTACAAACTTGTACAAAGCCTCACACATACAGGATTCTGAAATGATACAATTTTCTCTCTGTCCAACCTCACCTTGTATATTGATCATACAATCATACCTCATCCAATATATGAACATTTTCAGGTTAAATGTCATTCCCCTTTGTAATTTTAAAACTAGTTACCGTAATGATATAAAGCCATATCTTTGCTCAATGTTAAATTATACACATTAATTTTTCAAAATAAATTAATAGTTCTAAAATGTATCAACAGATACAAGGTAACCGTGAAAAAACACATACTGCTTTAAAGACGTCTGGCCTATTGTCCAATCTCCAAGAAGCGGTTAAAACCCATTTATATTCAAAAGTTCCCATCATTATGAAAATTAATTCATTTTCAAAGGAGTACAATTAGGGTATCTCATATTAATATTTGGGTATATCACAGTAATGTTAAAACCCCAATGTCAAGTGCTAAACCAACAAGAACAATTATTTAATGAAAGTTGTAAAGTTTTCACGTTTGTAAATTTCCAGATGACTTCACAAAATTTAGAAGCTGAAGTACATGTGAAAATATTTCAATTTTAATACTTTTTCTTCTTGGTTACATCTACCATTAATCTTGTTAATTAAACATTGCTTTAAATTTCCCTCCTGTATTCAAGGTCTTTTTTCCCCCCAATGAAGATCAAGGCAGTTGAATAATATTACATTGACAAAAACAATTAGTACAATAATGGAGTTGGGGAATTGGGGTAGTAATTTACAAAAAAAAGCCTCACAACAGAGTTCCCGTTTCTAATTTGTATCCAATGATTCCTGTTGTATGCTGTGCGGTGTTCATATTCATTTTGCAAGTTATGTTCAGATATTTGCATGGGTTTGTCGGCGGCCTGCCGCCACATATAATTTCATAGCTAACCGAAGGATGTTGAGAAAATGGAAATAGATACATGATGTGTATTCTCAGAAGAAACTCTTTACAGTATTGAATCGATTGTGCCTATATTCATTTGTGTTCTGAACAGCAATGGCTGTCTGTCCCGCATCCATCATATTGGCTGCAACAGGCTGTCAACAGTTTTGTATTTTTGTAAGCTTTTCTATGATATGTGCAACTTCTGGTGTTGGAAATGGCGAGAATACACATACATGTGCAGACATCAAATGTTACATTCATGGGAAAGATTATTTTTGAAAAACAAATATGTATAATAAAAATCAATAGACATATCCTAAGTTACTATAATCAAAGAATGTCTTTATGAAAAGCAGACCAAAGCACCAACATGTGGTCTACTGCCATATTCAATGATTCAAATATGAAATTGATTGGCATAGGCTCATTTATAAGCACATTAAACATTAATTAAAAATGGATTCAGCCATGTCAGTGTAGACTTTGTCCAGTGTCTTGTCTTCTCTAGTGGCGAAGGAGACATGTTGGTGGAATTTGGGGAGTACAGTCTTCAAGTTGGAGTGATTTAAGTCACCTGCAACAATGAAGGCTGCCTTGGGGTTGTGAGTCTGTTGTTTGCTAATGGCAGTATGCAGATCTTTCATTGCAAGCTTGGCATTAGCATCAGGAGGAATATAGGCTGCAGTCACAACAGTGGAGGTAAACTCTCTGGGCAGATAGAACAGTCTGCATCTAACCAAGAGGAACTCTAGGTTCTTGGTTTCTTGGTCCTCCAAAATATTCCAAATGGAATTTAAACTGGAGGTGGTGAAGGGAGCGCTTAAGCCAGAAAGGGTTATTGGGAAGAAAGAGCTACTTTAAATTTAGTTGCATCTGGTTGGGTAACTATAGTTGGGTGGAGATTATTCCATGCTTTAATTGTGCGGGGGAAGAACAAATTGCTGTATACATCTGTCTTTGTAGCTGGGATCACAAATTGGATCGAATGCCCTTGTCTGCTCCTAATTGGTTTGGGTTTGGTGTAGGTCTTGTAGTCTATGTTGAGCTGACCATTTAACATTTTGTAAAAACAGGTCATACGGTGAGCTTCACGTCTGTCTTGGAGAGGGTTCCACCCCAGAGAATTCAGAAGTTTGGTGACACTCGCTTCTCTCTCATAGGTGTTAGTAACACATTGAGCTGCCTGTCTTTGGACACGTTCGATGGAAGAAATGTTTTTATTTGGTTATGGGTCCCATGCTGCAACTGCGTAGTCCAAATGAGGTCTAACGACGGTCAAGTCCAGTCAAGTTTATTTGTCACATACACATACGAGATGTGCAGTGAAATGAAAGTGGCAATGCTCGCAGACTTTTGTGCAAAAGACAAACAACAAAACAACCAAACAAATTATAAACACAATCATAACACACATATTCTTTTACATAATAAATAATGGAAGTAGAGTTCGTCCCTGGTGAGATAGGCGTTTACAGTCCGAATTGCCTCTGGGAAGAAACTTCTTCTCAACCTCTCCGTTCTCACCGCATGGCAACGGAGGCGTTTGCTTGACCGTAGCAGCTGGAACAGTCCGTTGCAGGGGTGGAAGGGATCTCCCATGATTTTATTTGCTCCGGAGTTGCACCTCCTGTTGTATAGTTCCTGCAGGGGGGCGAGTGAAGTTCCCATAGTGCGTTCAGCCGAACGCACTACTCTCTGCAGAGCCTTCTTGTCCTTGGCAGAGCAATTCCCAAACCAGATGGTAATATTTCCGGACAAGATGCTTTCCACCGCCGCTGCGTAGAAGCACTGGAGGATCCTCGGAGACACTCTGAATTTCCTCAATTGCCTGAGGTGGTAAAGGTGCTGCCTTGTCTTACTCACGAGTGCTGAGGCGTGTGATGCCAAGTCACATCCTCGGAGATGCGGACTCCCAGATATTTAAAACAGTTCACCCTATCCACAGGATCCCCATTTATCCTCAATGGAGTGTACGTCCTCGGATGATGTGCCCTCCTAAAGTCCATGATCAGCTCCTTCGTTTTTTTGATGTTCCTGGCACCAGAGTGCTAGATCAGCCACCTCCTCCCGGTAGGCCTTCTCGTCGTTGTCTGTGATCAGGCCCACCACCACAGTGTCATCAGCAAACTTAATTATTGAGTTGGAGCTGAACCTAGCCACACAGTCATGTGTGTACAGGGAGTACAATAGGGGGCTGAGGACGCAACCCTGGGGCGATCCTGTGCTCAGGGTGAGGGACTTCGATGTATTCCCTCCCATCTTGACTACCTGGGGCCTGGCAGTGAGAAAGTCCAGGACCCAGGCACACAGGGTGAAGTATAGCTTCTCCTTGACAGAAGTTGAACAATGATGAAAGTTGCGCCTCAGAAAGTTTAGGACACCTGTTGCTTTCACCGTTGCATGATGAGTCTGACCATTCCAACGCAGATCATTCTGCAATTTGATGCCAAGATACTTGGTTTGTTTGGATTCTTCAAGGGTGGCACCAAGTATATTGTAAGATGTTTCGCCTGGATTCCTCTTTCTGGTGACACGCATAGTTTCTCATTTGGAAGGGTTGAACTGCATGCCCCATTGTTGTGACCACTCAACCATAGTATCGAGATCCTTTTGGAGTGCATCTTCATCATCAGCTGACTTAATTGGACGATACAGCAAACAATCATCAGCGAAAAATCTGGTCGTACTTGCGACTTTTTCATGGATGTCATTTATGTAAAGCAAAAATAGGTGTGGGCCAAGTACTGTGCCCTGAGGTGTACCACTCAACACTGGATGCCAATTGGAGCTCTTTCCGTTCACACACACACGCTGAAGACGTTAGCTGAGGTTAGCTGAGCAGCGACTCTCGATGATGGTGGAGTCTGTGCACCATGCTTTATTCACATAAATGCACAGACCCCCACCTCCGGAGTCTGTTGTCCTGTCCGCTCGGAGTAAATGACGCCTCGTTAACTGGATGGCGCTGTCATGAATGTCCGTGTTGAGCCAAGTTTCCGTGAAGATCAGGATGCTGCAGTCTTTGATCCAGTTGTTGGAGGTGATCCTTAGCCGGTTTGTCCATTTTGTTTGCCAGTGAGCGCACGTTGGCGAGGAAAAGGCTAGTAATCGCTACCCTGTGTGGGGCTAGCTCTAACCTGGCCTTTAACCCACCTCTGCATCCCCGGCAGTGCTTGCGTTCACGTCACCGTCTGTTGGTGCTTCCGGTCGGCCGAGCTGGCTTGGTGCGCGCTGGTGTTCTGCCGCCCCACGGCTCCGCTGGCGTTCTGCCGCCTCGCGGAGCGAGCCGGAGATCGACCAGAAAGTTGTTGCAGCCGCAGGAACCAAAGTCCAGAAGTTCCTGTCGGCTGTACGAAAGGGATGCAGGACTGCTCCTTGTGAGCAGCCTTGAGACAGGTAGGGGAATTGTCGCTATTTCTTGAATTACTCGAATTCTTGGGCCCGCGCCGCCGCCATTTTGGGTATCCGCTGCTCCGCTTTCGCCAAACATCTTCCCTCTATCCACCAGGTGCTACTGGATCTCTCAGTTGCTAACCATTTGAACGCACTTTCCCGTTCCCATACTGATCTTTCTGTCCTCTTCTTTCCTTATCTGACACCCTACTGTCTGCTTTTTAAATCACTAACCGTTGTCACTTTCCCCACCCATCTGCCAATCAGCCCCCCTCACCTATCGCTTGCTCGTTCCACCACCCCCCACCCCGCACTACAATCAATCTAAAGAGTCATGATCCAAAATGTCCTTGTCCATTCCCTCCACATATGCTGCCAGAGCAGTAAAATTCCTCCAACACTGTGTTTTGCTCAAGATTCCAGGATCTGCAGTTCCTTGTACCTCCAATCAATAAAAAGTTTGATTATACAAGTGCAACAAAATATTATCAAAGTTAATTGAAGCATGCTCATTCAGTTTCAAATCCTTTTACAAACTAAAAGTATTCCATATGCTGAAAATCTAAAAAATATTCCGACCACTCATCAACCAGAACTATAAGAATTGAAATTAAATACCTTGAATTCAGATACGAGGGATTAAAAAAAATCAACACAAAAAACACCAACTTGGAGTCATATATGAAGAACCTCCACCTGACAAAGGTACTGGCAGTCTGTCACCTACTCCAAAACATATGCTCCAGCGGAAACAAAGACATGGAATTGAGGGTAATTTGGGATGTTAAGTGAAGAGACTATCCAATGAGATAGTGAGTGGGATTATAAATCTAGTGCATTATCTCTAATTATGGCATTTCAAATGTTTACAATAAACATCAGACATACTTGGAGATTACTTGAACAATTTTCTTTTTCAGATGAATCAACTATAAAATGACAATCAACAAGTAAAAAACGGCCCAAAAAAAAATCACAGTTCTTGAAATACATGATCAATATGAAACCTAGTTAGCAGCCCCAAGTATTTTATTTCTGAAGTTCGCCTACTTATTTATGGTACTTCAATCAATTATTTGAACTACTGTTAAACAAGACTAGCATTCAGGACTCAATGCCATTAGGTTAGTACATTATCATTATTAGATGCATATAAACGATACAATAAAATATTATTTAGACAAAATGAGTATTTCATAATTGATAAAGGAAGTAAATTTTGCATCTAAGTCGAGCTTTCAAATGGAAAAGCTTGAGTGTGTGATCTGGCAAGTTGCCCAATCATCAAATCCAAGCTTTGAAAATTCCACCCAATAAATCATAAAAGTTTTATCTGCCTTTGGTTGGTGATTTGTTCAATCTGCATATTGAAGGATGGAATTATAGCTGGTTTACAACTGATAAATCAGAATACCAAATCAATTCACACTAACAACTTAAGAATACAAAAATAACTGGAATACAAATTTAAACTTTACATAATGGAGACCCGAGGTTCCACAGCCTATAGCCTGGAAGTCCATGATGAACGCCATGCTCTAGTACACATTTCTCGACATTTAATCATCATAATTAAAGCCTGTGCAATTACCCAATTATCAATAGGTTAATTCAGTTCCTGAACACAAAATAAATGTTATTATAGTCACAATGATCCTTTGTGACTGCGTCTTTGACAAAAATATATATTGGGACTTTTACAAACTCAGTCTCTCCCAAGGAATTTCATAACCAACATCATACTAAACATCTGTATAGAAAGGAACTGCACAAAATACTGGAGTAACTCAGTGGGACAGGCTCCGTGGAGAGAAGGAAAGGGTGACGTTTCAGGTCTCGACCCGTCTATCTTGTGTCTATGATACTTTCAGAGTGTAGTTAATGTTTTCTTAAAAGCTAATGGAGCAGTAAATTTGCATACTGCTAAATTTTACAAACAGTAAGGAGGTAAAAGACCACATTATCCTCCATAATTGGTTCAGAGGTAAACATTGGCCAGTGCGCCAAACTTCAACTGCTTTCTCTACTTAAGACCAATGGATCTGGTACCCACCCAGACCAAACAAAGCCTTAGTTAACATTTTATTGGTTACTGATGAGCAAAAAAAAAGTGCTGGAGGAATTCTGTGAGTTAGGAAGTTTCTGTGGTGGGAATGGATGGACAATGTTTGGGTCAGGACCCATCATCTGACACGGCAAAGGGCAGAGTAAGCTGGAAAAGAGGTGTTTAAGAAGGAACTGCAGATGCTGGACAATCGAAGGTAGACAAAAGTGCTGGAGAAACTCAGCGGGTGCAGCAGCATCTATGGAGCAAAGGAAATAAGCAAAGTTTCGGGCCGTAGAAGGGTTTCAGCCCGAAACGTTGCCTATTTCCTTCACTCCATAGATGCTGCTTCACCCGCTGAGTTTCTCCAGCACTTTTGTCTACCTTGGAAAAGAAGGTGTGGATGGGGAAAATTATGTGGATGTAGGTTTGTGGTGACAATTTCAGATGGGTGGAGATGGTAACAAAGGCAAGAAGTGAAAAGGGAGCCAAATTGCAGCAAATAAGGAAAGAAGAGTTGAAGCCGGGAAGCATATGGGTGGAAGAAAACAGAGGAGAGGACAGAGGGATGGGATTAAAAAGAAACGAGGGACTCAAATAGGGGTAGAATGAAGAGGGGAAAAGAGCAAATGAACAATATGATGGAAGGGAATGGATTATATCTTGAAATTGGATAATTCAATTTTCATACCATTAGGTTGTAGCTAGCAAAACAGAATTGTGTTATGGTGGTCTCCTGCACCGGTTTTACTGCTAGTCACTACACTTAATTTCTCTGATACTTCTCCCTCCTTTCTCAACCTCAGTAGCCTTCACAGGGGACAGACCAACTACAGGTGTTAGTGGATGGAGCCCACAACTGTGCCTCCTATGTGTTTCGCAGTTCTGTTCTTGCTCCCCCTCCCCTAGACAGAACAAAGATAAAGTTATCCAGGCCTGTATGAGAGCCTTCACATCCAACACATCATTCTCTGACATTTCCACCATCTTCAATGTGATCCCATCACCAGTCACGTCCTCCTGGTCCCAACCCTTTTCAACTTTCTCAAAGGATCACTCTCTCCACAATTCCTTGGTTTGCTCATCCCTTTCCACCCAACCCACCCCTGACCACTTTCCCTTACAACCGCAGGTTGGTATTATACCTGTTCTTCCATGTGAGACAGGGGTTCATTTGCACCTATTCCATTCGCCTTTTGTATTCAGTGCTCCCGGCATCCTCCTCTGCATCGGTGAGACCAAGTGTAGATTAGGCGACCATTTCAAAGGACACTTGCATCTGTCTGCTGGAGAAGCTGTTGCTGTCTGCTGTTGGAGCTCCTGCTTGCTAACCATTTTAACTCCCCTTCTTATTCCGATCTTTCTGTCCTCTGCCCCTTCCACTGACAAGAGTGAGACCACACACAAACTGAAAGAACACCTCAGAACATTATCACTTGGGTGGCCTGCAACCCAACCATACAAACATGGAATTCTCCAATGCCAAGTGATAATGCCCAACATCCTCCCCTCCCCATTCCTTCGCGCATACATTTCTGCTATACGCTGGTTACCTAGTTCCTTTCCCCTCCTCCATAGGCTCCTCCCCACCATCCCATCCCCGATTTCACTTTTATCCATCTCTATCTCTCCACCCTGATATCCTTCCCAACTTTCCATTTCACTCCTCCCCTTCTTTCCGTATCTGACACCACTGTCTCCTTTTCCCCCTCCAGCCTTTGTCACTATCGCCCACCCATTTGTTGATCCTGTCTCCTCACCTGTGCCCACCAATCACTTGCCAGTCTTTGCCCCACCCCCACACCTCTTTTCCAGTTTTCTTCCCCTACACCAACAGTCTGAAGAAATGTCTGACCTGAAATGTTGCTGTTCATACACTCCATAGATGTTGCATGCCCTGTCGAGTTCCTCCTGTTTTTTGCTCAAGATTCCAGCAATTGCAGTTGCTTATGTCTTTGGTTTCCGATATTTTTTTTCTCTCATATCATATCCTCAAGTAGTGAAACAGTGCATGAATCCACATTTTTAATTTACTGAGACATTTTATGCTGAACAGTTTCCCTCCGCACAAAGCGTGAGAATCACTGAAAGGCTGAACATGAAGGCACAGATGTGATAACACAGCATTTTAATATTCAAAATATTGTGTTTACCATAACATTAGCTGAGAAATGCTTGCCAGTTTATTATTCTAAAACTATATTTTATCGTTGTACTTCTAATTAGAAAGCATAAATAACATCTTAAAGAAAAACAAATCACCCAGCGCAGGAGGTGTAGATCTCAATTTGAATAAATGACCTGAAAAGGACACCAAAGCCACCAGACGCATGTTAGCTACCACGATGCAGTCGACTTCCATTTCATTTCCATATCAGTTACTCCACACGCCACCCATCCCCCATTCGCCGTAACCACCTCAGAATGTAAAGGAGGTTCTCTTCTAGAGTAGACACATCCACTGTGGCCAGGGTTGATAGCAAGGCCTTCCGCATGTCTATGTTTAGCAAATGGCAGCTGGCAGGTAGCCATCCCCCACACCCTCGCTCCCCAAGTCTCTCTTACCTTCTTCTTCTCCATGTTGCGCACTTTCTTGTCGATGACATTGAGAACCTGCCTGAGCGCCTCATTCTGCGGGTGTGCCGCCTGCCCCTGTCCGACCTGGAGACTCACCGCTGCGGCGGCGGCGGCGGCGGCCTCGGCCCCGGCGGCGGAAGAGGATCGGGATTCGGCCGCTTTTGTGGCGGTGGCTGCTGGCATTTTCGCTCCTTCGCTTCCCGAGTTGAGATTGATTTTTTTTTTTGTTGGAAAAATTGTGTGAAACAAAAAGGGAAAGGAAACGGGCTTGGGGAGGGGCAAAAAAAAGTCCCTACTTTTGTTGAAAGGAACAAAATGGGAAGAGAGGCGAGCGGAGCTCTCTCGGCGCGACAGCACCCGAGACTGAAGAACGGGGGCGCGCATTCGCGGCCCCGACCCAGGACCAGCGGGCCCGCCTGCCTGCGCCGCGCCTTCATCCCGCAAAGCAGCTCCCGAGCCACCGGCAACCGCCAATCTCAAAAATACTGTTTATTTATTTATTTACCAGAAATACACTCTTTCATTAAAAAAAAAAAAAAAAAAAAAACATCAACACATTCGGAATAGGAAAGACCTGCGCGGCACGCCGGAGGACAGCAAAGGCAAGTGGCGCGTGCGCTCTGCAGTGGAGGACGAGGGCGATGATGAAGAGAAGGTGCTGGAACTGTGAGAGTCAGTGTTGGAGCAACCAAGCGGCCCAGGGGAGGGGAGAGACAGGCGACGCTCCTGGCCGGGACTCGTGAAGGATTTATTTTCAAAAGGTTACGTGGAAAAGGCAGCAGAACGGGGTTGAGAAGGAAAGATAGACCAGCCATGATTGTATGGATGAGTGGTACTCGATGGGCCGAATGGCCTAATTCCGCTCCTGCGACTTATCAAGGGTTGTTGAGAGACTGAAGAGGGGTCGCGACCCGAAACGCCCTCTGCGCATCCCCTCCTTCCACCGATGCCGCGGAGCACCTCCGGAATCTTGGTGCAAGATTGTGAAAGGTCTGGTCCAGAAGGCAACGTTTAATAAGTCATGTTATTTTATTTTGGTTTTGACTTGCGTGAAAGAAAAGAACACGTTTTATTTTTTTGTAGGAACTGCAGACGCTGGTTTACCGAGAAGAGTCTCACCTATTCCTTTTCTCCAGAGATACTGCCTGATTCACTGAGTTACTCTAGCTTTTTGTATTGTTTCTTACGTTAAGTGTTTTGCCCCAAGGTTGAAGGTGGACATTTTTTTAAACAGATGCTGGAAATGTGCAATAAAAAGTGAAAATGCAGGAAATATTCAGTCGGTCCAAAAGCCTCTGTGAAGAAGATTGAGCGGTTGGGACCCTTCTTCAGCCTCGAGAGGGGGACCTGAATGGTTTGACCTGAAGGGTTTCATTATCTTGCTCTCTAGCCTGACGGATCCTGGCTGCTGGCCTGGCAGCGACTTCGCCTTCACGAAGGTGATCACTGGGTATGGGTGTGCATCTGCAGCTTTGTACTGATGGCCTGCAATGATTTAAGAACCTGATCGTTCTGTACCGGCCCTGGAGCCTTTTCAGAATGGGTTCCAAAGTCCCCTTACCTGAGCATTGTGGGCAATCAGGAGATTCTGCTTTGCACCAGATGAAGAGGTTGAGTGGGCTGAGCAGGACATCGTACACTGCCTGGACCAGGAACTTGATACGCTGTGGTTCAGCTTTCCAGAGCTCAGTCCATGTGACTTTTCGGTTCATGGCTTGCTCCCACCTTGTCCAGGCCCCCCTGCTGCCTCAAGCCAACCGCTCTGGTAGACCCCTCCTCCACTTTCTCCTGGACCAGCCTGTGCCTCTCCTTCCCATTGGCCTTGTCAAACTGAGGAGTTGGGAAGACTGCCAGACCAGCTCCTCCCAGAATCACTGCTCTTCGAGCCAGTACCGCCATTCACTGTGATCATGGGTGATCATCCACATTCAGTACCTTGTTGAGCCTTCCCACCATATCTCCTGACTCCGCTATCTTTAAGAGCTCTATCTAACTCTCTCTTAAAAGCATCCAGCGAATTGGCCTCCACTGCCTTCTGAGGCAGAGAATTCTACAGATTCATAACTCTGTGGGTGAAAAAATGTTTCCTCATCTCCATTCTAAATGCCCTACCCCTTATTCTTTAACTGTGTCCCGTAGTTCTGGACTCCCCCAATATCAGGAACATGTTTCGTGCCTCTAGCGTGTCCAATCCCTCAATAATCTTATATGTTTCAATAAGATCCCCTCTCATCCTTCTAAATTCCAGAGTGCACAAGCCCAGCCGCTCCATTCTATCAACATATGATAGTCCCGCCATACCGGGAATTAACCGAGTAAACCTTTGCTGCACTCCCTCAATAGTAACAATATCCTTCCTCAAATTTGGAGACCAAAACTGCACACAATACTCCAGGTGTGGTCTCACTAGGGCCCTGTACAACTGCAGAAGGACCTCTTTGCTCCTATACTCAACTCCTCTTGTTATGGAGGCCAACATGCCATTAGCTTTCTTCACTGCTTGCTGTACCTGCATGCTCACTTTCAGTGACTGATGAACAACGACCACCGGATCTCTTAGTATGTCCCCTATTCCCAACTTGACACCATTCGGATAATAATCTGCCTTCCTGTTTTTGCCACCAAAATGGATAACCTCACATTTATCCACATTAAACTGCATCTGCCCACTCACCCAACCTTTCAAAGTCACCCTGCATCTTCATAGCATCCTCCTCACAGTTCACACTGCCATCCAGCTTTATCATCTGCAAATTTTATAATGTTACTTTGAATCCCTTCATCTAAAACGTTGATGTATATTGTAAATAGCTGCGGTCAGAGCACCGAGCCTTGCAGTACCCCACTAGTCACTGCCTGCCATTCTGAAAGGGACCCGTTAATCCTTACTTTTTGTTTCCTGTCTGCCAACCAATTTTCTATCCATGTCAGCACTCTACCCCCAATACCATGTGCTCTAATTTTGCCCACTAATCTCCTATGTGGAACCTTATCAAATGCTTTCCGAAAGTCCAGGTACACTACATCCATTGGATCTCCCTTGTCCATATTCCTAGTTACATCCTCAAGAAGATTAGTCAAGCCTGATTATTTCCTCAGTCAAATATTGGGAAGGCCTGATTCAAGCCTGATTTCCCCTTCGTAAATCCATGCTGACTCAGACCGATCCTGTTACTGCCAGGTTATATCCTGCCCCAAAGACAAACTGGAGTAACTCAGCGGGACAGGCAGCATCTCTAGAAAGAAAGGAATCCAGAAATGCTGCCTGTCCCGCTGAGTTACTCTACCATTTTGTGTCTATCTTTGGTTTCAACCAGCATCTGCAGTTCCTTCATACACATTATACCCTGCCCAATCTCTCTTTTCCCTCCTGCAATTACTACAATTAGTCTGAAAGGGGCTGACCCAAAACATCACCTCTTCATTCCTTGCTGCCTGATCTGCTGAGTTCCTCCAGCACCATGTGTTATGCTCAAGGTTCCAGCATCTGCTGTTCCTTTTATCTCCACTTTTTTTCCCCTTAAAGTTTAGATTATTATGTAATAGTGTCATAGAATCATGCAACATGGAAACAGACCCTTTGGCCCAACTTGCCCATGCTGACCAAGATGCCCCATCTACACGAGCCTTACCAGCCGTGTTTGGCCATATCCCTCTAAACCTTTTCTATACATGTACCTGTCCAACTGTCTTTTAAATGTTGTATAGTACCTGCCTCAACCTCTTCTGGCAGCACCATCCATACATCCACCACCCTCTGTGTGGGAAAAAGTCACCCCTCATGTTCCTATTAAATCTATCCCTGCTCACCGTAAACCTCTGTCCTCTGTTTCTTGATTCCCCTGCTCTGTGTAAAAGTCTCTATGCATTCACCCTATTTATTTCCCCCGTGATGTTATACAGTTCTATAAGATCACCCCTCAGCCTTCCGTGTTCAAAGGATTAAAGTCCTAGTCTGCCCAATTTATATAGCTCCCTATAGCTCAGTTACCTGGATTTATTGGAAAAAATGCCAACATTTTCCACATCACAAGAACAAAGGGTAATCTGTACCAAATAATTCTATAACTATTGTAAGTATATTGTATTGTATAGGTATAGCTGGGAATAGTAGGCTATTCTGCACCACCTCTCCCCGTTATGTGACTAAGCCAACTTTGGTTGACAATACCGCCCAACAAATCTGAGCACAAACCTTCTCCGGTGACTTAGCCTCATCAAGCTTTATAGTTCTATCTTGCAAGAGTGTGCATCTTTACATCAGAAGATGAAGTTCTTCAATCTGAAACGTTAACTCTGTTTCAGTTGCTACAGATACTGCCTGACCTGAATTATCTCTAAACCTGTGCTCTTTTGAAACTTGCCAAGTTTACTGGCAAATTTATTATTCAACTGTGTAATATCTAAAAGAGAAGTTGAATTAAATTTATTGACATATTAATAAGAATAACTTGCAATAGTACAGAAAATCTGCTGGAATGGCACAGCCAAAGTCCCATAGTGACAGATTAAATATTTTTTTGGATTTCAAGATCAGACAACCACTGCAAACTATTTACATCCCCTTTGGAATTGTGATTTATTATAGAATCCTGCTGATTAAATTTGCTTCTGATTATTATTCGTAAACAAGTATTTTCCAATATTAATTGAATGTTTTCTCCTCACAGGTCAATCGATGTGAAAACACTATTATACAGTGCAGAAAATGTTGTATCAGTGTGTCCATTGGATATGTTAAGAAATTTCCCACAGAGAAAAAATCTAGAATGAAAACATCCAAGAAATGAATGAATGCATGAATGTATAACAAAATTTGCTAAATCCATTGGCTTCCTTGTTATCTAACATGCTAGTTTGTTGTCTAACTTGTCAAATAAGTCATCAATTGGTTGAAAAAAATTTCTCATCCATAAAATTATACTCACTCAGCTGTATAAGTATTCTGTTACCATTTCCTAATTTTTCCTAACAAACTGTCCTGAAGTCATTTTCACCCCCAATATTTTCAGTATTTTGCTGTCTTCCTCTCAGCTGGAACTTTTCTGAAATGCAAAGTCCAATAACAATATATATTTAAGCAATAATATTCTATTTAAAGTGATCTTGAGTGTACATAATATTTTTTGTGGTATTCATAACACAACATTGTTTAAAAAAAAGATCTTTGTTTTGATTGCACCTACCAATTGCATACATTATTATATTATAATTAATATGTACCAAGGGCAATGTTTTGTTCCAATGCTCCCCATTCCCAATTGCTATTACATTGAAGTGATTGAAAACCAAGCTAGATGAGGTAGTTGAGGCAGGTACTATCCCAACATTTAAGAAACAGTTAGACTGATACATGGATAGGACAGGTTTGGAGGGATATGGTCCAAAAGCAGGTAGTGTAGCTGGGACATGTTGGCGGGTGTGGGCAATTTGTGTCGAAGGGCCTGTTTTCACACTATCACTCTCTGACCACATTATACCTCCACCATGCATTAATGCTTCAAAATCAAGTGGTCGAGTTTTATTGACATATACTCAAGCATAGAAAATAGGTGCAGGAATAGGCCATTCGGCCCTTCGAACTAGCACTGCCATTCAATATGATCATGGCTGTTCATCTAAAATCAGTACCTCTTTCCTGATTTTTCCCCCATATCCCTTGATTTTGTTAGCACCAAGAGCTAAATGTAACTCTCTTGAAAATATCCAGTAAATTGGCCTCCACTGCCTTCTGTGGCAGAGAATTCCACAGATTCACAACTCTGGGTGAAAAATGTTTGTCCTCATTTCAGTCCTAAATGGCTTACCCCTTTTTCGTAAACTGTGATCCCTGGTTCTGAATTCCCCAACATCGGGAACATTTTTCCTGCAGTTACAGTAAGTGTAAATCTAGCAGGCAAGCAGGTATACTTTCTCCAACCACCTCCATTTGAAGGCCACTATCTTCCAGTGCTTGGTACTTACTTCCAGCAGCCATTGGTTGTCCTCCACGATGCACCGAGCTGTAGCCTGGTCCATGCCGGTCACCAGGGCAAAGTGGGCGCAGAGACTCTCATGTCAGCGGCACAACGCTTTTGACGGCCCGGGACTGTTGCGCTGAGGCTGACCCATGGCCGGAGCTGCAGCGAGCGACTTGCCAGACTGGCAAACACTCGCCTGCCCTGGCTCCCCGTCCGCATCTGCCGCTGCTTCTGCTTCCATTCCTCCCTCTGTCCGGGCTCTCCAACACCTATGACCAGGTTGCTCAGAGCACAGCAGCGCCTCGTCCTAAGCTGGAGACATTGAAACATGTCTAGCCATAAAAGTGGGCATCCCCAGCCCCCCCGGTTCCGCGGCCCATGCACCCCTCCTGCCGCTCGCCGGCCTCGCTCATGTCAGCCGCTTCCCGCAAATCCTTAAATTCCGACTGACGCCGGGAGCAGGACATGGCCTTGCTGCGCTGGGTGACACTCATTCACTGCTCGGTCCGTGTCTTACAATGTAAATTTGCATGGGGACATGGTTTGGAGGTGTGTAATGGTTCGGTCAAGTTAGAATAACAGAGAATTAGAATGCAGAGAATAACAGACGCACACACAAGCTGTTGATATTAGTTTTGAGATTCTCGTTGATCACACAATTTCTCACGACAGAGCGTTAGAAATTTGTGATCAGCGTGAGAATTGGGCAAAATGCGTGATTCTTATGCTCTGCTGACTGACGCAGTGTGGCAGTACAATGGCAGAATTTTAGAGCTAAATCCTCACAGCTCCAGCCATTTGGATTGAATCCTGACCTGCGCTGTATGTATGGAGTTCCTCGTGACCACCTCTAAATGTTCCTATTTCCACCCTATTTAAAAAAATGTGAGTTGGAAACAAAATTGACCACTTTGTAGATGAGTGGCAGAACTGCTGGGAGAAGAGGGAGAGAGTTGATGGGAATATGGAGAGAATAAAATGGAATATGGTGGGATTAGTGCAAATGCATGCATAATGGTCAGTACGGACTCTGTGCCCCAAACACTGTGCTGAATCTCTCTAAGACTCTGGGCAGAAGGAGACATAATCTAAAGATTAGACAGTGTTCGATTTTAATGGGTATCATAAAGTGAGATAGAGAATAAGATTGAGGAAGAGAATACCAGATCTCAGGTTATAGAGGAAAGGAAAACTATGCAATAGTTGGATTGGAAGTGGGCTGAAATCTAAAACGTTTATACAACATGACATATACAATTAGGAAATCTGAATGATAACATGGCTGCTATCAATTACCTTTGTTTTTAGCCAGTGATCATAGGATTCCTGATGAAAGTATTTGCTTCTCCTTGAATAATAGTCGGTTCAAGGTACTTTTATTTGTGTGCACATGCTTAGTGAATCCACTAGAGTGCAGGATTGATATTGCTTTATTATTGTCACATGTACCAGGATTCAGTGAAACATTTTGTTTGCATGCTATCCATATAAATCATAACAAGTGCTCGTTAATGATTTGACACAATGCAATGGTGCTTCATTGAGGTGTGGCATTTCAGTTATTGAATTGTGTCTCAATTGATGTCTGTGGTAAAATATTATACTATTGAGTATATGTAGTTCTGTCCAATGCTTACTTAACCATTCTCATTTGCCATGACATGTAACAGGGATACAAGGTGCAATTGTTGGGGTAGGTATCAGAGATGGTTGGGGTGGTCTAGAAAAACGAGAGACGAACAAATATCAGTATTCCTGATTATGATTCCTGCTCTTTAACTTCTGATAATAAAAATAGATAATTTGTGATTCTTGAATGAGGTTATAATTCGGACTTCCCTCTGATGACCAATCCACAACTGGTTAGAGAGTTTACCAACACTTTTAAGCTTTTAAATGAAGATGAATGCCAGAGAACATTGGTACCCGTAAGTCTGAATCCTTGTTAAAGTTTGCTCCTAGGCTAGATGACAATATGATTTATGTTGCCGTACATGATTTGCTTCCTGGGTGCACAGTCTTTTCACTACTTGAATTAATCTTGATTTGCTTTGAGAAAATCAAACAATTTTATTTTTAAATGCCAATATCATTTTCCCAAAAAACATCCTGATTGGGTGTAGTAGGCAGGGTGGTAACTGACAGAACCTACGTAGAGATCCAAGTTTAAGTTATTTATTACATTTTTCATTGATTTCAACAAAACCAATACTTCAGATATTTATATTTTCCTTTCTTTTGAGTGTAGAATTTTTCAGAATTATTTTGCAAAAGAAATACTTGAAATCCTCATGTATTTACTGGCAAGGAATACTGTAGAACACTACAGAGGAGTAGAACTAGAAAATGGTGGGAACAAGAAATTGCAGATGCTGGTTTACATTTTTTTTAAAAGGACGCAAAGTGTTGGAAAGATTCAGCAGGTCAGGCAGCATCTCTGGAGAACATGGATAAGTGATGTTTTGTGTTGGGACCCTTCAGACTAATTGTTGAGAGGGGTGGGGAGAAGAAAGGCAGGACAAGGTGTAGTAAGTAATAGGTAGGCACAAGTGAGGGGTGGGTGGGTTGATTGGAGAATTCAATGTTCATATGTTCATTCAATGGGTTGCAAGCTAACAAAGTAGAATATGAGGTGCTGTTCTTCTAGTTTGTACATAGCCTTGCTCCAGCAACGGAGGAGGCCCAAGAGAAAGGCCAGTATGGGATTGGGAAGGAGAGTTATAATAGTCAGCAACCAGTAGACCTTGGCAGACTGAACTTGTTTGCCGAAAACGGTCACCAAATCTGGACTTGCTCTCGCCAATGTACAGGAGGGCACATTCGGAACACTAGATGAAGTAGTTGAGGCAAGAGGAGGTGGGCATGAACCTCTGTCTCACCTGGAAAGACTCCTATGGTTCCTGGTTGGAGGTAAGAGAAGAGGTATAGAGACAGATGTTACATCTCCTGTGATTGCAGGGGAAAATACCCCATGCATTGAATCCTTTATTTGTCATTCAGACCTTTCGGTCTGAATGAAATGTCGTTGCCTGCAGCCATACATGTAATAATAAACAACACACAATAAACACAAATTAACATCCCCCACAGTGAGTTCACCAAGCACCTCCTCACTGTGATGGAGGCAAAAGTCTTAGGGTTACTGTCTCTTCCCTCCTTCCTCTGCGCGGAGGCAATACCCCACCGGGCGATGGTAAGTCAATCCCGCGGTTCAAGCTCCGCGGCCCGGGGGTGGTCGAAGCTGCCGCCCTCCAGTCCAGCGGACGCAGCTGTTGCCATGGGAGCTCCGGAAAACAGGCACCAGCCTGTGACCTGCGAGCTCCCGACGATGTCGTCCACTGGCCCGCGGTCGAGCCCCGGAATCAGGTCGCCGCCACCAGAACGCCGCCTCAGCCACCAGTGCACCGTCTCCGTCCTGCACCGGACCGCCCACACGGGAGCGTCTCAGCCCTGCACCGGGCCGCCCACACGGGAGCGCCTTCCAGCCGAGAGCCGGGCCACCCACACAGGAGCGCCTTTCAGCTGGGAGCCGGGCTGCCCACACGGGAGCGCCTTCCAGCCGGGAGCCGGGCTGCACTCACAGGAGTGTCTCAGCCCCGCGCCAACGCCCTCACCGGAGCGTCGAGTCGTGCCGCTGCCCGAACGCCGCTGCAGCTCGAAGACGGCCAGCCTCGCGTTGGTAAGTCATGGCTGGCTCTACCTCCGGAGCCTCGAGGTCGGTCGCAGGTTGGAGGCCGCCAGCTCCGCCATTAGACCTCAGCTCAGACGGGGGAAGAGAAGGATATGACAAGAAAGTCGCATTCCCCCGAAGGGAGAGACAGAAAGCCCTGTTTCAGCACCCCCCCCACATAACACAACCCAATAACCAAAAGTTTAACTGAACAAGACAAAAAAAACAACACAAAAAAAGTACAAACAGACTGCAGGCGAGCCGCAGCCGTTTCGCTGCCCGGCCACTTCCGGCAGTGATGAAATGTACAAATCTCCAGAGGAATAAAATAAACGCAATGTGGCTCTCATCCTGATGGGTATGTTTGTGTCGTGGTATCAAATTGTGCCAATATCTTCGGCATATAAACCTCAAGTGTCACTATTTGCTGAAGCTCTACAGTTCAGTGTTGCCAAAATAGGCTGACCATGTCACAAAACCTTCCATTCATTAGACGGCACCATTCCACCTGTCCTTTATTGAAAAGTCTGTGCCAAAGATCATCCGTTATCAAGTTAATCAAGCAGTAGTTTGGGATTACCTCGAGGTGCTGTGGGAAAAGAAGATGGTGGGCCTTGTCATATGGTTCTATAGACAAAAATCATTTGGCATTGTAACGGCAGATTTTCAAATCTTTCAGGTAATTAGCACCCTAGCCGCTATTTGGATGAGAATGGTTGAAGGGGGTGTCTTCTAAACGCACGCAAGCTCACTCACAGAGATCTTCAGAGCTTCTTCTCAGATATGGCTTCAAAATTTTGTTGAATAAATGCATTATTGGTGATAGAAAGCAGTGAGATACATCTAAATTTCTTCCGACTCGTTACTACAATCTTCTTCGAACTCCAGCTTATTACTTTAGACATTAGAAAACTCCTCGTGTCTCCGTAACACTGGCAAGATCTGGCATGATCTCCTTTAGATCTCCCATGGACCCCGCATAGCCCGCATGATCCTGCATGATCTCACATGGTAGAAGGGTACCTTCTCTAGTCTCTCCAAACTAATCTAAACTTCTGTGCAAGCATCTTAGCTCCAAACATGCCCAAAAACACGTCATAAATCCCACCCACAAAATAACGGGCAGTCTAAAATTTAAAGGCACATGCCATCATCAATGACATGCAAAACAGGCCAAATGGCCACTACAGGCATGATGCCTCATCAACAGAGCTTCCAAAATAGCAGCAAGAATTTGCCTGACTGATACTTGTGTCAAATCTATGATGTTCTACCACATTCTCAGCGTCACTATAGGCTATCCTGAGATAACCATAGTGGGAGTGAGACCATCATCCACCTCCTTCTAGAATGCGTGTTTGCTAAGAGATGTGCTGGTTTTTGTGGCTCCTCCTGTACAAATATGTAATACATAATCATGCTTCACAGGGCTGTACTTTGAGACAAAAACCAATAGCTGCTGGAAAATGATCAATTCAGTAGTCTGCCCAAACATACCAATAAATCGGTGCAGAGCACTGACAACAACCAAATTTGCAGATAGGCTATTACCAAGATCCAAAACCAGTTCTCAGATGCCCACTGAAGTTAGCCAGCTGCAGCCACCATAAAACTCCCTTGAGGAATGCCCACAGTTTCAAGTGCCACCCTATTCTGTGCTGAGAGGCTGGAACATGTCAATATTAAATTTATTATTCATGGCTGTATGTGGAAGAAAAATTGATATCAAGGCTATGTTGCAAATCCTGTCTCTGAACAGAATGAAGTTAATGGAAGGTTGTACACTTGCAAATTGTATTATAAAATCTTGGTATAAGGCAAAAGTAATAGTAAGATTTTATAATATGCAAATTTATCCCACAAGTTATTTGGGGATTGTTTCTACCTTATCAGATAAATCAGACCTTGTTTCTGCAGCAGCAGATGATAAACCAAAATCTTGTACACTTGCAAATTGTATGAATTGAAATGGTACAATTGTGAACTTGAAGAAAATAACTTGTGGGATTAAGTGTGGTTACATTTTAAATTAATAGACCATTTTAAATTTTTTAATGTTTTGTTTACATCTTTTTTTAATTTAAAGTGTTCAGTTTCTTCATTGACATTTAGTTTTTGATATTTTTTAATGTTAGGGACATTTGTGAACATTGCAATTCGTTGATAAGTTTTGCATTTGGAAAGGCTCTTTTAATCCATCTAATCCACTGGAAAGGCTCTTTTAATCCATCTAAATTTAAGCATTAGATCATGCAAAGCCCTGCCAATGAGGCTGGGCACCATGTGAAAATTAGTCAACACTACAAGATCTGCTCAAGGTGATTGTGTATTTATCACTGTTGACCAGCGGCGAGCATCCCTGTCCCACAGCTGGCAGCATTTTCTCACCCAATGTTGCTCACCCAGTCTATCTCTTGACAAAATCACACCAACAGCCACAAATTTCTCAAGTAAAATTGAACAAGAACTGATCTCTTTTGCGCATTGATCAATTTGATGTTGTACCAGATAAATACAGTTTTACAAGTATTATTACTGCCTCTAAAAGATCCCCACAGTCTCCCCACCTGAAGGTGGCACTATTTATTAAGTGTGCTCTCAGCAGGGAGTAGTATTTCTGAAAGAACATCCTGAGATTATTCAAGATGGAACCAAACTTTACAACAACCATTGATTGAACCCTCACCCGTCAATATCTTGAATGGCAGTCCGTCAATATTGTGGCCAAATGACACAATCTTTTTTGTTTCAATTGGAACATAGATAGATAGATATAGATATGCCATTTATTGTCACTATACATGTACAGTGAAACTGAAAGCTGCTCGTACTCAGTGCATACATACAATTTTACACAAAAAAACAAGAAACAGAAAAACAAAACAGAAGGGAGATGGGGGGGGGGAATAGGTGCACAAATTCTACGGCGCTACATACATATATACATATATACAGATGGAAGTCCGTGTTGGGTGGTGTAGTCAGTGCATGTGTGGATTTGAATTTATGGTAGATATAATTCTCGGGAAGCAGCTATTCCTTAGTCTGTTTGTCCTGGATTTGATGCACCTATAGCGGCTTCCAGAGGGCAGCAGGTCGAACAGTCCAAACGCAGGATGGGTGCTGTCTTTGGTGTTCTTCTTTGCCCTGCTAAGGCATCGGGAGGTGTAGATGTCAATCAGGGAGGGGAGAGGGCAACCAATGATCCTCTGCGCTGTCCTGGTTACCCTCTGAAGCCTCTCCCTGTCTGCCATGGTGCAGCTGCCATACCATGCTGTAATGCAGTATGTCAGCAGGCTCTCGATGGACGAGCGGTAGAAGGTCAGCAGCAGGTTAGAGTCTAGGTTGTGCTTCCTGAGGACCCTCAGGAAGTGCAGCCGCTGCTGAGCCTTCTTGATGACCGCTGTCGTGTTGTCCGTCCAGGAGATGTCAGCCGCGATATGGACGCCGAGAAACCGGAAGGTGTTGACCCTCTCCACACACTCGCCGTTAATGTGTAGGGGGACTAAGTCGGTGCTGTGCCTCCTGAAGTCGACAATGAGCTCTTTTGTTTTCCTGGTGTTCAGAGCCAGATTGTTTTCTGAGCACCAGGTTGTCAACTTCAGGACTTCCTCTCTGTAGGCTGCCTCGTCTCCCTTTGAAATAAGTCCAACCACAGTAGTGTCGTTTGCAAATTTGACGATGCGATGTTGTGTTGTTGTGGGCCGGACTACAAGTCGTAGGTGTAGAGACTCTAAAAGAGGGGGCTTAGCACACAGCCCTGAAGGGGGAACCGGTACTAAGTGTGCTCTGCGCAGTGGAGGTAGAGGTGGGGGCCAAGTCCTCACAGTCTGGAACCGGTTTGTGAGGAAATCCTTAATCCAGGCACATGTGACAGTGGGGAGGCCGAGAGTGACCAGTTTACCAATGAGGATGTCCGGGATGATTGTGTTAAAGGCTGAACTAACATAATTGGACGGCACAGTGGTGCAGCTAGCTGGTAGAGCTGTTGCCTCATGGCGCCAGTGAGCGAAATTCAATCCTGACAGATGTTGTCCATCTGGAGTTTCCACTTCCCCCTATGACCGCATGGGTTTCCTCCAAGTGCTTCACTTTCCTCCCATATCCCGACGACATACATGTAGGATAATTGGCCTTGGAAAATTGTCATTAGTGCGGAGGTAGTGGAATAACATAGAACTAGTATGAATAGTTGATTGATGGTTAGCATGGACATGGTGGGCGAAAGGGCCAGTTTCCATGCTGTATCTTTAAACTAAATAAGAAATGGAAGCACCTGTGAAATTTTGTTTCTTCAAAAGCAGACGGCAACAACCGTTGAAGGTAGACCATGGCAATCTTTAATTAAATCGTCAGACGGAAGTGGCAAGATACAATGAGCACCATCGTTGCTCAGTTCTTCTCAGGCTCCCACTCGCAGAACAAAGGTGAGTTAGCACAATTATACATATTTCTTATCAGGAAAACACTCCTACCAAGTCTAAATATGACATGACTGAAAGATTCTGTAGCCTTTCACAATATAGGAAAGCTGGGTCCAAATCGAGCTCCTCCAATGACAAGTTATTACTTATCTCTGGAGCATGAGCAATTTTTTAAATCTTGGCTTCTTTATGGCCTTGAAGAAGCACATGTTATTACTGCAAAATGCCATCTTAATGTCATTATTGAAAAGACAATCTGTCCACCATATTGTGTACCATATAATTTACAAAGTCATTCAGACTTGGCACCGAGCCATTCTTTGTTCTACTAGTCCATGCTTTTGAACGACTCCATTTTAGATTTGACTATTAGATTTGACTATTGGCTCTTTCACACCTAGTAGACTATTTGGGCCCTCATGCCTTCTTCACCATTCAATGAGATTGTGGCTGATCTTTTACTCAGTGTTACCTTACTGTTCTAATCCCATATCTGTTGATTTCTAAAGAAAATCCCTGTCAATCTCTGTCCTGAATATATTTAACCACAGCCTCTTTGGAAAATAATTTTAGAGATTCAGTACCATCTGGATAAAGAAATAGCTCCTCATCTGTATTTTGAATAGCTCATGGAGTTGATGGCAGTAATGCCTCTCTGAAGCTTGTGTGTTTCTTATCCAGCAGGCTAATGTCCATGTACAGTCATCAGATGGAAAAATTTAGCATGCCAAGGGTCTTTAGCCATGCCCCAACTAAGCTATATGATAGATTAGGCATCAAATGGCATTCACCCATACGATTCAAAGCAACTGTGTACCATGGCAGAGACTGAGACCAGTTATTAAAATCCAATTCATTTTACTCTTTAGGACATGTTTATAAAATTATTCACTGTAGAAGTTGATGTTCCAAACATGACTGATGCGATCTGTAGCAGAAGAAACTGCAATTGAACAGTAAATCTGATATGTTCCACACATCTTACCCCAAGCTTTTAACTCTGGTATGGAGGTTCCTCATATTTCCTGAGACTTGAAATTTACCATATGATGAATGCCCATTATATTTTTGCATGTGTAGATAATAAATTGTTGCACCAGGTGGTAGTAAGTAATGAAAAATCAATTTCAAAGACTATTTCAAAGTTTCATAACATACAAACTCAAATTTAAAGAGAAATATATTGAAAATGTTAAGTTGCAGTGCAGAGATATCTTTATTGTTTCTTTCCACTGATTTCCTCTCAAAATTCATGACAATTCAATTATACAGGAAACGGAAATCAATTATGCAGCATCTTCTGTGGTCAAATTAATACGCTAATGGAACTGGTGTTATTGCTTTCAGTTCAGTACCAGTGAGAAGGTAGAAAATATTTAATGGAAAAAATGCTGATTATAAACCATTGCATTGCCAAACATAGGTAATGAATAGCACATTGTTTTCGATCGGAAAAGTGATGGGAATGCAGCAGCAGCTTTGAAGTACAGCTAACCTTTGAGCTTGGATTTATGATCGCTGCACATTGTGTTTTTAATGGTTGTGTGTAGGATGGAGCTGTGGCAACATAACTGATCAATTTTGTACGTGATGATAGTGAAGTTGAGAGCCATTTTTTTTATTGAATGAAGGTGAATCTAACATGACAAAGAATAAAATAAATTCCAGGAAGAAGTAATAAATCCTCAAATTTTCCATTTCTTTTTCAGTTACAGAATGCTTTTTCTAATTTTGGCATCCATTAGAAATGCTACATTGAAGTATGTGGGAGGTAATTTATCACATCTGGAAAGAAACACCAGGAGAGAATTGGCATTGTAGTCCCATCTCAGGTCTGTGGTTCTGTGAAGCATATGGGAGCATCAGAATAAGGCATTTAGAACAGTAAAGTGGTGTATCAAAACAAAAAACAGAGAACCCTATTCTCTGCAGGATCAGTGGAGAGTTAAATAGTCAACATTTTGGGTCATGGACCCTTCATCAGAACAGGAACAGTGGTAAGCAAGCATACACTAAGTTTCAGAGAGTGGGAGGGATGGAGAGAACACGTAATTCCTTTTGAATGCCATGCCTCAATCTGGTCCCACTACCCTTTCGGACAATACGTTCAGACACATGTAAGATAGCTAATCTCTGCATTAAGTTATTTCTCCTTTGTAGCCTTTGGTTCTCTCACTGCAACATGAGATTCCATTTGGGATTTAGCACAATACCCCATTGACATTGTAACCAGTTTTATAGAGATTTGACATAATCTTCTCACTCTTATGGTTCTCTTGTACAAAGCCCAGGATCGCAGAAATCTTTTTAACTACCTTCTCAATCTTCCATGTGCAGATACATCCAGATCTGTTTCCTACTGTACCCTCTATAGAACCAAATGTCTGAAGACGGGTTTCGGCCTGAAACAGTCTGGAGAAGGGTTTCGGCTCGAAACGTTGCCTATTTCATAGAAACATAGATGCTGCCTCACCCGCTGAGTTTCTCCAGCATTTTTGTCTACCCTCTTTATTATACTATCCTTTTCTCATTCTACCCTATATTACTTTGTAGTTCAGTGCATTAAGTTTCACCTGGCATCCACTCATTCCAACATTCAGCCTATGCCCTCTTGGAAGCCTATAATCATTCACCTCACTACTTACCACACTTCCACTATTTTGTAAATATCAACAATTTTGCCCGTATACCCCTTATCAAATATTCACAAGCAAGACTGCTGTGATTTCCTAAAATGTGCAGCAGGCAAGACTCCTTGCTATTTCAATGTGTGTTAAAACTGTGTATTGTGTGTTGTGTAACTCTTACACAATACACAAGACTCTTGCATGGTTGCAAACCTAGCCAGGGAAATTGCTGTGGGAATATTTAAATGCAAGTATTCTAAATTTGCAAGGAATTTGGGCATAATGAAAAACAGTGTCAATAGCATTTTGGAGTCCAGAGAAAAAGGCTTGAATAAGCACCCATGAAGATTTGTAGGAAAACAAAAGCAATAAACTTCAAATTATCTGGATTCTGCCTTTGGTCTACGTCTTCACAATGCTTGTTGATATCAGTGGTTTGCTTCCAAAACATACATCTGTACAGATGTATATTGTGCATTATTATGGTGTTATATGTCTATTACAATTAAATTATATAGAATTATTCAGTTAATTAAGAATGCCTAATGCAGTTAATTTGGGCACATACATTGCTGCCATATCTCATCTACACAAACAATGAAATTAAATAAATTTGTTAGACTGATCATAAATCTAAACTCCCCTGCAAATCACAAAGAAATGTAGAACTATGATTCTGGCTGCTTACTTATTTTACTCAATCTAAGGCTAATTATTACATCCACTCCACTGACTGATTTGATCCGATAACAGGCATTGAAGTCAATTATTTTCCAATCTGAATGACTCGGTAGCGTGTCAGATGGAGTATTTATTAACTGAGCCTTGAGGAGAGAAAGAACAGGCTATTTCTTGATATTTTTGTTTAAAAGCAATGAAAGTTGGATTAAAAAGTTGTGCCCTCAAGTGAGGCTTTGGTTATTGGCAAATCTTACGGTGAAAAAATTCAAACTTCTGTGTTGCTGTTGGAAACATTCCTTTTACTGTCCAAAGTTTAAATTGTGCACTGCTAAAAGCTTTCTCGATAGCAGTGCAGCAATTAGTTTTAGATTAGACAGGAAACTCCAACAGCACTATTGCTCTATCTCAGTCTATGTTATCAAAAAATAACACATCAGACTCTGTCTTCACAGGAAGAAAATCCTGAGCAATCAAAAGCATATTAATTCAATTGGCTCGTATAGCTAACACGTGACGTTGACTGTGTAGTCTGGCAAATTAACTTTTCTGAGCTTTGCACTACTTCAACGGTGGAGAAAAGAGAGTTTTTATTTTATTGTACATTTTGAAACAAAAACCTGCTTTATCTTATGATTTCACATCAACAAAGGATCTCAGGATGTGGTTTTTTTTTTGTCAAAAATCAACTGGCATTAATACACAAGAAATGTGAAGCTGAACTGAAACTATCTGTGGCACCAATATAATTTGTATTTATGCCTTTCATTTGATCTCTTGCAGTTTTCAGCAGATTTAGTATTTTGCATAATTTAGTTTTAAAAAGCAAATTAGGAAATTTCCTCATAATAAGACAGTCAAATGTTTTCATTAACACAGGGCTGTCAGACTTAAAGAAATCTTCATGAGCTAAATAATGTTGGCTAGACACATGTTTTGTTCATCAGTTATGCAGATTGACTTCCAACCATTTTCTTTTGTGCTTAAATGGGTGATCTGAAACAACATCTTGTGTTTGGATAACCGCACTGGGGGAGAGCTTCTTTCAGCCTCCAGATTCTTCCCAGCATCCATCCACTCTGCCCTCAAGAATGTATGTTTCAAAAGGATTACTTCTTATTCTTCTACGCTCCAATCAATGTAGTCTCAAACTTCGTATTCTTTCCTTTCTCTTTATTGCCCACATTTGAACTTGGTATGGGGAGAGACAAGGAAAGTAACGTTGCCACCAGGATTGGATTAGTCATGATCGTATTAAATTGTAGTCAGGCATGGGGGACTGATTGGCCAAACACTGCTTTTATTTCTTATGTTAGTATATCCTAAGTCGCTGCTGGGAGACTTGAATCCAGAACCATTTGACTCGGAGGCAAAAGTGCACCTATTGTGTTACAGCTGACATCAAGCACACAATGACAGACATTTTCCCTTCAGCTGGGTAGAGAAACAACACATAGATCATTATTATGTTCTTAATTGGTGTACCTGCTAAAATTGGGTGTGCATTTATATGCATTTAAAATGAGGATTGGGTTAAACTTTGACCTAATGCTTCTGTGAGCAACCACTCTGTTAACAAATACAGTTAACTTTCAGAAAGAGACCGATCATTGAGTCAATATTACTGGAGTGTGTCTGGTTAGCCTGCAAAGCATCATTACTTTCAGGAGAAGTGGAAAAGGGAGAAAATTGGCATGTAAAAAGGGAAAAAAGTCTGTAAGCGAACTTTATCTTCATTTGGTACCTAGTGAATTCATGATCTCCCTGAAGCAGTTGAATTAACTGATAAAGCTGTCTCACTCCAGTAGAGTCATGTACCCCAGAGGAGTTGAGAAAATATTTACCATTTCCATCACAAATCACACAGGCATGACTAATATCACATTGACTTTGTAAAAATGCCCAGAAAAAGGATAGGTATCCTTTCCTCAAGGAATAAAAGCATGCAAATTTATAGTAAATTGTTGATGTTCCTTCAAAATAATTAAGCGGAAAGTTAAGTATGTAAAATAATGCGTTTCCCTAAAAAAATAACAAAGTTTAAGACAATCTCAGACTCTGACCAAATAATTCTGGGTTTCAGTTGCACAGTTGATAAATAAACTGATAGAAACATAGAAACATAGAAATTAGGTGCAGGAGTAGGCCACTCGGCCCTTCGAGCCTGCACCGCCATTCAATATGATCATGGCTGATCATCCAACTCAGTATCCCGTACTTGCCTTCACTCCATACCCCCTAATCCCCTTAGCCACAAGGGCCACATCTAACTCCCTCTTAAATATAGCCAATGAACTGGCCTCAACTACCCTCTGTGGCAGAGAGTTCCAGAGATTCACCACTCTCTGTGTGAAAAAAGTTCTTCTCATCTCGGTTTTAAAGGATTTCCCCCTTATCCTTAAGCTGTGACCCCTTGTCCTGGACTTCCCTAACATCGGGAACAATCTTCCTGCATCTAGCCTGTCCAACCCCTTAAGAATTTTGTAAGTTTCTATAAGATCCCCTCTCAATCTCCTAAATTCTAGAGAGTATAAACCAAGTCTATCCAGTCTTTCTTCATAAGACAGTCCTGACATCCCAGGAATCAGTCTGTGTGAACCGTCTCTGCACTCCCTCTAAGGCAATAATGTCCTTCCTCAGATTTGGAGACCAAAACTGTACGCAATACTCCAGGTGTGGTCTCACCAAGACCCTGTACAACTGCAGTAGAACCTCCCTGCTCCTATACTGAAATCCTTTTGCAATGAAAGCTAACATACCATTCGCTTTCTTTACTGCCTGCTGCACCTGCATGCCTACCTTCAATGACTGGTGTACCATGACACCCAGGTCTCGCTGCATCTCCCCCATTCCCAATCGGCCACCATTTAGATAATAATGATTGGTTGCCTATGACCATTTAGATAATAATGATTGGTTGCCTATGACCAAATGATTCTATCCAAAATTCAGGTTCATGTTAAAATTCAGGTTAATTCTAACTTCCATCCAATAAATAACAGAATAACAAAACTATGAGAGGGTAGAAATTTATGTTTTGCATTTTTTAATAAAACAATGAAGGAGTAGATAGTGTAGTGTAAAGAATGCAGAGACTCTGCAGGAGGACTTGGACAATGTAGGAGAGTGGACAGAGAAGTGGCAGATGGAATACAGCGTAGCAAAGTGTGGAGTTATGCATTTTAGTATGCATTTTAGTGTGGAGTTATGCATTTTAGCAGGAATAAAAGCGTAGACTATTTTCTAAATTGGGTTAGAATTCAGAAATCGGAGGTGCAAAGAGACTTGGAGTGCTGGTGCAAGATTCCCAAAAGATTAATTTGCCAATCGTTAGTAAGGAAGGCAAATGCAATGCTAGCATTTATGTTGAGAGGACTAGAATACAAAAACAGGGATGTAATGCTGAGGCTTTAGAAGGTACTGGTCAGAACGCATTTGGAGTATGTGAGCAATTTTGGACACCATATCTGAGGAAGGATGTGCTGGAGCCGAAGAGGGTCCAAAGGAGGTTTACGGGAATGATCCCAGAAATGAGTGGGTTAACAAATGATGAGCGTTTGACGGCGTCAAGCCTATACTCGCTGGAGTTTAAAAGGATGAGGGGGTACCTCAGAATAAGGTTGAGAGGGAGAGATAAATCAACCATTGATTGAATAGTGGAGTAGACTTGATGGGCCGAATGGTCTAATTCTTCTTTCACTTATGAACATATGAATAACTTTCTACCAAAAGACACAAATAATGTTGTTTTTGGACCGCCTGTATCTATCTAATACTAATCAGATATTTTAAGACGGTAAGTTAACCTCTCATCACAATTTGCCAAGTCAGTATGTGTCTCTGTCTTTATTTCTGCAATTCATTTACTTGTAAATTAATTTATTACTTTTTGACCATGTGAAATAAATTAGAATTTAAAATAGTTTTCAGAGAGGAGATATTATGAGAATCTTAGAAAATGTTCACTAACCTCTTCATTGACAGAGTAACCCAGGGCCCTGGAATAGTCTAAATAAGTACGTCACTGGGCACAAGATGCTCTTTCAAATCACAGGTTTCTAAGAAATCGCATGTGACATTTACTATTTAGTCTCACCATGCCCACTGATCTCTGTGTCACACTCAAGTAATGAGTGAATGTGTTAACTGGCCAACAATAGGATTAGTTTAATCCCAGGGCGTGCTGGATTGTGAACCCTCTAAACTCAATGGTAACAGCTTTGCAACTTTCCAGTGGAGGAGGGTGGGTGGAACTGGGTGGAATGGGGTAGAGAGGAGTGATGGAGTTGAGGGCGAATTGCTTCCCTGGATTGCTATAAGCTTTCTGATGTCCACAGATTGTTTATTACATGAAGCATAAGCAGATGGGAAGATAACAGCCTCCACTCATCACTGGCGACACATTGCTTGGCAGAGACTCCAGTGACTGTTTAACCTTTAATGCCCAGAAAGTATTCTTTCAAAAGCTGGTTCTCACAGCAGTCCAGATCCTGCCCTTTGTTGCCAATCCCCTTGAGCTCCATTGTCTTTTACTAACTTTGGATTTGGGTATCACCCAAATTCTGCAGCATATCTATATAGACCTTTAAAAGGATAACATTATAGAGTGGTGTTTATTTTGTTGTGCACAGTCTATCAGAACCCTGGTGTCTGTGCTAGTTTAATATGATACACCTTGAGAAGGAAATGTTGTCAATGGTGTTTGATAATGTAGCTATTTTATAAATAGGTCTCTTCACTGTTTCTCTACATCTTTCATATTCTACACTTCTATAATTTGAAGATCTATAAAGGTTCTCTTTTTAAAACTCACTTTTGTGAAAACCCTCAGATTATTCTATCTTTCCTGAAGTTTATGTTTTGTCACAAATCAGGTAATGATCTTGTGATTTTTATTTTCTAACTATTGTTGTTGAGTTTACAGCTAACAAACAGCTCTTTAGATTGAGACTTTGTTTATGGAACCATTTTCCTGCCATTTGGGAAAAAATAAATAAAGAAAATATCCAGCATGTTCTGCGATATTCACACTTATAAAGGTCATTCTGCCATTGTGAATGCCAGTAATAAAAGAAAAAGAAAGAATATGCCCCAGAGAAGATGAAAATATTTTGCTGAGCCATTCTAATAAAAAAAGGCAACAAATTTACTATCAAAAAAAGGAAACTGTTATGTTTCAACAAGGACATGTAACCCCAAAAAAAAAAACACCAGACAAAGAACAGGGATGTCAGGTCCACTCCTTTGGGACATAATGCAGTTTGTTATCTTTCATTTTGTTAGGTTAATCCTGAATATAGTACAGGCAGAAGCTCTTCCCCATCATTTGCTGAGAATTGGATATTTTTAAGATTTTTGTTTATTTGTTCAACCAGCTTTTATCATTACTACTTCGACAAATAGAAGCATGGATGAGTTTTTAGTCACTGGAAATTAGTCAGTCCACAGTTTGTTTTGTGTAATTGTGTGCAAAGTTGTAACTTTTGTCTCTGCTGTATTTGTATGGTTTAGCTTCTATTGGACACGATGAGCAATTGCAGGATTACAAGACAGGAAGATCGACGGTCAATAAAACACTTGCGTTCCTGATTTTAATGATTTCTCGTCCTTAAACAAAATTCCAATATATGTTATTTGACAAGCATGTACAATACTCACCCTTTCCATGCATGGCGTTTTCATGTTTTAGAAACCACTGCCAGCTAAAATTAATTTGGTTCTCATTATGGGGTGTCAAATGGGATAGTCAAGGACGGAGTTAAAGGGAAAGACACTAAAGGGATAGTTAATGACCCCAGAATTAACGGGAAAGAAAGCTCACAAAGGGATAGGAGAGTATGGCCAAGTGTAATAGGGATCGATGTGAAAGGTGAGATGCGTAAGGAATTAAAAGTATATGAATGCGTGAAGTATAAGAAGTAAAGTAGATGAACTTGAGTCTCAGTTAGAGGTTGGTAGATATGACATTGTGGGGATTACTAAGACGTGGCTGCAGGAGGATCAGGCCTGGGAACTTAATATTCTTAATATACATCCTATAGAAAGGACAGGCAGGTGGGCAGAGGAGGGGGGGGGGGTTGCTGGTGAAGGATGGAATTCAGACCCTTGCGAGGGAAGACATAGGGACTGACGAGGTAGAGTCACTGTGGATTGAGTTGAGGAATTGCAAAGGCAAGAAGACACTAATTGGTGTTATCTACAGACCCCCAAATAGTAGCCCGGATGAAGGGTATAAGTTGCAGCTGGAGTTAAAACTGGCATGTAGCAAAGGTAATGCCACTGTGGTGATGGGGGATTTCAATATACAGGTAGACTGGGAAAATCAGGTTGGTTCAGGACCCCAAGAAAGAGAGTTTGGAGAGTGCCTCCGAGATGGA
Organism: Leucoraja erinaceus; assembly: GCF_028641065.1. NCBI lineage: Eukaryota > Metazoa > Chordata > Chondrichthyes > Rajiformes > Rajidae > Leucoraja > Leucoraja erinaceus. The sequence continues at coordinate 17,019,896 of NC_073394.1, forward strand.
TTCTTAGAGCAGCTTGTAATGGAGCCGACCAGAGAAAAGGCAATTCTGGATTTAGTGTTGTCCAATGAACCAGATATGAGAAGAGAACTCGAGGTAAAGGAACCACTTGGAGGTAGTGATCATAATATGATTAGTTTTAATCTGCAATTTGAGAAGGAGAAGGTTAAATCGGAAGTGTCAGTGATGCAATTGAACAAAGGGGACTATGAAGGCATGAGAGGGGAGCTGGCCAAGGTAGACTGGAAAGGGATCCAAGCAGGAATGACGGTGGAACAACAATGGCAGTAATTTCTGGGCATAATCCGGAAGACGCAGGATCATTTCATTCCAAAAAGGAAGAAAGATTCTGAGGGGAGTAGGGGGCAACCGTGGCGGACAAGAGAAGTTAGGGATAGAATAAAACTAAAAGAAAAGATGTATAACACAGCAAAGAGTAGCCGGAAGCCAGAGGATTGGGAAACTTTCACAGGACAACTGATGGAAACAGAACGGGCAATACGAGCTGAAAAGATGAAGTACGAAGGGAAGCTGGCCAGGAATATAAAGAAGGACAGTAAAAGCTTCAATAGATATGTTAAGGGAAAAAGAGTAGCAAAGTCAAATGTGGGTCCTTTGAAGGCAGACACAATTATTATGGGGAACAAGGAAATGGCAGAAGAGTTGAACAGGTACTTTGGATCTGTCTTCACTAAGGAAGGCACACACAATCTCCCAGAGGACAGAGGATCTAAGGGGGTAGAGGAACTGAAATAAATCTTCATTAGGCGAGAAATAGTATTGGGTAGGCTAATGGGACTGAAGGATGATAAATCCTCTGGGCAGGACGGTCTGCATCCCAGGGTCCTCAGGGAGGTGGCTCTAGAAATGGTGGACGCATTGGTGATCATTTTCCAATGTTCAATAGATTCAGGATCAGTTCCTGTGGATTGGAGGATAGCTAATGTTATCCCACTTTTCAAGAAAGGAGAGAGAAAACGGGGAATTACAGACTAGTTAGCCTGTTAGCTAGTTAGACTATGGTGGTGGGAAAGATGCTGGAGTCAATTATTAAAGAGGTAATAATGGTTTATTTGGATAGCAGTAAAAGGATTAGTCCAAGTCAACATGGATTTATGAAAGGGAAATCATACTTGACTAATCTTCTGGAATTTTTTGAGGATGTGTCTAGTAAAATGGATGAAGGGGTGCCAGTAGATATAGTGTATCAAGACTTTCAGAAAGCCTTTGATATGGCCCCGCATGGGAGACTGGTGACTAAAATTATTGCACATGGTATTGGGGGTAGGGTGTTGACACGGATAGAAAATTGGTTGGCAGACAGGAAGCAAAGAGTAGGAGTGAACGGGTTCTTTTCAGAATGGCAGGCAATGGCGAATGGAGTGCCGCAAGGCTCGGTGTTGGGCCCGCAACTGTTCACCATATATATTAATGATTTGGAAGGGAATTAGGAGCAACACTAGCACGTTTGCGGATGACACAAAGCTGCGTGGCAGTGTGAACTGTGAAGAGGATGTTAGGAGCTTGCAGGGTGACATGGACAGGTTGAGTGAGTGGCAAATGCATGGCAGATGCAGTATAATATAGATAAATGTGAGGTTATCCACTTTGGCAGCAAATACAAGGGGGCAGATTATTATCTCAATGGGGTTAGGTTAGGTAAGGAGGGGGTGCAGCGAGACCTGGGCATCCTTGTACACCAGTCACTGAATGTTGGCGTGCAGGTACAGCAGGCAGTGAAGAAAGCTAATGGAATGTTGGTCTTCATAACAAGAGGATTTCAGTATAGGACTTTAAGAGGTCCTTCTGCACTTGCATAGGCCTCTGGTGAGACCACATCTGGAGTATTGTGTACAGTTTTGGTCTCCTAATTTGAGGAAGGACATCCTTGTGATTGAGGCAATGCAGCGTAGGTTCATGAGATTGATCCCTGGGATCAATCATATGAGGAAACATTGAAAAGACTAGGCTTGTATTCACTGGAGTTTAGAAGGATGAGGGTGCATCTTATACAAACATATAAAATTATAAAAGGACAAGCTAGATGCAGGAAAAATGTTCCCAATGTTGGGCGAGTCCAGAACCAGGGCCACAGAATAAAGGCATTTAAGACTTGGTGAGGTGAGAAATAACTTTTTCACCCAGAGAGTTGTGAATTTGTGGAATTCCCTGCCACAGAGGGCAGTGGAGGCCAAGTCACTGACTGGATGGATTTAAGAGAGTTAGATAGAGCTCTAGGGGCTAGTGGAATCAAGGGATATGGGGAGAAGGCAGGCACGGGTTATTGATTGGGGATGATCAGCCATGATCACAATGAATGGTGGTGCTGGCTCGAAGGGCCGAATAGCCTCCTCCTGCACCTACATTTCTAGTATCTATATTTCCTCTTTTAAATATTTATTAAAATAGCAACAACTGCTCTCAGTATTTGCAGCACATTCAGTATTTTGTGGGAAAACTAATTCTCAACTTTGGCCCTTGCTTGAGGTCTGCTAAATACATATATATATATAATTGTTGTGGCATTGGTCATGATGCCAGGTTGACAATGACTACACTAACACTCACAGTATGGTGAGCTCAAGTAATTATAGTGACGAGAAGGTTCCTGTCCACACAGGCCATTGTCTTTCATTGTCACTGAGGTGGCACAATTAAGAAATGATCTTCTTTTCCATCCTCCTGGGTTTATAAGGAGCGGGGCTGACAAGATGTAGGTGAGTTGATCCAATAATCACTAATTGGATCAAGCTGTGGCTCATTTGATTGAGGCCTCAGCTTAGTCCTGAGTGTTGGTGTTTTCTGGTAGCTAGGTATTGTTTGTAGGCTTCATCTGGTCTGTCTGCCGGAAACAGGGATCAGAGCAGACCCAAGGGAGGATGTGTTGTTGCACTGTGTATGAATGTGTATTGCTAATTCCGCTCACACAATTTAATGATCTAACTGGGCGGCACAGTGATGCAGCGGTGAGTTGCTATTTATAGTGCCAGAGACCCGGGTTCGATCCATGTTTCGGGGTCGAGACCAGAAACGTCACAATTTAACAGTTCAAATGAAATATACGAACAAGATGTTTTTCAGTTTGCCCTATCAATGAAAATGATAAATTACAAAAAAAGGGCGGATGGGGAATTGAGCCCTCTTTTTCGGTAAGACCTTTTACAACTTCCACCAAATTATAAGCACTTGGTATATGCCTGCTTTTATTTTACTGATTAGTGCATTAAATACTGCCCTCAAATTAAAAAAAAAAACTTGGTTCCATAAAGAAGCTTGTGAAATGTAGAATAGATAAACATCATTGAGGGAATGAAAGGATATGGTGCAATAAAACTCATTACTATATAAAACAACAGACATGTTTATAGCCAGAAGTCTGGTTTACATTAAATTCACTAATTTCTGTGTGGTGCAGTAATGAGAATCCTGGATATCAGGAAAAATTGCTTCACTGAGGTAGTGAACACTGATGGCGCTAAAACATTATCCCACAGCATAAGTCAGTCTCAAAAAGGGCAAAGGATTTTTTTTTTTAAAAGCAAAGCTTACATTTAATAACATAAGGAGCTTGATCCTAAAAGATAAACAGGCCATTACTTGGTAGACTGCGGAAGGAAAATAAGTAATTGAGGAACTGACTTTGCACAGTCCATTGGCGTGTTACGATTACATGCAATGGCATGTTTTGTCTGGAGTTGGGAATAAGCAAAGAATACTTTAAAACCTAATGATAACTTAAACAAACCTCTTAGCAGAAAAATAACTTAATGGAAACCTTCAACAATTGTTCTTAACAAAGTGTACTCTATTTTCTTTTGAAAAGTAGCAGGATTGTGAACTGCTGTATCACAACATCCAACTGTAGAATTATACCTAGAAATGTGAAAGCATCTTCCAATAATTTTGTTATAGGTTAAATCATATGTTTCTCATCATTATATTTGTAAGTATGTCATCCCTTGATTATTTTAATAACATGACCATTGTCTAAGTTCATTGCATATGTGCAGAACATAATTAATTTAATTTTGATATTAGAACTAAGATAGCCCACATTGCTCAAATTACATAATTATCTGGTAATTACTGTTGTTTTCAAATGTATCCAACAATTTTATTGCATTTTGGTGATAAAAAATAGTATCTGAGGAAATGAGCATCTGAAGAGAGTCAATCAGGTGCCATTTGTCAGCCAGCTGCCGCCTGTCCAGCAGACTCTAAGACAACCAACACTGATTCAAGCCCAAAGCTGCTGCAAACAAGCTAAAGGTCTCTTTAATACCATTCTTCCACTCTCTTTGCAGTCTTTGCCATCTTCTGTCTCCTCTCACTTTACCATGTGGAATTGTATGTTCATAAGTGATAGGAGTAAACATAGAAACATAGAAATTAGGTGCAGGAGTAGGCCATTCGGCCCTTCGAGCCTGCACCGCCATTCAATATGATCATGGCTGATCATCCAACTCAGTATCCCGTACCTGCCTTCTCTCCATACCCCCGATCCCCTTAGCCACAAGGGCCACATCTAACTCCTTCTTAAATATAGCCAATGAACTGGCCTCGACTCCCTCTGCGGCAGAGAGTTCCAGAGATTCACCACTCTCTGTGTGAAAAAAGTTCTTCTCATCTCGGTTTTAAAGGATTTCCCCTTATCCTTAAGCTGTGACCCCTTGTCCTGGACTTCCCTAACATCGGGAACAATCTTCCTGCATCTAGCCTGTCCAACCCCTTAAGAATTTTGTAAGTTTCTATAAGATCTCCCTCTCAATCTCCTAAATTCTAGAGAATATAAACCAAGTCTATCCAGTCTTTCTTCATAAGACAGTCCTGACATCCCAGGAATCAGTCTGGTGAACCTTCCCTGCACTCCCTCTATGGCAATAATGTCCTTCCTCAGATTTGGAGACCAAAACTGTACGCAATACTCCAGGTGTGGTCTCACCAAGACCCTGTACAACTGCAGTAGAACCTCCCTGCTCCTATACTGAAATCCTTTTGCAATGAATGCTAACATACCATTCGCTTTCTTTACTGCCTGCTGCACCTGCATGCCTACCTTCAATGACTGGTGTACCATGACACCCAGGTCTCGCTGCATCTCCCCCTTTCCCAATCGGCCACCATTTAGATAATAGTCTGCTTTCCCGTTTTTGCCACCAAAATGGATAACCTCACATTTATCCACATTATTCTGCATCTGCCAAACATTGGCCCACTCACCCAGCCTATCCAAGTCACCTTGCAGTCTCCTAGCATCCTCCTCACAGCTAACACTGCCCCCCAGCTTAGTGTCATCCGCAAACTTGGAGATATTGCCTTCAATTCCCTCATCCAGATCATTAATATATATTGTAAATAGCTGGGGTCCCAGCACTGAGCCTTGCGGTACCCCACTAGTCACTGCCTGCCATTGTGAAAAGGACCCGTTTACTCCTACTCTTTGCTTCCTGTTTGCCAGCCAGTTCTCTATCCACATCAATACTGAACCCCCAATGCCGTGTGCTTTAAGTGAGTAGAATTAAACCCTTTCAGCCCATCAAGTCTACATCACCATTCAATCACTAATCTGTCTCTCCCTCCTAACCCAATTTTCCTGCTTTAATAAACTAATACTTTAATATGAGAAGGAATATGAGAGATGTGCAAATCAAATTATTTATACCATGGGTTTGACAGCTTAGGCTCCTTTATGTACTTTGCACCATTGCAGGTTTGTGGTTAATACCCCTCAGTGACATATCTGACCTTCCACAGGAAGACAGCTGGATTTCAGAAACCTATCAGAACCTAACATGCAACAGTAACTGAACATAAAGGAAGTAAACACAGCAAACAGTTCCAGCTGGAACATTCCACTTCCAAACAGATTCATTCCTACACACGGGCTACATTTTACTATAGTTATAACTTGTTATATTGATTGACAAGATACAAGATACATTTATTCGTCACATGTGCCAGTTGACACAGTGAAATGTGTGTTCACTATACAGCCATACAATGAAATAAAGAACACAACACATGATAGAGTCCAACATAAAACATCCCGACACAGCAGAATCAAAGTTTCCCACTGTGAGGGAAGGTACCAGTCCTCTTCCTCTGTTGTTCTTAATGTTCACCCGTGGTCGGGGCCTCCCTAGCCCTCCGCAGTCGCCACTATGGGTGGCCCGGTATTCAGGCCCGTTCGCCGTGATGATGGAACTCCGACGTCGAAACGGGAGAACAATCTCCGTGGCCTGTACCTCCGAATTGGCCCCCTACCAGAGTCCGCGGCTCCCGGAGTCCACAGGCAGCGCTGGGCGGTGAGTCACGCTGGCGGCCCTCGGAAAAGGGTCCCAGGGACTCCGCGATGTTGAGGTCAGCGCCGCCCGCGTTGGGAGCTCTTCAAACCTCAGCTCCACGATGTTGGAACAGCGGGCTCAGCACTCCGCAACTTCAAACGGTGATCCGGGTATGTATCGCTCTGCCGTGAATTCAGCGCTGCGATTCCGTCACTGAAGCTTGGTCCGGTCCCCGGCAGGCAATCCAGTTGGCAGGCCGCTCGGAGAATAGTCGCATCCTCGCCAGGAAACGACTGGGAAGCGTTCCCCCTTACCCTACCCCCCTCCCCCACGTAGAAAAAGTAAAGAAACTCGCTGCAGTTAACAGATAAAATAGATAACATACACTAATGTTATCTATTTTATCTGATAACATACACTAACATGTACGTGTATGGGACTACACACATGGAACTACAGAAAGAAGGAAGCAATTTTTGAGAGGAAATTATGTTAAAGTGGAAAAAGGTGAAAGAATCATCATCTCCAGAGATGCTGCCTGTCCCGCTGAGTTACTCCAGCATTTTGTGTCTATCCTTGGTGAATAACCAGCATCTGCAGTTCCTTCCTATGCATCTTTAGAGCTTGAATGTTTTTGTTTGAACCAGTTAGATTTTTGTTTTAATTCTCAGAGACCAAATTGGAAAGATCAGGGGCATTTCTTCGTACTGATAAAATATTGTGTTGAATTGCAGTTCTTCAGAATAAACAACATTTCTACTGCTTGAAATGGTCATGACAGGAACATACTCATGATTTCTGAGTTTGTGAAGGCATATTTTGGGTCCAGCTTACTCAACATACGATAAAGTGAGCTGCGAATTAGCTTTGAGGTCAGCATAGTGCATTATGATTTTGAGTATGTCTTGCATGTTGATACGAGGCCAGAAGTGAAATAATTTTTTTCTGCTAGGATTGGAATCAATTGTAAGCAATTCTTGCCTTAAACACAGAGGTTCTAATGTTCAAGCCTCGTAAAAATTATCTTTCAGCACGTATCCTTTTTCTCTCGCCTTTTGAGTGCCATGACCAAATCATAGGTACATATGCATTCCTGTTTAATTGTATTAAGACCATAAGATAGTAAGACACAGAGTAGAAATAGGCCATTCAGCCCATTGAGTCGTAGCTGATCTATTTTTCGCCATTCAATCGTGGCTGATCTATTTTTCTCTCTTGTCTCCTTTCTCCTGCCTTTTTCCTGTAATCTTAGACGCCCTTCCTGAATCAAGAACCTCTCAATCTTGGCCATAAAAATACCCAATAATTTTCCCTCCACAGCCATGTCAATGAATTCAATACATTCACCACTCTCTGGCTAAAGAAATTCCTTCTCATCTCAATATTGAAGATGCGTCCTTTTATTCTGAAGCTCTGGTTCTAGACTCTCCCATTGCCGAAATATTCTTTCCATGTCCACTCTATCTAGGCATTTCATTATCTGATACGTTTCAATGAGATCCCCCCTCATCATTCTAACCACATTGAGTACAGGCCCAGAGTCTTCATATACTCTTCTCTTCATACATTAATCCAATCATCCCCGGCATCATTCTCATAAACCTCATCTGTTCCCTCTCCACCTTACCTACAATGCCACGTGGTCCTATCTTGTTTTGCTTCCTCATATGTGGTATCTTAACAAAGACCTTCTGAAAATACTACATCCACTCTTTTGTCTATCCTGCGTGTTATCTCCTCCAAAAACTCCAACAGATTTGTTTGGCAAGATGTCCCCTTTACAAAACCATGTTAACTTTTGCCTATTTTGTTATGAGCTACCAAGCACCCCAAACCCTCATCCTTATTAATGGACTAAAATTTTACCCAACACAGAAAATATAACTGGCCTATAATTTCCTATATTTTGCCTGGTTCCCTTCTTAAACAGTGGAGTCACCTTTGCAATATTCCAGTCTTCTGGAATCATTCCTGAATACAGTGATTCGTGAAAGATCACTATAGTCTTTCTCTGGGCTGACTTTCAAAGTGATCAAGCACTAATTTTCAAAATCTTTCTTGTCTTTCTGCTGCAGCTAACCAAATCATAACCAGGGATATCAGGTGATCCTGAGATCTTGCAGTGCTTAAATGGCCACCAAATTGCAATAGGCATCACCTTAAAAAAAACAATTGTACATTTGTGATGTCCTTATTTCATCACAAGTATCAGAGATTAAATAATATATTTGCTTATCAAACTTTCTTGTTCAAATTCCTGAATATTCATTGATAAATGTATATTCTTGCAAAGGTGTGCTGTTTTATCTCAGTCATTTTCTTTACTGATGCTGCTGCTGGCCGTTCAGTACCCACTGTAGTGGGCTGAGAGGGTGGGAGGAAGTCCTATCTAAGATCCACAACTAAAATCTATAGTCATCTTGTGCTAGAAGCTGCACAGGACAAGTTGTGTTTACGCAGAGGATGGTACATGCCTGGAATGTCCTGCCTGGGCGAGGGTAGTAGCAGGTAAAATAATGTCATATAAGGGGCTCTTAGATTGGCACATGGATATGCAGGGAATGGAGGGATATGGATCAACTGCAGATTGAAGGGATTGGTTTAATTTGGCATCATGTCCAGCATATATATCATGGGCCAAAACGCTTGTTCCTGTGCTGTACTGTTCTATGTTCTATATTAAAACACAAAGAGTGTGCAGATACATTCCATTTTTTGTAAGAAAATAATATCTGAGTGCTGTATTTTGTGTGCTGAAAATTTATCATCTATAGCAATTTGTGTAAGTTCTTTGCTGGTACCCTGTACAATGTTTTGTATTCAGTCAATTAAACTGCGGCTATATTCCCATGCATGCTCAAGATTGCCAAACCTTAACTACTACCCTGCTCTAAATTTGGTTTTCAGCAATTGGTGCATATTCAATGGTACAAATATATGATCCCTAAAGACAGCCTTAGATTTCCATATGGAATATACTGAATTGATTAAAAATCGCACAAAATACAACTGGGAGAATTGCATATCCCAGTGGTTTGCTAAAAGATTTGTAAAATGCCAAAGAAGGTCTGCTGACAACCCTTACTGCTGCAAGCAGTAGCAGGAAGTTGCGCTATTCATAGCATTACAGCAGTTCAATGTCAGTTTAGGCAACCATCTGGTGCAAAGTAATTACTCATGTGTACGGTTATCGAATGGTTTGCTCAGTCTATTCATCCGAAAAGTTTTAGTAGTGATAACTTTGGCACAGTAATGCACAATCACATTAAGAATGTTAAACCCAAGCCTTAAAGTAATTGTTGTTTTCCCCTTGATTGTAACTCCCTAGTACAGAGCTCTCAACTTTAGTTCGCTTCTGCTTCAGCTGGGTTTATTTTAGCACAGAATGGCCAAAACTAAAACTGATATTTGTGAACTAAATAATTCAATTATAAGGCGCATTTAGCAACTGACTCATTGATATAATCTGCAACCACACAGAAGAATACAGTGAAAGTTACAACCGGCATCCAAAACTACAGTTAAGGTCATATAAGTTTGATGGGTTTTTTCAATTCCCCTGACGCACTTAATAAATGCAGATTTTTTTGGATACACTAATCCCCTTTCCATTTTCCACCTACATCTCTGTATTAGAAACATAGAAACATAGAAAATAGGTGCAGGAGTTGGCCATTCGACCCTTCAAGCCAGCACCGCCATTCAATATGATCATGACTGATCATCCAAAATCAGTACCCGTTCCTGCTTTTTCCCCCTATCCCTTAATTCTGTTAGCCCTAAGAGCTGAATCTAACTCTCTCTTGAAAACATATTAAACTTTTCCTCTAGCTGAGATTACATTAGTTTTAAACCTTAGATTTTTCCAGCACAGATGCTGTCTCTTCATGCTAGTCTGCTACTATGAATAGTCTACCTTTAAGGAAGCAATTTTCCTAATAGGAAGGATAGATACAGGAAAAAGCAAGATCTGACAGAAATATTATACAAACAAAACCAATGTAGAATTACAAACTAGAATTAGTTGGTGTGAATAAATGGAGCTTTATATAACGTAAAGATCCCACTGTTTTATTTATTATAATCACAAATAGGATGCAGTCTACTTATAATTAAATCTATACAGAAGTAAATCTATACCAAAGGAAAATCCTTTTACAAAACCACTCAAGTCTCTTGGTAAATCATATGAAGTCACAAACCACCATGACCTGATATATTTTTAAAGTAACTGATCTAAGCTTTTAATCTCATTAATTTGGCTCCCAGTTTACCTGTCATGACTGTTAGTTGCTCCTTCCTCCATTTACCTCAGATTTACTCGTAAGATTAGGATCCTTTTAGAGTCTACTGCCAAGAAGTCATAAAAACATTTTCCTTGCTGTTTCCTACTGCAGTTAATAAAATGTGTTTTATTAGCTGGAGTAGGAAATAGTAAGGGAATTATTTTAACAAGAAGTAAAAGCTTGAATTTGAGAGATAACAGTAAATAGCAATATGAGAAATGTAAATGTCAGGGTATTGTGGATTCGGGACAGAGCATACTCAGGAAGATCCCACAAAATGCAACAGCAGTAAAAATGACGGTCAACAACCTTGCTTTTTAATTTCATTTTTTTTGGCATACGAGCATTGGTAGCGGGACCAGTAGTTAGTTATTGGCCATCCCTAATTGCCCTTCTGACCACATGTTTGCAATGCCCTTCTCCCCAGCCCTCCGTGCCTCACCCTGCCTCACTCATATTTTAAATTTCCAACCCCTTGTTTTCCAAGCAAGAGATGTGTGATTGGGGTTGAAAATCCCCCCAATAGCTTAAAAAATAAATGGTGAGAAATGGTTTCATTTAAACCTTTGATAATTTTCAGATAAAGTCATTATTTCCCCCAACGACTTGTACGTATATCAGCTTGTTGAAAAAGACTGGATTGAAGTAGTGACTTTTCAAATAAACACTGTTAAAACTGAATTCAAAACTTAATTCCATTCCAAAATGTCGTGCCTGTCGTGCAAATTCAGAGCACAACACTGAGAGTTCAGGTATTCATTCCACTCAGTTACAGAGCAGTGCAAGCTGCTGTTGTTAAAATGTGAGTTTGAACCTAACAATTCTTCACTGTTTTGTCTGCATCTTGTCACCAGAGCACAAAGACTGCAGAGTAAAGGAGCAAGCTGAACGAGAACGGGCTCATCCCAAACCTTGGAGGCCCACCAGTCATGGAATGAAGCATTTACCTATGGGTAAAAACAAGAAACACAAATTACAGATGGCGATTGTTGAAATTAATTTTGACTTGTTGCCTGTAAGTTGTGTGTAAATTTGTCAACTATTTCATTCACGGAAGTTGCTATGAAATATTTTGTCTTTCTCTTGGCAAAAAATGACACCACTTATGTTATTGGTTTTTTTCTAGTTTGTGTTAACTCTATTTTATGAACAAAGTTTTCATAGTTTATTGTTCTGAGAAAAAAACGTTGTGACTTGTATAATCTTTCATTGTCTTCTAATTCCATTCTCTAATCAGATGACAACGTGGGCAGTTAGGTAGAATTTACTGCCATTGTTAAAGTCAGCCTCACTAGATGAGACAGGGTAAAATATTTTTTGAGTATAACCTTGCTAACACTAAAGATTTTTTTTGCAAAATCATCCTTCAAAAAAATACAATGAGCAGTAAAAAGACTGATTACTTTAATGCAAAAGGCTGGTCTTATCATTCACCAACTCCCCTCCCAAAAATAACATACTATCATCAACCAGCATATGTTTTATCAATGCGCACTCGCTGGCCTTCTCACTGCAGTTCGTGGAATTTTCAGGCGCAAGTTGGTAGGAGTGCAGATAAACAGCCACAGCAGCACAGGATCCTAGTGTGATATATAGCTAAAACGATGACAACCCTGGGTGGAAACAAGGCAGAGTGGGTAACACCCCCTGGACTGTGGAAGATTATTATTATGCAGAAATGCAGAATAAGAACATGAGAAATCGAAGCAGGAGAAAGGGACTTGAACCCTTGTGTTTGCTCAGCTCCTCTTTCCCACACTAATCCCATATCCACAATGTCCTTAATATTTGCACATTTATTGATATCTGATGAATATACTGAATGATTGATCCTCCACAGAGCTCGTGCTGAGAATATTCCAGAGATTCACTCATTTCTTCTCGGCTCCTCATTCATACTCCTCCCACACTCCAAAGACGTACAGGTTGAAAGGTTAATTGGCTCGGAATAAATGTAAAAATTGTCCCTAGATGTTGGATAATGTTAATGTGCGGGAATTGTTGGTCAGTGCAGACTCGATGGGACAAAGTGCCTGTTTCCGCGTGAGGAGTGTTTAATCGTCATATTTACCAGTAGTAGAACAATTAAATTCTTTCTTGCCGTATTTTTACATGCCCATTAATGCAAAACACACAAACAAATATTTTAAAAATCAATAATACAATACATTAATAATCATAATAGTAGGTAACCAGACCATAATTGTACAAATCTGAAGTTCGTAGTGCAACCAAACCATCCTCATATCTCCTCTTAACCTCTTCCCCCTAACCCTAAACTGGCGTCCGCATGTTTTATCCACCTCTGAATTTGGAAAGGTTTCTACCCTAAATATAGGAAAGAAACCCCTTCGTAATTTTATGTACCAGTCATGTCCCCTGTATTCTGCTCCACTTCAGGGAAACCAGACTTAGCTTCTCCAGTCCCTTTTCATAATTGAACTGCGCCATCTCAGTCAACATTGTGGTCAACATCCTTCCCTTGTTTGAGGATTGTTCCCATTGGACTCTCAGTGTTCAGCAGCAGAAAGACCCTAAACTGTAGTCGTCCTCCCCCCCCCCCCCCCCCCCCCCCCCCCCCCCCCCCCCCCCCCCCCCCCCCTTCCATTGCACCCCCCAGGGTCTTGGCTTTGGCTGCACCAAAGCTTCAGTGCATCTCTCAGCACGTACTCCTGCAGTCTGAAATGGGCCAGTCGGGAACATAACACATGTGCCTAGAAATCTGTCCAATTGGTGAAGCTAAGCACATTGTATGGTAGTTGCATTAGCAACATTGTACTTCTAAAATTTATTCCATATATTTTAATCTTTGTCTACTCATCATTTTACAGAGGAGATTGATGTGTATTTGCAGCATGTACTGTGTTTATTTCTGTCTGCATTAAAAGCTAAAGACTAAACTCCCAGTAGCCCAGCTACACCCTTTCATGCAAACTTCCTGTTATTATGCTTCGCTGTTGAAAAACACTGAATTATTTTAGTCGCTTGCTACTAAACAAAAATTAATTAATGATCTTTCAGTCTTTACCATTTCTCCATTTAACCATCCAGTGTCAGGTTTGGTTTAATTCTTTTAAATAATGTGTTTTGTCAAAAAGCAACTTGAATTTTTTAAGTTGCAAACAATTTTGAGGACATCATTGTCAGATTTAAAATTCAATTAACAGTTTTCTGAAGTTCAATCCTGTGCAGCTAAAGTGTATGAATTGACTGCCGAAGAAACCTGCCTTGGTATGAACTATTTTAAACGTTTGAACTTTTGGCTGCTACCTATTCATTCAGCCTTTCTTTGTGCTTTTATATCCGTTTTCATTTGGTTTTAACAATCCTGTATTGGATTTTGCAGGGTGATCAATTATATTCTGCTTATGAATAATGGACACTGTGCTAACCTGTATTTAATTTCAATTACTTTGTGCATTTTCTGTTTTCATCTAAAATAATGCATAATCCACTAGCCCCACATTGTTAGTCAAGGGTGAACAACACAATGGAAAAATAAGGAATGGATAATAAACCTGCTGTCACTTATCAGTCGCTGAAAGTAAATGAGAATTGAAAAGAGTCATTATGAATTATGCCTGAAGCACATCAGAGAACCAAGAACAAGTGCTAATTTAAGAATTTACCCTGTGGCTTTACCATCATCAGTTGGAAAGTAATTAAGACAAGACCCCCATGTGTTTTCCCTTTCTTCCCCTTCCTGTCTCCACAAGAACTGGCCCTGAACCTGAGTCTCTCCCCACTATCTCCATCGCACCTCTCCGAGATAAGCCATGGCGATCATTTCCTTCTGTCATGAACCTATCTGCAATAAATAGCTGACCGGGCAACTTTTGTCCTGCCTTCCTAAGGCCACTATCAGCATATCTCATCATACAGCTACTGTTATGTTCCCTTTCAAGGATAAGAGATCATTCAAAATGTACTCGTGCCAACTATATCCTCGGAAACTATTGCTCTATTTCTAACCACACTTTCTCCCTAAAGTGTTATGGCCTCCCGAATGTTTGTTCACCATTCGTACGAATCTAATGAAATATCACCAGCCAAGCTTTAACATGGCTTTAACTAGGATTTTACAATTCTACTATTCATACCTCCTCTAAGCATTGTGTTTTTATTCAACAGCCTTTACCACACTTTACCAATTTGCACCACCACCACTTACATCATGCAATCTCTTCTGGTCTCTTGCCTATCACAGAGCATCCGTTCTGGTCTCTCTGCTCATCACCCCTTTCATTCCAGCTTAAAATTTGATTTATTGCAAACATTTTCAAGTTGTGATTAAAAAAATACCCCCTTAAATATCATCTCCATTTCTCTCCCCGTGGGTGTTGCCCGACCCACTGAGCATTCCCAACATTTTCCGTTCCATTTCAGAGTTCTAGCATCTACAGTATTTCAGTTTTGGATAACAAGTGACAGACTCTGTCCACAACCACGATTCTGTGCCCTCCTCCCATCCTGCACGGTTGACCACGTCCTCCTCCTCCTTTCTGTTGTCGTCCATCTCAGGAGTTGTTCAATCCTGACTACGGGTGCTGTCAGTGTGGAGCTTGTACATTCTCCCTGTGACCACGTGGGTTTTCTCTGGGTGCTCTGGTTTCCTCCCACACTCCAAAGATGTAATGGTTTGTAAGTTATTTGGTTTCAGAGACATTGTGAAAATTGTCCCCAGAGTGTAGGATAATGCTAGTGTACAGGGTGGTCACTGGTCTGTGCAGACCTGGTGG
This sequence comes from Leucoraja erinaceus, assembly GCF_028641065.1. Lineage (NCBI taxonomy): Eukaryota > Metazoa > Chordata > Chondrichthyes > Rajiformes > Rajidae > Leucoraja > Leucoraja erinaceus. The sequence continues at coordinate 17,035,202 of NC_073394.1, forward strand.
GCCAGAGGTGCCACTTTCTGTATGTCTAAAGCAGTGGTTCCCAACGTGGGGCGTACGCCCCACAGGGGGGCAATTTGATTTTTAAGGGGGGCAATTGAGCGCGACTGAGGAGGTCTGGGTCCAAATTTTCGATTTTTATTTTTTTGGATTTTCCATCAGGTAAACATATGTAGTTTATGTTTCAGATGTTATTTTGAGTAAATAATTTTTTGGGGGTAAAAAAGGTCTTTATTGTGTAGTTATTACATAATCACCGCGCCATCGCTCTTCATGCACGTCGCACGAAGCGCGCGAGGTCATGGGAGAACCTTATTTATTGAATTGGATTTAGAAATGCGATTCAAAGAGCTTTTGCTAAGTTACCCTTATAATATCTATTTCCTCCGTTTTCTCTCAAGGGAAAGCAAGGGGGGGGCATCAGGATTTTAGAGGTGATTAGGTGGGGCATGGCCAAAAAAAGGTTGGGAACCACTGGTCTAAAGCATAAAGGGATATTAATGTTCAGTATCTTGATCAAAGAAGCTGTCAGAGTTGCTGTGTTGTAAGTGGTGTAGATGTCTCTGATTGAACCCATCCCAGGAATCACAAATTGACTGTGTAGGAACATGAATGACAGTGCACTTCTCAGCACTTTGTGCAATATATCACTTCAACATTTAATTAAACATTGTCTTTTATTGTATTTTTTGAGCCTGGAAGAACCTTATAATATTTCTTGTCGAAATGTGCACTAACACTAAGGAGAGGAGAATGATGAATTGGGTTTCAATGACATATTAAAATTACCATGTTGACTATTCTGCTGCGTCCTCAAAACCACCCTCCATTTTAATACATCTGATGGACAAAGATTCTGCCTATAACTTTCCACATTTCAAATGACTAATGCTTTGCCTATCCATCTTTCAGTTTAGTGCCTGCAATAGAATGCATTAAACACCTGGCATCCTTGATAAACTCAAGATAGACACAAAAAACTGGAGTAACTCAGCAGAGTCTGACAGCATCACTGAAGAAAAGGAATAGGTGACGTTTCGGGTCGAGACCCTTCTTCAGACTGAGAGTCAGGGGAAAAGGAAACGAGAGATACAGATGGTGATGTAGAGAGATATAGAACAAATGAATGAAAGATATGAAAAAAAGTAATGATGGTAAAGGAAACAGGCCATTATTAGCTGTGGGCTAGGTAAAAACAATTTATAGACAATGCGACTCAACAAGACTGAAGCTAGAACAATGACTTGGGTGGGGGAGGGACAGAGAGAGATGATCAGCCATGATCATATTGAATGGCGGTGCAGGCTTGAAGGGCCGAATGGCCTACTCCTGCACCTAATTTCTATGTTTCTATGAGAGGGATGCAAGGGTTTACTTGAAGTTAGAGAAATCAATATTCATGCCACTGGTTTGTAAGCTGCCCAAGAGAAATATGAGGTCCTGTTCCTCCAATTTGCGTTTGGCCTCACTCTGACCTCAGCAAGATGACTTTGGAGCTCGAAATATTGGTTTAAACCAGTATCTACAGTTCTTTCCTACACCCTTGATAAACTCTTGATACCCGAGCCTGGACGCAGCTGTAAGCAAATTGTCGATTCAACTATTACAAGAGTCCTCCACCTCTATCTCTTTAATGTTTCCAGCATAATTTGTTCTATTTTGTTGACTGCGGCTTCATCTATATGTCCTCAGATACCAGGATTCCCTGCCTAAATCTTAACTCTACCCCACTCACTCTTCTTTGAAGAAGATCCTTTAAACCAGCACTTTGACCAAGCTTTTGATCAACTTCCTTCATATTCCCTTAGGCGGCTCACAATTAAATTTTGTCTGTTAACATTCCTGTGAAGTACAGTATATTGGGGCATTTTGCTAAATTCAAAGCATTGAACTTTTAACTTGCATTTGAATATTGGCGTTCCAGTTCCAGTTAACAAACATTCCACAGCAGAACACAGTCTTTCCATCATCTGCTATTTGTATAAACAAAATTATTAACTATTTTCAAGTAAATTGTTAATTATTTTTTGATTGTTGTTACTCTCCCAAAAGTGTTTAATACTTTCTGAATTTTCTTAAAGTAGCAATTTTTTGCAGGGAATGGAGCAGTTTTTGTATTCAAATAAAGCCCAGTGCCAATGTTGTTGCAGGCTTCCTTTTACTACTTGACATCACACATAGGCTTTAAGCAGAATTTAAAGTAAGCTGATATAGGCCAGTGTGATAAGAAAGTGGCTGACGCAATCATAACAAAGGGGTTAAATCAACAATGCCACCGTATCGTTTATGTAATGTAAGAGCCTTCTATCTTCCACGTTGTTTCTTTGTTCAAAGAATTACAGACCAGAAGTGTGTAAAAATCCCACCACAACTCTCAGCCTTTTAAAGAGACAGGCTTGTAAAACCTCTCCTGACATTGTTCCCCTGCTGAAACATGCCACAAATCAACAGTGCAACAATCATTCATGCGAGCAGACAGCATGGTTTGCATCAGTAGTAATGGGAATAAATTATTCCTGTATCATGGTTCCCATACGCATTATTTGTTAGACATAAACTTTCCAAGAGGTGGAAAAAAATAATATAACTGAAAGGAGAAACATTTTCTTTGCATATCTAAAGTCTGTTCTAAATGAACTGCAGTTTCATTAATTTTCCATAACATTATGTGACCAATTGTAACAATTGATTTGGATACAGACACCTTTATGGAACCTTAAGGAATTATTTTTGTTTGTGCGGAATTCAAAACATAGGTGCTAAGAAATTAAAGGAATGATAAAATACAAATCGGATAAAACATGAATGTATCGCTCTGACTGGGGTTTAATTTCAAGGCAACTAAGTTGCATGGTTATCATCAAAGTTATCCTATCTGAAATGGGTTCATGCACCTATTTCTGAGCAGCATGCTCCTGAGTTCCTGTCTCAAAGCTGATTCTCCAGAAGGCAGCAATTGTTTATGTTACATTCTTCATCCATCTTCTGCTCCCTCCGCTTCCGCCATCAAAAGTTTCCATTTGCAAGGGGGGGGGGGGGGGGGGGGGGGGGGGGGGGGAGGGGGGGGGGAGGGAAGAGGGGGGGAGGGCGAGGGTAGCATCTTCCGCTGGAACCTGAAATCTCAACTGAATTCAATTAACCATAAGACAAATGCTAATTTAGATAAAGAGACAATATTCTTTGGACAAAGTCAAAAGACTTTTACCCAGAGATTTAGGAAGACCAGTTAATCATACAGCATGGCATAAACATGTATTCATTTATATTTTCTCCCTAAACTGCACCTATTCTCCGTCTTTTGAGAGACATCTGAAAAAATGCCCTTTTGGAACCTTTCCTGATATGATTTATATTGCTTAGTTTCCGACAAATCAAAAATGGCAGACAAATTTGCTTTGATGATCAGTAAAAAGGCAAAGGCGAGTAAAGTGGACAGCTTTGAAATTGATCCTGCAGATCATGATGCAATTGCCCCAGTGTATTGCAATTGCCTCAGTGTAATTGTTCAAAATGGTCAGGGCAGCACCCTAACTTTATGCGGTCCATTCATTTTATACTGCACCAGCTCTGACATTAGATAGTCATAAAATGCTGGAGTAACTCAGCGGGACAGGCAGCATCTCTGGATAGAAGGAATGGGTGAGGTTTTGGGTTGAGACCGAGTTGCTCCAGCATCTCCTTAACCATAATCATACTTTTGTGTCTATCTTCGGTTTACACCAGCATCTGTAGTTCCTTCATACCCAGCTCTGACATTCATTAACTCTACACTTCAATGGGAAGCCCAATTAACATTACTGCCCTGTAAGGCATCTTTATTCTGCTTCAAACTATTCTGCAACTCTTAAAGGGAAGGTGCATTGTGGTGTTGGAGTAGCTGGGATTATTCTGAATAATGCTGTGCAACCAACAATGACTGAGCTTGGGAGAGACTGGGCACCTCATCTTCCTACAGCTCCGCGATAGAGTTCTTGGTGAAAGAACTAGAAAAGGCAGGAGTGTTCCGCATCTATGGTGTTGAGGGAGGAATCATGGCACAAATGATTCTCCTGACAGATATTGAGAAATGAACAGATAGTAGTCAATCAACATGTTAGACTGAGAACGTGTCTGTGACACCACAAGTCTAACGACTTCAGACTCTGTGAATAGATTTTCAAATATCATATACCATCAACTGCAGTGGAAGCCTCATTTCTTTAAACACATTCTGCAAACATCCCATCCATAACTCCCCACTACTTCCACCAGGATTTGTAACTCATATTCATATGCTTCAGTAAAACAAAGCAAACTGCTGGAGGAACTCAGCGGGTCAGGCAACATCTGGGAATTGAAATGGACAGATGGCATTTCAGGTCAGGATTCTTCTTAAATTGGCATCAAAGAACAGGATATAAAACAGTACAGCATAGAAATAGGCCATTTAGCCCACAAGGTCTGTGTTGACCATGATACCAAATGAACATGATACCAAATGAATCTAATCTCTCTGCCTGCACATGATCCTAATCATTCAGACACAGGAAATGGTCATCAAGTACCTTTGATCTCTGGTCATCCTTCCATTTTCTCTTCCTGTTTCCATTCCCAATTAATGTTGATTAACATTCACTACAGGAAGTGAATCACGCACCATGCTTTTTTTTTAATTTGATAGCTAATCGCATAGAGCATTGACTCGTTCCTCACCCTTATCCTGTCAACTGACTTGTTGACCCTGATCTTTATGAGTCTCTTGCTGAGTAGTCCTAGTAGATTGCATAATGTAAACACAGGAAGACAAGCTACTAATGTTACTCTCTTATCCAGAGAGTTGGAAAAAACACCGAAAATAAAACAAGATGTAATTGAAGATCTGACGGTACCAATAACATATTTGGGATAGATCCTTCAAGACTTTCCATTCATTTATTCGAGAAAGCAATTGATGGACTCCATGACCATCGTTATAAACTACTCCAATAAGTGAAGAAGGGACCCGACCCGAATCGTCACCTATTCCTTTGCTCCATAGATGCTGCCTCACCCACTGAGTTTCTCCAGCATTTCTGTTTACCTCCAATAAGCGAAGGACATTTAGAAGGTACACAAAAATGCTGGAGAAACTCAGCGGGTGCAGCAGCATCTATGGAGCGAAGGAAATAGGCAACGTTTCGGGCTGAAACCCTTCTTCAGGTTTCGGCCCGAAACGTTGCCTATTTCCTTCGTTCCATAGATGCTGCTGCACCCACTGAGTTTCTCCAGCATTTTTGTGTACCTTCGATTTTCCAGCATCTGCAATTCCTTCTTAAAGGACATTTAGATGATGGATCCAGCTTTGGCAAGACCAAGTTTGTTCATTTAATCACTTTGGTGGCAAAGGAATAGTTCTCTGTGTTTAGATTATTTTAGTGGGATGATCACATTCACTACTTTGTCATCTAATATTAAAGTATTCAAATCCAAATATTTTTTCTAAAAATCAACTCGATCTCCATCATAAAATATCCACAATGCAAATTTCAGGTTCGGATATTTGATACAAAATTGGGTGCTCGACAATACATGGTGGCTGTTCTCAAACAGTAATGATGCAGCTATTTATCAGCTCAATGTGCAGAGTGCCTTTAACAGTAGCGGGGCACTGCCTCTTTAAAAGTGATGAGTCTTGTTTTGGAGGAAGCAGTCCCTTGGCGACGCTTCAAAGCTGCGGCTTTAACACGAATTTCCGTGTATTGTCCGAATCGTGATGAGGAAAAGGAAACGTGTGATCAGGGGCTAAGCTCGATATAAAAAAGCCAGCGGCCTTGCCGAGCTGCTGTGTGTAGCCCAGGCGTTCAGCAGCCCACAGCCAGCGACCCCGATCGGCTCCCCGACCAAATGTCAGCGGCAATCGAGAGGAAATCGCTGGAGAATGCGGAGTAAGTGAGCCCTTCTCATTTCAATTCTCAGCTGGTGGGAAGGGGGTAGAGATTGTGCTGGACCGGTGGCACGGATCAGGGGTTCAGCTGTTTCTTCAGACAAGGGTCTAATGCGGCAGGAACCCCAAATAGTCAAAGCAAATGGACACAGTCGATGTCAATGTCAATCATCTCCGAAATCTTCAAGCAGCATAGTGGCCCAACGAGTAATGAAAAAGAAACGAAAACACACACGGGGGTTCTGACTGATGATGGTAACAATTTGTGAAATACATTTATTTTCATGCCAACTTTTTGTGAATCTTTTTGGAAGCAGTACATTTATAATTATAGTCTTGATTTCTGAGATATGGTATTTTATTTGATCTGAGCAGCTGTTGTGACTTTCAACCCTTTGATGTTTGGCACGGCGTTGTGGAACCCTTCCTATTCCTACACTACGTATCTTTAAAAAAAATACTGCTGAATCTGGAAGGAAGGTGGAACAAAATTCTGCAGGAGATAGATCCCACCATCTTATCTGACGCTTATCTGATAAACATGTTTGTTATCAGATGAACCCATGACCTACATATTAATATTTTGTAGTCATTCTGGGGGATTCTGAGATATCTTAAACTGAACTTCCCCTTCAGAAAGGTCCGACTTCATTAAACTTAAAGCCATTTTTACTTCAACTTTTAAACTTTGCATATTTTACTGAAAAACCATGACGGACAGATTGCTGAAATTATTGATAAATTAATTTTAAACACATTGAAGTAACAGAATTCATATTAAACATGTATATACATTTAAAATGTTACATTTTATTTGTTATGAAACAATAACATTGCATACATCTGATGAGCCTCAGTAATTGTCAAACTACAGAAATTAATTTTTAGAATGGCTTTAGTTTGGTTTAGAATGACTTTAGTTTAGTTTTATATACTTAACTGGATATGTGTTACATCTTACTATTATTGTACTACATAGAACAGCACTCCTGAATTATATAACTTACTATTACTAATCCAAAGGCAAATTAACTACTGTATTAACATTTCTGACCCCCCCCCCCACTACTTTCAATCTGAAGAAGGATCACGACCCAAAACATCACCCATTCTTTTTCTCAAGACATGCTGCCTGACCCGCTGAGCTACGCTAGCACTTTGCGCCTCTCTTTGGTATGAACCTGCATCTGCATTTCTTTGTTTCTACTGCTGCATAGGTTGCTATATATATGAGCAGGTAGGCTAGTCAGTTTTTCAAATCATGACATATTTATCTGATCTGCTCTGCTTTCCTCTAACACCCACATAACCCTTTCTTCTCTTTCTCATGAGCAAAACTCCATCAATCTATCTGCAATATATTCAGCAACTAAACATGTGACATTTTACGGGGAAACATAGCAATGATTTATACCCATTTCAAGAAATTTATCTTCGTAGTCCCAAATGGCCTTCATGGACCTCACCGCTTCTTTCTAGATTCCTAGCCAGAATAAATATCCTTCCACCATCTACCTTACCAATATCCCCAGGAATTTTATCACAATTTATTCATGTGATTATTCTCGTTCTTTCTTTTAAACTCGAGAGCAAGGCCTAGTCTAATTTTGTACTCACAGGACAATCAGCTCTTGCAAGAAGTTAGCATCATGAACATTTGTAACGTTCCAACCAAGTAAAATATTTCCTCAGCTAAGCTTCAGGTGCAGTGTGCTGTCTGACGTCATGGTGGTCCAAGCACTTCCAATGGCTTGATCTGGACTGGCGCCACCACAGAATGGCTGGAATACTGTTTTATCAGAAGTAGTGTCTTGCAGACCATATAACCATATAACCATATAACAATTACAGCATGGAAACAGGCCATCTCCATCATTCTAGTCTGTGCTGAACACGTATTCTCCCCTGGTCCCATATACCTGTGCTCAGACCATAACCCTCCATTCCTTTCCCTTCCATATAACTATCCAATTTATTTTTAAATGATAAAAATGAACCTGCCTCCACCACCTTCACTTGAAGCTCATTCCACACAGCCACCACTCTCTGAGTAAAGAAGTTCCCCCTCATGTTACCCCTAAACTTCAGTCCCTTAATTCTCAAGTCATGTCCCCTTGTTTGAATCTTCCCTACTCTCAGTGGGAAAAGCTTATCCACGTCAACTCTGTCTATCCCTCTCATCATTTTAAAGACCTCTATCAAGTCCCCCCTTAACCTTCTGCGCTCCAAAGAATAAAGCCCTAACTTGTTCAACCTTTTTCTGTAACTTAGTTGCCGAAACCCAGGCAACATTCTAGTAAATCTCCTCTGTACTCTCTCTATATAGGTTTTATTTTGTAGCCTGAAAAGTTAGTTCTCCATAAAATTGTTCCTCTTGTCCATCAGCAAAACAGATTATTTTGTCACTTATCTAAATACCTTTTGCGAGGTTCTACTAATGCCCTTTCTACTTAACAATAATCCATGATATCTGAGGATTTACCATGCTGCACACATGCAATTTGATAGGTTACTTAAATAAATATTTAATAAAAGATGTGAATGCTGAAAAAAACATTTTTTCTTGTACAGAATCGTCGCTTCTGCCAAAAATATTGTACTCCAATTGATTGTAGGAGTCATATATTTTCAAATATTTTTCAAATATTATTCAATCTGATTGGTTTTAAGCTTTGATAACTTGGGCTGTAAATAATTCAAAAAATCACATCAATTAAACATTGTGACTTTGCTCATTTACTAATAGCTCAGAGATAACATTGCACAAGACAGGGATATTTAGTGTACAGTACTCTATCTACTTTACAAAGTACCACACAATAAATATTTAGTTCTATGGAAGTGAATGGAACTAAATATTGGGCAGACCATGCTTCAAGCAAATGGTGCAGTAGGTTGAAGATCTAGGAATATTTGGAGATTTCAGATTCACGGTACCTAAATTTTTGTTAGGTGAGATTATCAAGAGATATGCAGCAACAAGGAAAAAATGGGGTTGAGATGCCAATTAGCCGTCATCTCATTGAATGGTGAATGAAACTGGTTGGCCTGATACATTTTTTTAATGTTCCTTTGGTAGTAGGGAGACATGATTTGGTGGGACTAATTTTACTAGAGTAGACACAATTCAATAACAATTATTAAAGTGTGATCATTTTTAATAGGAAGGCCTATTTGCTGTATTATTGCAAAGGATTGTTTTAATTTATTTGAGCAATTTTCTTGTTGAAACTATAGAGATGCAGTACAAAATAACATTCAATATTTAATTCTTCATTTTTTAATCTAAAAGGTATTTAATCTAAAGGTTGTACGTGATCGGCCACATTAGTTGACATATGGCAAATTAACTCCCAAACAGCAAGCAGTTATGGGGTGGGCTTTTCAACACCTCTGTAGCAGGAGATAGTGCAGAGATTGTAGCCGATAGGCATTTGTGTAAAGGAGTCCAGGGGACTTCCAACAAAGTCTGGAATTTGGTTGAGGAAGTGAGTAAGCACTGGCTGTTTAACTAACTTTGAAAAGCTCTCCTCGGTCTGTGTTTTTTTTAAGCAGTGGGTCCTTGAATGCTTGGACCAAGATGGTTGTGTCAGCACTGAGGAAGTTCCTGGAACTACAGTGCTCTCTTATCATGCAGGCAGTGATTCTAACCAATGGATCCAACAGAAACACAATTCCAGTCCAGATGATGTCTAGCAAGGCTGTACCAAGCCAAAAACTTGTTTAATCTCCCTCGCTGCAATATGTCATCCTCTTCGACATGCTTTTTGTGGAAATGGATAGGACGAGTGAATGAATGGGACACATGGCAAGATAATGAACAAATTGCTGGAGGATCTAAGCAGGTCGAGCAGCAATAGCTGGCCACTGAGATCTCAATCAAAAACCAGAAAATTGTCCAACTTTCATCTTCTCTACTCTAGATCACAACAGAATCAGTCACTGAGGTTTAGTCCACAGGCAAAGTTTGTGTACATGAGGCCGGGCTCCACAGGGCACCAGACTATCACATATTCCTTTGCTGAGCTGTACCAGAGATTGGGCCTCAACTAAAGATCCTTAAGTAAGTACTCTGTACAAGTTCTCCCTTTAGGTAGTGATTTATTTTCTTATCACAGGAGAACAGAGAAGAATCTTGAGCAATGTTCTTGGCTCATGAGAATCTCTCTGAAAATGGCTCCAAATGGTGAAGTATCTGGGGAGTTGCTGAACACATGGAGGTCAAGTACAAGCAGTGAGCATTCACCTGCCTAGTCAAGCTCCACTTCTCCTTCCGATGGTAGAATTTGCAGACTCTGCACAGAACTCTTCGGCTGCATCAGAACCCATGGAATTTTAAGCGGAGCATCCTCCACTTTGCAAGAGAAATGGAGGCATTGCAAGATGTTTTAGATGGTCCTATGTAGGGGGCATGAATGCCCTTCCTTTCAAAACCATTATTAGAGGGATTTTTAAAATATTAATTTCAGTAGACATTGGGATGATTCTTGTGCTACTTTAAAATTCTGAATCCTTTTTTTATATTGGGGAAGGGAGGAGGGGGGAATAGTTCCCTCAAAGCACCGCACTGACCACAATCCTCTTTATCTTTGGTGCTTTCCACAAGGTCCAGCCTTTAAGACAGGCTTTCCAGAATCTTACTCTTCCCGTTACCAATTGAGGGGTGACTCTCTCATACCAAGCTGGCCACTATCTCTTCACTGAATGTAATGACTTCAAACTTGCGTTTTGTTTATCAATGACAATAACATGAATCTAGGGACGGGGATGGTGCTGCATTTCCTTTAACTACAGGATGAATAGAGTGAATGTGAGATGGCATCTTTAATTGCAGCTGGTTGTGGTAGATTAATGGAAGCCAGCATTATCAATTACCACCAGTGCTTCTATTGGGCCTTAGCAGTATGGTTTCCATTTCTGATGATGAAGTAGTAGACTCACATTACTTAGAACCATTATATCAGATCACTTGGTTGTTTCTAGGCTTTTTCCTGTTTCTTTAATGAGACAGGTTCAGCAAAAGCAAGGGTCCTGCTTAAGTGTGCTTTGCTCATATGCTGTTGATGTAAGTCAAAAGGCACCCGATGTGCCTGTAATGCACAGTCAAATCTGTCCAGTGTACTTTCCTGATTTGTACAGTCAAGAAAGTGGCACAGAGTTCAGATCCATGCACCACTACTTCTGCAGAGTACAAAACTTAGGACTTTTTAGATAGGGGGGTTTGGTGGAGGAAGATAAAAGGTGTATTTTTATTAAAAAACCTGGTACAGTCTGAGAGAGAGGAATAGAGAGCAGGGGTTAAAGGCTATTAGCATGGATTAAGGAACGATTGTTCAAAAAGAGTGAAAAAGTGGAAAGGAGGGGTTTGTTAGCAAGCAAAAACAGTCAGTTGGAGGGTCCATAGCCAGTACTTTCGTTTTTAAGCTATTTGTTTGTGCTAAGTGAATTAATCTAAGAAATAGAGTCATGACAGGACACTCTAGGCCTTGTGTTAGAATTCCCACATCGTGGACATGGGGATTGTGGTTGCAGGAAGTGTTGTCAGTTGCAGTGTGAGCTCCAGGTTTTGGAGCTTGGCCAATAGTTGATGTCACGGTGGACAGCACATTTCAGAAGGTAGTGGTCCAACACCTCAGGAAGGACTTGGACACTGCCAGATGGGCAAAATGGGAAAGGAAGATTATGCTGGAGACACTTGGGTTCATCTTGCTTTCTAAACTGCATTGTGTTTGGTGGTGGAAGAAGACTCTCCTGGGTAGTGTAACCAGAGTAAAGTTTATAGCACAGAAGATGGCTCTGCTGTACAGGATTGGAGCAGAATTGTCAAGAGTGGTGCCATGCTGCATAGCTCAATGTAACAGATTAGACAATCCCTGATCATTTCTCGCATGTTAAAACTAAAGTGAAGGGCCATTATATAGTTAAGGGAATGGATAGGGATATCAGTGCTTGTACATGTAGTTCTAGGATTCTAATCTTGCCTTTAAAACATAGAGTTTTGAAACATAAAACATACAGCGCTGCTCCTTTTGTATCAGCAATGGGATTCAAGGGGTTCAGGATAAACGTGTTCCCGCAAGGAGAAGGGGTAGGCCACCAAATCTGGAGCCCCTGGTTGAGAAGGTGCATAGAGGGCAAGATAAAACAAAATAAGTTATCGGGCAATGAGGTGTTAAAAACAACAGGAAACCGAGAAGAATGTAGAAACTACAGGGGTTAAATAAAAAAGAACATTTTAACAAGACAAAGATGGCATGAATGAACACTGGCAATTAAGGTGAAGGTAAGTTGAATGTTTTTTTAGACGTGCATAAAATGTAATCTGACAATTAATGTGAAGGCAGAAGAAATGAGGAAGGTAAATGAATACTTGAGCTATTATCACAAGAGGATTGACGTCAACTGATGCTTAGGAGGGAAAATGTGAAATAATTTATGGATAAACATATTAACAGACAAAGAATTAAGACATTTAGTGTAATTGAAAATAAATAAAAAAGCTTGGATGAAATATATCCCAGTTTGTTTAAAGGAGCAAGGGAGGAAATTGTAGTTTCTGATCATCATTGTTCAACTTCCAGGCTGCAGGTGTTGCCAGAGCAGAGGATTATATAGGTTGTACAATTGTTTAAGAAGAAAGAGATAAATTGCCTAATTATAGCCGTGTTGGTTTAACTTCAGTGGGGCACAATTTATTGGAACCAATTCTAAGAGACAGTGGAAACTTCCATTCAGAAGGGCATAGATTAATTGGACAGCCATCTTAGGTTTAACTAGCAATAGAATTTTTCATGAGGTAACGTGGAGGTTTGATATGGGCAGTATATTTGATCTTGTCTTTGTGGATTTTAGCAAAGCTCTTTGGCAAGAACCCACATGTTGAGTTTTACAGAAGTATAAGCCCATGGGATCAAAGGCAGTGTGGCAAACTGGCTGTGGCAGGAAGCAAACAGCAAAGATTAGCAGGTGATTTAGAGAACAAGTCCGAGGTTCCAAATAGCTCATTATTTAGTGTCTTGAGTTTTCTTATAATTCAAAGCAAGTTGGACTTAAATGTAAGGGGTATGATGAAGAATTTTCAGGATGATACAAAAATTGTCTGCTTGATTGACAGGGAAAGGAGGAAAGCATTAGATTACAGGTTGGTGTAAATCATTTAGTTGGTTAGAAAAAGTAAAAATGGAATTTGATATAATGAAATGAGGGAGTACATTTGGGGAGAGGCAATGGATTGGGAGGATGTTAGCTTGGTATCATGTTCAGCACAGATATTGTGGGCTGCAGGGTCTGTTCCAGTGCTGCACTTTTCCATGTACTATGGAGAAATGGACAGATATTGGAACATTTGTGACTAGGTCATTAAATAGCAGGGCAGCATTTTGAAAATACATATGGAATGCCTTCCTTTGTTAGCCAAAGCTTACAGAGGTTGGGAGGCCAAGATGAAGTTATCAGAAAAGGTCAACCATGAACTGCATGGTATTTCTGTCACCCTATTACAGGACAGATGTGACTGCACAAGTATGGAAAGTTATAGTTGGTACATTCGCTAGTTGGAGATAGTTTTGTTTGGAAAGAGGAGGCTATGAGGAGAATTTATCAAGGAACATTGATAAACAGGAGACACTGTTTTTTGTTGACCAAGGTGTCAAAATCCAGGCAGTATAGATTTAAAGGAACAGATAGAAAGAGTAGAGGGAAGGTGAGGAAACCTCTTTATACCCAGGGGATGGTAGGAATTTGAACGGCTAGTAAGACAGAACTCTCACTGCATTAAAGTGCCCTGATATTGTACCAGGGTTATGACACAAACGCTGGAGAGTTGGATTAGGCTCAGTAGCATTTGTCACCTGGCACACACATGGTGGGCCAAATAGCCTCTTCCAGTATTATAAACTTTCTATTTTCTATTTTGCACATGTGGCAAGGTGATATATCGTTGACTGCTGCTGCCTCGGTTCCAACGACCAGGTTTGATCCAGGCCTTGTGTGCTGCCAGTGTGGAGTTTGCATGTTCTCTCAGTGAGAGTGTAGGTATTTGTTGGATGCTTGTTTCCTCCCACCATAGAGGAGTTGATGGAAATGTGAGAAAGAGACACCGGAACAGAGAAATAAAAGGGGAATAAGACCAAATTGGTCTGCTGTATCAGTTGAACCGAATACTGTAAGAACTCAATATTTCAAGTCAAATGCACCTCAGGACATGAGGCTCTTTCCCCAAATGATGGCTACATCTTGCCCAGCACGAGCTATTTACAATCTCTGCTGCTGAAAATGTTATCATGCAACAAAATATGGTTTTGGGAATTTAACATTTTCAGTGCCTGGAGGATGGGGTTATCAGTACCATGGCCGGTCTACTCTTACCAATTTAGTGCATTGGGTTATTTGAATTGCAGGTTCCATCTAATAAATAAATTGAAGAAAATGGTGCTCTAACCTCTTGCCACAGCAGGTCACCATTGTTGGAATAGTGGGGATACTGTAGTTGTAGCACTATGCACTTGCTGAAGGCAGTTATGAATGTTGGGTAACAGTGAAGTTGAAACACTATTTGAAGCAACTTCCATCGTACATTTTTCAATCTAGCATAATTAAGGTGACCATAATGCAGGGTAACAAGAAGTATTGATACAAATGTCACAGTGCTCTTTTGCTCAATCAAAAATTATGAATTTAAACAGAAAATGCTTTTTGTTGTTAAATTTAGTAGAGATTTGAACTGACTTCACAGTTCATTATTAATGACAGAAACAAAAATGATAGCAGTTATTCATCATCTGGAATGAATGGCCCATGCATATACAGCTGTTTCATCATTGCACACTGAAATAAGAATTTGCATTTTTATTGCCACTCACACCCTGGAGAGGATGTAGCCATTTAACTGTATTGATGTGCAGTTCTGCAAAACAATAAATAAAATAAATGGTAGTTTTGTAGTGCGTGGGTCTCAAAATGAGGCAAGTAGTCCGAAGTTTGGGAAGCACTTTACTTTAATTCCTCCCAGTTCAAGGGAAGACGAAACCAGGAAAAGATGGCACCCAAACCCTGCCTTTTAAACCCTCCGGCTAAGGACCGCCTCCGGACTGCACCACTCCTGTGCCGAGGGGTTCGGCAGTATAATGGCACGACCCTTAGGAGCCGCCACAGTTTAATCTAATTTGGCCAATGCGTGATTGTGAGAAAATTACTGCCGTGAACACTAAGAGATCTTCCTGCCTGGTCAATCTTCATCTCCTTCCAATTTTTATTCTTTTTGCCTCCTCAATCTCACCATCACAGTTCACATTCCCCCTCTGCCCTCCAAATGCTGGACTCATTAACAACTACCTTGGCTGAGATTAGAGGGCGACATTGCAATTACCTTTCTTGGTGAACTACAAGCAGCAGCAGCATATTAACTTAAAATGCAGAATGAAAGGCTAGAGAGTTGAATCCTTTACAGGAACATGACTACCGGTCGATTTGCAAAGTGCTGGAGGAACTGGGCAGGTCAGGCTGTGTCGGTGTGGGGAAAGGGACAGAAGACGTCGAGTCAGGACCCTTCTTCAGACTCGTGGGGAGGGGGGTGGGCAGTAAGAAAGGATTTCAGAACTCCTGTCTCGAGGGAACCTTTTCTAAGTAGATATACTTTGAGAAGATTTTGCAGTGGAATAGTAAAATGGAGACACAAAAGACTGCAGACGCTGGAATCTTGAGGAAAAAGAAAAGTGCGAGAGGAACTTGGTTGTGAAGGGAAATAGATTGATGGTATTTTGGGTTGGGATTCTTCTGCAGACTCCATTTCGCAGGTTATTTGATTTACTGATCACGCCTTAATCTGATCCGCCTTAGTTTTCCTTTTCCCTCTTCATCTAGTTGTTATATCTTTCCTCCTTATGTATTTACATTGAAGATAGACACAAAAAGCTGGAGTAATTCAGCGGGACAAGCAGCATCCCTGGAGAGAAGGAAAGGGCGATGTTTCGGGTCAAGACCCTTCTTCAGACATATTTACATTGTATATACATTGTTGTCTCAGCTTATTCTTGTGTCAGGTTATTTCAACTACTATGTGAAATATTCTTCTAGCATTTCCTTTTAAGTTTCTGTGGAAATAATATCTCTTATATTCCTCCAAAAAGTTAATGTATCAAAATACTGGGCAGCCAATAATAGAACAACATACATGTAGTGTTGACCATTAAAAACACATTCCTACCACTTTAATATCTGAGCATTAAAAGTCCTTTCTTCTTAAAAAGTGAACGTCACGATTGTTATCTTGGCATTTACCAACTGCACAACCATTCTGCAATGAATGCCTTCAGGTGTTACGCTGCTATTTCTCTTAAGTTTTCTACCCCCCCCCCCCCCCATAAATTGGGATGATTAGCCGTGTACATACAAGCCCTCCTCTGGTTGCAAATGGCCGACCTATGCACAAATGTACATATTGACGAGCTGCTTAATTTGAGGGGTGGTTTGAGCTGAACAGATACTCGCTCACTCACTGAGTCAGTGAGGCTGTCTGGCTGGTGACTGCTCTTCCCATGCCTGCTGTTTCTATGGCACTCTCTCAGACTCTGTTTATGTTCATCATGAAATCTGGGTTACAAACAGTTCTTAGGAAAGGAACCTTTTCAAAACCCGGGGACTGCCGGCATTTTGTTTTTCCCTCTCATTATTTGGAATTTCTTTCCCACCACCACCTATGTGGGGTAAATGCAGAGCAAAGAAACCCTAAAATATTCAGAAGTCACTTCCTGAGAAAATAAATTGGAGAAAAATAGATATATTGTACAAATATTATTGTAAATTAATATAAACGTTACCAAATATCAATTGCTTCTTTACAGGGAAACAGTGGATGAGGTGCTGCAGATGCCTCCATCGTTATTAACATGTGGCGGTTGTCAGCAGAATATTGGAGATCGTTATTTCCTGAAAGCCATTGATCTGTATTGGCATGAAGACTGTCTGAGCTGTGACCTGTGCGGGTGTAGACTGGGAGAAGTGGGGAGGAGACTGTACTACAAACTTGGCAGAAAGCTTTGCCGCAGGGATTATCTCAGGTATGCAGCTCTCTTTGAATTTTAATTCTTAATATATTTACGCTTCTGTGCCGATAGCAAAGGGACTTTTCATTTTCTTTGCTGCTGAATAAAAAAAACATGCAAACCCTTGAAGGTTTAAACTCGTGTGGTGATCGTCATTCCTATAAAAGGCCAAATAAATTACATTTTGAGTTATGCTGGCACAGTCTGATGATTGGAGTGCCTACACCTCTTCAGGAGTGAAAACTCTGCATCTGGTATGTGCAATTTGTGAGTTTGTGGTCAGTGTGATCCTCATGATGTTGACCATAGTGGGGTCATTGGAAATGGTATAAGCATTAAATGGTTGAGTTTTCATTCCTGGACCAATGCAGTTATTAACATTCCGTTTCCCTTTCATTCTAAGCATCAACATTGTCCAACATTGTTCCTGTTGTGAATGATTTACAGTATCAGTTCAGTACAGTACAGTACAGTTCAGTATCGGAGCCATCTGAATGGTGCTGGAGCTTACCAATATTTTCAGTAACTTCCATTGGTCGTCAGAGTTGCCTATTCCAGTTTGGTCTGTATCTTTGTTGAACACTCTAACTCTTATTCAAAAAATGGATGAATAGAATTTACATCCAAAAATAACTTTATCCACTTCCAAATCACTCAAATCACAATAGAGAGAAGTTACATGTCACTCTTGTTCCTTTGTCTTCTTTTCTAACTTTTTGGCTTTTTCAATACATGGAATTATCTTCAATTCCATAACCTTTAGTCTTGATCATTGATGCCTTGAGTGAATCTTTCTTCACTGAATCTTTCTTAAAATTTCCCACAATATCCATCACCTTCCCTGGGAATTCTTGTCAAGCACAATGTCCCTTTCTGAAAAATGCATCTTTTTGGGGATCTTGATCACTTCACCATCTTGTCATCAATTGCAAAATGTTATCTATCACATTTGAACTGGCCAATGTTCTGAATTAGCTTTCTTCTCCTTTTTGAATCCAGGTGATGTATAGGCCATTTTTCATCCTAGAGCTTTTATCACTTTTCGGGTCTCTGAAATTACTTCCAACGCATCTGAGGCTTATTTTCATGTAGCTCATTAAATGTTGGCATCTACATCCAAAGCCCCACTAAGCACAGTGGCACAATTGGCGGTGCCGTTGACTCACAAAGCCAGAAAACCAGATTTGATCGTGATCTTGGATGTTGTCTATGCAGGGTCTGCATGTTCTCCCTGTGACAGCATGGGTTTCCTCCAAGTGCTCTAGTTACTTCTCACATCCCAAAGGCATGCAGGTTTGCATGTTAACTGGTCTCTGTAAATTGCACCCACTCTGTGTGTGTGTGTGTAGGGATGTGTGTGGTGTGTGTGTGTGGTGTGTGGATGTAGAACTAGTATGAATGGGTGAATGATGGTTGGCATGGACTCAGTGGGAATGATGGTCGGCATGGACTCAGTGGGCTGAAGGGCCTGGTTCCATGCTGTATCTTTCAAGCAATCACAGAATATATTCTGAATTTTGTTCATCAGAGGGTGCGATTCCATGTTTTTTTTTCTTATGATCTTAAATCAAGATGTATAAAGTATGTGAGTAAACTAACTAGGTTTTGCATTTGAACTTCTCCCATTTTTGCCACCTTACCTGTGCTGGAAATGTGGCCTGGAAATTTGGTCAGGGTGTTTTGTGCTGTGGTCTCATCTATTGATAAATCCAAAATCACAGCCTCAGATAGCTGCAGAATGAGAGAGAGGCAAATTCTTGGAAATATGAATTGAACTTTTCCAAGTGACCCAAGGCCTAGATACTCCTGATGTACAGAAACTATCGCCAGATCCAATGTCCATTCTGCAGCCTAGAATCCTTGGCTTAACTTGGGACTCTTGCAGCCTGTGTGCTTTAGTGAGAAACCTACTGTGCTCCTTTAACCCTGTTAAACAACGTTGATCGATAGGTATATACTTGACGGAGCATGAGTTTAATTTGTATTCTTCACCGTTACTTCTGCTTTATACTAACATCTTATCTCTCCACCTTAGGTTATTTGGCCAAGATGGACTTTGCTCTGCCTGTGATAAACGAATCAGAGCCTATGAAATGACAATGCGAGTAAAGGATAAGGTTTATCACCTGGAGTGTTTCAAATGTGCTGCATGTCAAAAACATTTCTGTGTGGGAGATAGATACCTACTCATCAACTCAGACATTGTCTGTGAACAAGATATTTATGAATGGACTAAACTCAATGGGATGATCTAGAATTACTCCAGATATCCTTCAATGCTGAGTTTTGTAATCACTGTGTATATGTGAATTTATGCATTTGTAAGAGACTGTAAATGTTAAGAACTTGTACAGATATTTTATCAATATAAGCTGTGACGTTATACGTGATTTACTGCGAGCTATTAACTTCTACAGCTTTATTAAAGAGAGTGAAATTTAATATCTTCGTATTTATTGGGGGAAAAAAAGCACTGCATAATTATATTGAAGAATTCCTTAGTTTGGGTTTTGACGGAATAATTTTGTTCCAAACCTCCTCATAGCCTTCAAAAACAGACATGGATATAAGGATTGAAAAACCCAATGGAGATCTGAATAATTATCCCCAGTATCAAGTCAGCGCACAATGTGCTATGGTACAGTATCAAGCCAGAGTACAATGTGTTAACCCGAGTGAAAAATGTCAACAGTGTCAAGGAGAACCCCTCTCCCTGCCATCATCTACAGCACCCCCTCACATCAACCTTTGCAACCCCTCCCCACCATAAATAAGGTGGACTATGGCTGTCGGTCGGCAATTATTGGCAACCAATGAGTTCTGTGCAGGCAGCATACCCAATCTAGCTGTGTGTAGCAGCTTCATTAATTAACTTCCTTCATTGTAAACTCCAGAATAATGTTTTTTTTCTGTTGATTTCACAGTGTAGCTCTATTCACAGCCTTTCTGTTAATGAAACCGCATGCAACCTGGACAGCATCCAGGCTTGGGATAACGAGTCTGTTAACACCATAGAAGTACAAACGAGGTCTAACTAAATAATCAATGGTACAACAGTCTAATTTAAAGTTGCTGCTGGCCAACTCAGTTGCATCTGCCATGTTAACACATGGTTATCTCAGCAAGACGGGTATAAAGGCGAGATGCAGCAACAGCTGTTTACCTGCTGAGAACTGTTGGATGGCCAGGTTAAGGCCAAGATTTTGATGGAAAATTCACTTGCATATGTAGCTGGACCTGCAGAAGCAGACTGGCTAATTGACACTTCTGAAGAAGGGTCTCGACCCAAAATGTCACCCATTCCTTCTCTCTCGAGATGCTGCCTGTCCCGTTGAGTTACTCCAGCTTTTTGTGTCTATCTCTGGCTCATTGACACCCCTGTTACTGGATTATATTTTCACCACATTTATTAAAATGTTGGTAATGAAAGGCCATATGTTTGTTTGATGTAATATTTTAAAAAAAAACTAGTAAAAGGTTCTGAAAAGGTAGTCATGCCTTCTTTTAGATATCATCCCTATGCCTGCAGTGCAGGCTGAGTCAAGTATGTCTAGTGAAAGATGCACAACTTTAATATTTTTTTAACCTCTTGACTGCCTCAGTGTTGTTGGTCTTGCTTCTTTCCAAACATGGATGAGTTATAATTTAAAGACTTAATCATTAGGTGGAGTTTGCATGTATAATTTATTAGAGAGGCCAACAAGGGACAACAATTTCTGTTGATTACTCTCTGTTCCTCCAGAAGCAATTGTTAGAAATGAAACACTTCTACTTGGTGTCATTCACAACCTATGTACACTCAAAAGAACTTCTCAGCCCAAAAAATACCTTTGCAGTGCAGTTGTAGGAAGAATAGTTGTTACTTTGTTCTGTGCACAGAACATGTCTATCAGCTACAATGAAATAATGACGATTATTTTATTGTGCTGAATAAGGCATAATATTAATCGGGTTACTGGAGACACTGTATCTGCTTTCCTTCAAGAAAAACGCAATGGGAACTTTTATGAGAACACACAGGACTTTTGTTTAAAAGCAGATTAAACTAAAATGTCTGCACTTCCAACTAGCCAATGTTCCCTCTGTGCATCACTGGAGTTGGAATTCTTGCCCTTACTTGCATATGAGAAGGTGATGGTAATATGTTTTCTTGAACAGCTGCAGCCCCTCTGCTGATGATACTCCCATAGTGCTGATGGGGTCAGGAGTACCTGGATTAACACCATGAGCCGATGAAGGAATGATTACATAGTTCCAAATGAAGAAGATGTTTGACTTGGTGTTCCCATGTCCCTGCTGCCTTTGATCTTTTTGATGGCAGACACACATTTGGAAGTGTTGTTGAGGTGACATAAACACAGACCTGAAGTATATTTTGTAGGCAGTATGAACTGACTGGATGCTAGTAACAGAGGGACGGAACGACACAACTGGTGGTCTGAAGAAAGGTCCTGACCCGAAACATCACTTATCCCTGTTCTCCAGGGACGCTCCATGACCCACTCCAGCACTTTGGAGTTACTCCAGCACTTTGTGTCTTTTTTTGCAAGCTAGCATCTGCAGTTCATTGTTTCTAATGAATTGACTGGTGGACTGGGTACCAATTAAGTGAGTTTCCTGGACTTATTTGAGTGTTATTCATCCCAGCAATTGAAGAATATCCCATTCAATTTCTGACAAGCGATTTTGGCTTTGATGAGGCAGACATGAGTCATTTGCTACAGCATAGCTTGTCTTTGAGCTGTTCTTGTCACCACTAATTTACATTTCAGATTTCAGAACTCAGTTGGTTATTGTCATGCACACCAGGGTGCAAAGAAATTCCTTGTTTACAGGCAGTGCAGAGAGTAAACAGTATTCATATAGTGATGATAAATACAACACTAAGCATAATATTAGTTGCAAAATAGGAGAATAGTGCTAGATTGTAATGTAATCTGATGTAGTGCAAATTCACAGCAAAACAATGAAATAACCAAATGAGAATTAAGAGTAAGAGTCCATGACATCACCTCTGGGAATGGGGTGAACAAGAGGTGATTGGTTCTGGACTCGTAGAACAGTACAGCACAGTAGCCCACAATGTCCGTACCACCCATGATGCCAAGTTAAATTAATCTACTCTGCCTGCACGTGATCCATATCCCTCCATTCCCATCTGAACCACGAGCTTATCTAAATGTTTCTTAAATGCAACTACTATATCAGCCTTCACCACCACCATTGGCAGTATATTCCAGGCACCCATCATTCTGCATAAAATAACTTGCCACAACCATCTCCTTTAAACATTGTGCCTCTCATCTTAAAGCTATTCCCTGTAGTATCTGCCATTTCCACCCTAGGAAAAAAGTTCTGATTGTTTACCTTATCAATGCACCTCATAATTTTATACACTTCTATGAGGTTTCCCCTCAATTGGATGGCAGTGGGGAAGAAGCTGTTTTTAACATTGGATATCGAAGCTTTCAAACCCCTGTATCTTCTCCCAGAAAGTAGAAGGGAGAAAAGGAATGGCCAGAGAACTTTGATGATATTTCCAACCTTCTAGAAGCAATGCACCGTGAAGATGGACTGGATTGAAGGATGTCATCAGCCTGTGATGGACAGGCCTGTGTTCACATTCTACAGGTTCAAGTAGGCAAGAGAAGAGCAGTAGCAAAACCAGGCTGAGATGCATACATTGGAATGCTTTCTATAGTATATCTGTCGATGTTTGAGAGAGTCAACAAGTACATGCTGAATCTTCGCACGTGTCTAAGAAAGTAAATACATTGATGCACTATCTTCATCATTGCATCAATGTGAAGATACCAGGTTAGGTTGCTACCGATATGGATGCCTAGCAATTTGAAGTTGTTGACCATCTCTACAACTGCTCTGTTGATGAGGACAGGGTTGTGCTCAACCTATCACTTCCTTCAGTCAATAATAATTTCTTGGTCTTGCTGTTAAGGGACAGATGGATATACTGTACTTGTATTGAAGACTGAGCAGAGAAGGTTCACTGAGTTGATTCCTGGGATGAAGGGGTTGACACATGTGCAAGGTTGGGCAGGTTGTACCGACACTCGATGGATGTTTGATATAATAAGAGGTGGTGTTCATAAGAATTCATAAGAACATGCAATTCTGAGGGGATTGACAGGATGGATGCTAAGAGGGTGGTTTATCTAGAACTAGTTTCAAAATTAGAGGTCTACCATTTAAAATGAATATAAGATGAATTCCCTACCCTAGAGAGCTGTGAAGGAAAAATCATGGAATATATTTTAGGCAGAGACTGACTGATATTTGAACTACAATGGAGTCAAAATGTAGAGGGGAAGAGTGGGTAAATAATATTGTGGGCATGATTGGATATTAGTGAATGGCAGTGAAGACTTTGTAAACCAAGTGACCTGTCCCTGATCCTTGAACCTTTGAGAAATCAAATTGTTCCATAAGACAGCACAATAGTGCAACCTAGAGTTGCAGTGGCACATGCTCCATGCTCCTGACTTCCAGTTCTGTCTGTGGGTTTGCACATTTTCCCTGTGATTGTATGGGTTCACCTTGAGTACTCTGTTTTCCTACCACATCACAAAGACATGCTGTGCAGGAAGGAACTGCAGATGCTGGTTTAAACCAAAGATAGACACAAAAAGCTGGAGTAACTCAGCGGGACAGGCAGAATCTCTGAATGAGTGATGTTTTGGGTTGAGACCCTTCTTCAGACCTGGCAGGTCAGTAATGACATGCTGGCAGATCTGTTCATTGGATGCTGTGAATTGTTCCTATGGATGTGGGTGGATTTGATGGACGTGTAACATAGAAACATAGAAATTAGGTGCAGGAGTAGGCCATTCAGCCCTTCGAGACTGCACCGCCATTCAATATGATCATGGCTGATCATCCAACTCAGTATCCCGTACCTGCCTTCTCTCTATACCCCCTGATCCCCTTAGCCACAAGGGCAACATCTAACTCCCTCTTAAATATACCCAATGAACTGGCCTCAACTACCTTCTGTAGCAGAGAATTCCAGAGATTCGCCGCTCTCTGTGTAAGAGAGTAAGTTACAGGAAAATAACAGGAGATATGGAATTGATGAGATTACTCTGGAAGATAGCATCAACTTGATGGACTGAATAACCTCCTATGATGCAAGGAAAAACATTTTTTTTTTTAAACGTGTCCAGAATTAGTCACTTGGTACAATTCAGCATCAAATTCCATGCCTTTGAGTTCTTCTGACCTATACCATTACTAATATCCATTATAGGAATTAGGACTGACTCTGAATGGAGATTCTGGAAACTCCTTCAGTCACGGTGCCAAGGAATTTCTGACTACTGCCAAATGAGCAGAGTGAAGAAGCAATAGAAATAATTGGCTTCAATACTACTGTTACAATGGAGAGGAGTCTGTGATTTTGAGTGCTTGTCAGCATGTAAACTCACTTAATGTTCCTGTGCTTTCATCAATTATTCACGACCACTGCTTTCATCATAAGCTGAATTACAAAGTAGCTCAACGAAATGGAATGCTGCTTCAGGTCACAGCATTTCCTGTACAACACAGGAGCCAAGAGGTTGCTGAAAAAAATGCTGAACATCACAGCCTAGAAATAGATTTTCACCAGAATAAAAGCACTAGATCCATGCTGCACAGTGTTCTCTTCATGTTGGTACTGCTTGGATACAGTACATCTGCAAAGAAATAAGAAACTGCAGATGTTGGTTTACAAAAAAATGACACAAAGTGCTGGAGTAATGCAGCAGGTTGAGCAGCATCTCTGGAGAACATGAATAGTTGACATTTTGGGACGGATACCTTCTTCAGACTCCATTGATGAATATTTTATCTGTGCATTTTGAGCCCCCAATACTCTACTTCCAATGGTAATTAGATACAAATAATCATTAGTGCTGTTATATCCACCTCTGTTGGCAATTCATATCCCAAATGACATCAAGCTTCTGGCCCTCAAAACAGCTCAAGTCCCCCAAACCACAGCAACGCTAGGCATGTCTGTGGTCTGCTGTACTAACACGGTCCTAATAAAGACATGCCCTACACTTCATCTTTACTTCATTGAGGTTCTTCGAGAAGAAGTGGAGAGAAGGCATCAAGGATCAATGATGCTCAGAGCGGAAATCAATTAAACAGGAAGAACATTGTATTAAAGCACACTTCCCTGCTTTTGATAAATATGAAGAAGACTGCTTGTTCTTGAGAATTGGAGTAGTTCACATTTTGCTGAGGATTCTGTATCTACCTGCAATTTTCCTGGATGTGGATCATTGACCATTGACGAGGGAAGGACCTCACAGATTGGAAATAATTATATCACTCCATATCAGCAATAGTAACTTACTTCTAAAAGAGGCCACAGCGGTGAATCATGGCAGGCAGCCTACATGTTTACAGTACTTTCAGATGGGTGTCATGTAATGTTTATCATTTGTAAAATCTATTCACGTCTTGAGGATTCGGAGGGCGGCTGGTGACGTCCGGGGCAACCCTGGACCGACGGGATACCGGCCCGGAGCAGCGGCCCACAGGCCCACAGCCAGCACGGAGAAGGAGCGCCAACCCCAGCCCAACCCGCTCCAACTGCCGAGGAACCCGCTCCCTGACGGGCCGGGGATCGCCAGCCGCACCCGCTGCCCCACCGAGCAGCTGCCGGCCCCCACTACCGGTGAAAGCTGAACACCAGCCATCAACGGGGATACACACAAAGCTCTGCAGCACATCAGCTGGACTGGCAGCATCCCCGGAGAAATGGAACGGGCGACGTTTCAGGTCCAGAGATGTTGCCTGACCTGCCGAGCCACCGCAGCACCCCGTGTGCATCCCAGCCGATGACCGGCGCCCAGCCCCGCCGGCACTGAGGGGGCCAACAGTCAGCCACTGGACAAGGAGAGTGGCGCAGCCGACGGTCCCCGGCCCACCGGCCAATGGCCCCCCCGGGAGACGGAGCAGAGCAGAGCTGGAGCCAGCGCCGGCTGCAAACCCGGACCGGCACCGCGCCAACCCAGGGCCACCCGGACACCTCCGGTCACCCCCGGACAGGGAAGGGACGGCCTAGCAGCAACTTAACAGCACCCACAGCACCGGAGACCCAGGACCCGATCCCGACCCCACGGAGCAGCGCGATCTCGCTCACTCACCGAAGCATAAAGCAATAAAAACGACAGAATCATCGTAGCTTTGTACAAAGGAACAATAAATACAACTAGTTCATAGTTTGAAA
The DNA here is from genome assembly GCF_028641065.1 of Leucoraja erinaceus. NCBI lineage: Eukaryota > Metazoa > Chordata > Chondrichthyes > Rajiformes > Rajidae > Leucoraja > Leucoraja erinaceus. The sequence goes on from NC_073394.1 coordinate 17,061,381, forward strand.
GCAATATTTTCTTACCTGGACAAATCAAAGCTGGAAAATACGGATGAAACGAAGGTTCAGCTGCTCAGCCACCAACAATGTTTATGGCGAGTGACCTATGACCTGGGCATGCGCAGTCGGAATACCGAACTCGTTTATTTAAGTAAGTTGCAGCTACATGGTATATATATCGGGCAATTTAAAATATGAGTCACCTGCAACAAAGATAGAGATGTTTCATGAGCGTATCAAGAGTGTTTATTTGCATTTGCACCAGATTTGAACCATGTAACAAAAATCTTACCCGCTGTAGCTTTTACTGGCACTTTCAAAGCAACCAATAAATTATCAGTTTTTCTATGTAATCCAGACAATGATAGTGCCAAAAACAAAGTACATGGAGCATACATAGTAGTGAAAATCCATTGTAGTTTAGTGCTCGGGTAGGGTTATGATTAGGGTTGTGCAGGGCGGGTTCAAGAACCATGGGAAGAAGCTGTTCTCACATTTGGAGGTATCAGTTTTCAGGTTCTTGTACTTTCTCACCAACAGTAGCAACAAGAAGAGCCCGTGGCCATGGTGTTGTGGCTCTTTCATGATTATACATCATGTAGCTCCCTTCAATGGTGGGGAGGTACGCCCATGATGTACCCACAACTTCCATCACTTTCTGCAGCCTTCTTCACTCCTGAGCACTGGCATTACCCAACCAGGCTGTAATACAACCAGCCCTACACTCTTGAAACATACACCTGTTGATTTTTGATTGAGTATTCAGTGGCATGCCGAATCTTCTCAAACATCCGAGGAAGTACAAGTGTTGGTGACCTTTATTTGTGGTTACATCAATATGCTGTGCTCAGAAGAGATCATCAGCTCTTTGGTCTGCCGAAAACTTGTTGGCCTCCCAGCAGAGCGAGATATCGAGGGCAAAGAGATATCGTTCAGGGAATGTTGCCCATTCCAGACTGTAGGAGTTACCTGCTAAGGAGCGCACTGAAGCTTGGTGCAGCCAAGGACAAGGCTCTGTGGGAGAGGACCACAGCCTAGAGACATTGAGGGGTAGGGTCTAGTGGAGACACCCCTCAAACAAGGGAAGAGACATCACCCCCAGGAGGCCACAAGAAAGGCAAGGGTCCTTGGTTTAAGGATAGTTTGTGAACGCCACCACATCTAACACTGTTTAGACGCTGTGAATGTAGGAAGAGGTTCTTGTAAATGTTTTGTATACATGTTTCACTCTGAATAGAGTATATTTGGGGGGAGGGGGAGCGTGCCAACCAACAAGATCCTCGGCTGCCTTGGTTTTGTTTGCTTGATTAGTAATCAACGAGCTATTTACCAGAAACGGGTTTTTTTTCCGACGGAAAAGTTCAGCTGATTTCCGGCTAACATGAAAAGTTGATCCAGAAATAACATTGAGAAATAAATTCCCTGTTAAATCCGCCAGGTTGCACAACGGTGTGTTTGTGTCGAGTGCGAGTGTCCCGCGATCTGCAGCGGGTTTGATCACACGACCACCCCCTCTCCCGCACTCCGACGCGATTCTCCGCCTCACTCCCCCCCCCCCCCCCCCCTCCGCTCTGCCCAGTCTGAAGATTCGCCCCCAGAACCCGTGCCCCGGACCTGGCTGTGACCCCGGGGTCGTTGGACCCCCCACCCCGCCCCGCCTGCCGGAGCCCCGGGGCTTTCCAGCCGCGCCAACGCATCGCCGGGCTGGTCCCCAGTCAGTCAGTCAGTCAGTGCCGAGCAGGGCAGCGAAAGGACGAAGCGCCGTTTAAGGGCATCACATCACTCACTCGGTGCAGAGCCGGCGGCAAGATGAGGGGCGACGAGCTGGGATACCGGTTGCTGCTGACCATCTCGGGAACAGTCGGCTCCGTCGCCTTGATCTACTCGGTTTGCAGCCGAGATTGGTACGCGGGGAGAGGGCTGTGGTACAAGGACAGCATCACGCAGCCGGCGAACCAGCTCAGCCGAGGTAAGAGATTCCGTGGCGGCAGCTCACTTTGTGCCTGTCTCTGCTCTCCCCCCGTGGGAAGGGGCGCAACGTGGTCACTTGCGGGAAATGATGGAGTAACTCGGCGGGACAGGCAGCATCTCTGGAGAAAAAGGAATTCCGCGTCGAGAGTCTTCTTCAGACTGAGGCCACTCGGCCCACTGTACGTCTGCCTGCCGTTTGACAGAACCATCCTGGCAGACCCACCCCTCCCTCTCCTAAACTGTGGGCTAAATTGCCACAATTTCACACCGCTCCGTCTCCCTGCGATCTCCAAAGACTCGCAGGACATCAGCTGTCACCATTGCTCTCCATCCACGATGTTTACTCGTTTGAACAAACTTTTACACATCATGAGCGTAAAGTTAATGTTACATTGACAGCATCGGAAGGAATCCCGGTGATTCTCAATGTTCTGCTCACACTGCATTCAGATTTTCAGTTTTAGGTTTATTAATGTCACACTGAGTGTACAGTGAAAAGTTTGAATAACCTCCATTGACCACACCCATCCTCTTTCACATGAGGCATAATTTCAACCACTGAATTTTTTTTCCGTTGATGCCCATTGACCAGTTTTTCCAGTTATCGTTGATGCCACACTGGGCTCAATGTAGCTTTGAGGTCAATGGTGTTACTTTTACCTCACCTCTGAAAACTAACGTTATTCTTTAAGAAGGAACTGCAGATGCTGGAAAAACAAAGGTAGACAAAAGTGCTGGAGAAACTCAGCGGGTGCAGCAGCATCTAAGGAGCGAAGGAAATAGGCAACGTTTCGGGCCAAAAGCCTTCAACCTGATGTAGGGTGGGTTACTTGTTTGGACCAAGGCCGAAATTACTTTTCATCCTTGGCAACATTACTTTTCATCTCAGCCCATCACATTTTAAGTTAATTGCCCTTCTAAATTCCTATAATCTCTCCCTACACCTACCCACTTGCAGATATCCAAGATCTCCCTCTGAAACCTGCTTTAGACACCCCCTTATCTTTCTGCATGAATCACAGTAAATACCATCTCTCATTATTTTTTTGCATCTTCTTCTACTCAGATCCCCCAATCTCGTTTCCAATTTACTTTCTTCTCTGTCCATCCTGGAAAAACTCTTCCACAAATCACTTCCAACAACAATTTCAAATTTACAACTGAATCACCCTAATACCTCCCCTCCTTTATACCCATCTGCAGATGACCATGTTGTACTTTTCTTTGATGCTTAAGTATAATCCTACTGATTTTCTGATTTAGCTTTGATAATTTGTGCTTTGCAGATTCAAGCTTTGCACACCATCCACAGTGCTATCAATTGATGCTTTATTGAGCTGTTTGTATTTTGACAACTATTGCTGTAATAAAATTATATTTGAAGTAAAATTCTGAAGCAGATATTAAGTGGATAAAGTGGCATTCACAATATTTCTTGTTGGAATATTTGATGTAAATATTTGGAAAGCATTTAACTGCCAATTAAAATGTTCTATTTTCCACTAACATTGGTTGGTAGGCTATCAATCTACATTCAAACCACTGGCCACACAAGCTGTCTGGGCAGGGTGAATTGAGATGGAACATTCAAATGTCTTTCCAATGACCAAATATTGTGACATTTTCACAAATTCTAAAGCCATGTTTCTCCTGATGAGAATTTATGCAGTAAACGACCAGAGAATCTGCCAGGTCTCGTATGATAATATTATTTTTATTAGCAGCAAAAGATCTGAAGGACAAGCAATACGGATTTTTTACGAATGGGAAACATGAAGTGCTGTGTGTACTTTTGCTTAGTCAATCTTGGGTTTCCTTTTCAGCTGTGGAAACAGAACGTGTGCTTGGTGTGATTGCGAGTATGATGGCCGTCATCGCCATCTGTCTCTGTTTGCTGTTTAGCTTTTGCTGGGATCCATACACTTACAGTGAATCCAAGATGAATCCTGGACGAATTCGCCATCCAGAAAAATTGTTACTTACAGTACTGATGCCAACTGGTAAGAGAATCACAATCGATTAATTATCTTAATAAAGCAGTGACTAGGGAATGTACCTGCAGAGGGGGCATGTTGGGTGGGAAGGAATGAGTGAACAAAGGAGTTGCAGAGGGAGTGGTCTCTATGGAGAGCGGAAAGAAATGGGGATGGGAAGATGTGACAAGTGGTGGGAATGTGGGAAAGTGGTGGAAATGTTTGAAATGCCATTGCTTCAGCAAGAGGTTAGCAAGAGTGCAAGGTGGTGGATGTTGTCTACATGAACTGCAGGAAGGCATTTGACTAGGTTACACAAAGTAGGCTGGTCTGGAAGGTTAAATTGCATAAGATCGAGGGTGAGTTAGCTTATTGGTTCCATAATTAGCTTGATGGTATAAGCAGAGGATGATAGTGCAAGGTTGTTTTACAGACTGGGGGCTTGTGACTAGTGGTGTGCTTCAGGGATTGATGGTGGGCTCATTGTTGTTCGTCATTTGGATGAGAATGTTCAAGGGTGACAAAGAAGGCTTTTGGCATGCTGGTCGTCATTAGTGAGGATGTTGTGTAAATGAGATGTGATGTTCTATTGTGAGGTCTTGGTGAGGCTGTTTGTGGAGTATTGTGTCCAGGTTTATTTACCCTGCTATACCAAAGACCTAATTTAGCTGGAATGAGTGCAAAGAAGATTTATGAAAGTGTCATAATTCACCAGACTGAGCTAAACGGAGAGGTTGGGCAGGCCTAGAGTTTATCCTTGGATGGTAGGGGACTGAGGGGGTGACCTTATGGTGGTGTATAAAATAATAGAGGGGCATAAATAAGTTTTTTTTTTTTTAAAACAGATTTTCCCCCTGGATAGGGGAATCAAAAATGAGAAGGCACAGGTTTGAGGTATGAGGGGAAAGTGTTAAAAGAGACCTGAGGGGCAACATCTGCACACAGAGGGTGGTCCGTATATGGAACGAGCTGCCAGAGTAAATGATTGAGACAGGCATAATTATATTTAAAGGATATTTGTACAGGTACTTGAATAGGAAAAATTTAGAGGGATATGGGTCAAACGGAGGCAAATGGGCAAATTAGTTTAAATCGGCAGCTTGACAAGTTGGCTGAAGGGCCTGTTTCTGTACTATTGCCCAGTGATCTACTAACCTTCAGAAAAATATTTTGAAATAATATACAAACATGCAGAAAATAACTGAAATTCTCTACTTGACAGGATGTATAATTAGTACATATACGGTGTACCTGACGTAGTCCATACTTGATTTATAGCTGTTTAGCACGTGTCGATTAAGTGAATCTTACCATCTTTTCTCCGGTCAAGACAGTGAAACAATTCTACCTCGGATCTCTCAGCACAGCTATATTTTGATCAAACCTGTTACATTGCTGATGGAACAGTCTGAAACACACTGAAATAGAATAGATTCATTTTGATATGTTTATAAAGCACAAAATGTTATCAAACTCAGCTTTTTGTATTGACTAGTGGAGAAGTCAATAAAATGTATGTGATTTAGTGCAATGGATGGCTAATTGCACAATTACATTTGACATAATGCAACTTACTGAGTAAGATGTATTTTGCTTTGTAGTTTTGTGTACCGACGAGCCTTCTTACCCTCTTCATTTCTTTGAAGGAAATGTGAGTGGATCAACTGATTTATCTAAGTGGAAGTTAAAAGGCCCCTGGAAAATATCACATCAAGATAGATCGGATAAAACTGTTATGCTGTAACTTTGTTTCATGAGCTATTTTTCAGTTGTCAAAATTCACTATCAACATATAACATCATAATTGCTTGACTGATCACAATAACATTTTCTTTCTTTTATTTTCAGCTCTATTGTATTTTATCTCATGGTGTTCATACACCAGTCGTTACAAGGAACAAATCAGGAGTGATATCACAAAACTTGGCTCTGCATATTGGGCGGGAATCTGTTCTTGTCTCACTTTGTTAGTTATCTTGCCAATTATACACTTCACGAAAGAGTGCGCACTTTCAGAACCAGAGACTAATCTGAAGAGGAGCTCAGAATTTCAAGAGAACATATAAATATTTGGATCAGGAAAACCTAAATGAAGTTTTCACAACTTTTGGGATCCCGCAGCCAAAAGAGGCAGTGATTATATTCAGAACTATTTTAGGAAATAAAGGACTCTAACTCTGAAAGACTCTCCTTTAGAATTCAGAAAAGTGACATTATATTAAAAATATTTTTCATTGCAACGACCTTGAAACTTACTGAACTATATTATGAACAAAAAAGGCCATTGTAAGTGAAGATGTTATTATGTGGAAATGTAGTTGGAAAGACAGCAATTACCAATATTATTTGAACTTTAACAGTTAAGATGCAAAATCATCACCTTCCCTTCAACCACTTTCATCCCTCCCAATGTTTTACACCATCATCCTACTTGCTAAGTAACCTCAAACAAGTATTACCTTTGATTAAAGATTTTATTTATTTTACCCAATTTTTGTATTTTTTTCTAATGTAAGTTTCTGTTGTATTTTCTTTTCTTTGTTTTTTTACTCGTATTCTGGATTTAATTAAACTGGGAATTCGTATTCTGGGACGGATGGACGTACTCTCTCACTCACATCTTGAATTACCAATTTATAATTGTCAATTTCATTAGAAAACTATTGAATCCTGAATTTTTCTTTGAAAATAATAATTTCTCAATATTTACTCCCTAATATAATACTACTGTTTTGCCATGGACTTTTCTAACGCATTTGTAATAATGGAAATGATGTATGTTACAATGTGCAGTGGTTCACAATCTCATGCAACTATTTCTCACAGGCTTCTATTTTAAAACCACAATGTAACAATCTTTGTTACAAACAAGATGCCGTGCAGGTTGAAATAAGGCGACTAATGGTGCATGAACAGAGAAAAACAAGAGGAAACGAAATACTAAAAAGCCACAAGGTCTTCCTGTGCATAGGAGCAAAAATACCAGAAACCAACTGTAATTTGCTTAACTGCACTAGCACAGAATGTGTAAATACATTCTTGCTGAAATTCATGTTTTCCTCTAGTGGGGTGCAAACGTGATTTGTGTTCTTCCCACCAACCCATATCATCTCTCCCCTCTGTTCCTCAAGGTTTTTAGACAATATTGTGCATTATTAACAATTGAATCTTGTAACAGCACGTTCTCAGCAGATTATTCTACCAATGTGGTTATCAAAGGTGAGGTAATCACTTACCTTGTCCTAACTCCAGCTCTTGCATACGTACACACACACACACACACACACTCTCTCTCAGTGATAGTAGTTACTAAATAACAAGTACAAAAACTTTATCAATTTTTCTCCTCTTATGCTGAAATATTATGGTAAACTGAAGCACTATGTATTTTCCTGTCTGTTTTGTTTAGATGGGTTAAATTTGAACTATTCCTGCTTCGTATGGAGTCATTTGCTATATGGACTGATTATTGGTGCAGGTCCTATGCAATGTAATACTGCAGGATGTAGCACTGTGAGCAAATTTAAACCACAGAGCATTTACAGACAATTGAAATAGGAAGTAGAGCAACCGAGAAGGAAACACTCAATATGATTCCAAAGGTATTTCAGTGGTTTAAGTAATTGGGGAAATGGTGTTCAGTTCAGAGAAATTTGTATAGAAACATAGAACCAAAGTTAAAAGAATGCTTTACATAGAACAATGGTTTCACACTTGATCAGGAGAGAGAGAATGAATCTAAGAAATGCTCAGAACAGTGAAAAAGCATGGTATATCATGTTTAAGAATGAACTGCAGATGCTGGAAAATTGAAGGTAGACAAAAGTGCTGGAGAAACTCAGCAGTGAAGACTAGGGGGACTCTATAGATGAGGCTCTCACCAGGGTTTCTTCCATACCCCGTAACACTGCTCTCTCTCCTCATCCCCCCACTCGTAACAAGGGCAGAGTCCCCCTAGTCCTCACCTTCCACCCCACTAGCCGTCACATACAACAAATAATCCTCCGTCATTTTCGCCAACTCCAACGTGACCCCACCGCTCGCCACATCTTCCCATCTCCTCCCCTGTCTGCTTTCCACAAAGACCGCTCCCTCCGTAACTCCCTGGTCAATTCGTCCCTTCCCACCCGTACCACACCCCCCCCGGGCACTTTCCCTTGCAACCGCAAGAAATGCTACACTTGTCCTTTACCTCCCCCCTTGACTCCATTCAAGGACCCAAGCAGTCGTTACAGGTGCGACAGAGGCTCACCTGCACCTCCTCCAACCTCATCTATTGCATCCGCTGCTCTAGATGTCAGCTGATCTACATCAGTGAGACCAAGCGTAGGCTTGGCGATCACTTCGCCGAACACCCCCGCTCGGTCCGCAATAACCAACTTGATCTCCCGGTGACTCAGCGCTTCAACTCCCCCTCCCATTCTGAATCCAACCTTTCTGTCCTGGGCCTCCTCCGTGGCCAGAGTGAGGACCACCAGAATTTGGAGGAGCAGCACGTCATATATCGCTTGGGCAGTTTATACCCCAGCGGTATGAACATTGACTTCTCCAATTTCAGTTAGCCCTCAATATCTCCTCCCCTTCTCAGCTCTCCCTCAGCCCTCTGGCTCCTCCTCTTCCTTCCTTCTTCCTGCCCCCCCCCCACCCTACATCAGTCTGAAGAAGGGTTTTGGCTGAAACGTTGCCCATTTCCTTCGCTCCATAGATGCTGCCACCCCCTTTGAGTTTCTCCAGCATTTTTGTCTACCTTTATGTTTATCATTGTTACTTGTACCAAGGTGCAAGTACCAGTGAAAGCTTTTGTTTGCATGTTATCCAATCAAATCAGATATTACTATAACTGAATACGTACAAAAGTTAGAGAAGAGACAAAGATACAAGAGGGCAGAATATCGTTCTCAGCATTGTAGCATAGGAGTTCCAGAGAAAAAGTCCCATTTCCACAATGATGTAGTTTGGTGAATCAGGATTGTACCAGAGCTCATGGAAGGACGATCCAAAGTCCAATAAGAGAGGAGTAGAAAGTGTATGCCACCAGAATCTGGTGATACATGCTTTCACGCTTCTGTATCTTCTGTCCGATGGGAGTGGGAAGAAGAATGACTGGGGTGGGAAAGGTAAATCATTATGTTGACTGCTTTCCCAAAGCAGCGTGGTGTGTAGATGGAGTCAATTGTAGGGATCGGTCTGTGTGATAGACTGGGCTACATTTACAATTCTCTGTAATTTTTTATGGTCTTGGGCAGAGCTGTTCCCAAACCAAACTGTGATTGTAGAAGTACCTGCAGGTTCAAAAGAATTGTTGAAGATTTGCTGAATTTCCTCAGTGTCCTGAGGAATACAGACATTGATGTGCTTTTTTAGCTTCAGAGTGGTATTGTCACGTGTACCGAGGTACAGTGAAAAGCTATTGTTGCATGCAAAGCAGTCAGCAGAAAGACAATACATTATTACAGTTGAGCCATTTACAGTGTATAGATGCATGATAAGGGGATAACATTTAGTGCAAGGTAAAGCCAGCAAAGTCCGAGCAAGGATAGTCTGAGGATCACCAAACAGGTAGATAGTAGTTCAGGACTGGTTGGTCCACAACAGATATTTGGTCATGTTTTCACCTAGGAACTTGAAGCTCTCAACCATTTCCACTTTGGTACCACTGATGCTGATTGGGGCATGTACTTCAGTGGATGCTAGTTCAGGGGTGGAAATCACTGTCAAAACATGGCAGGGTACACAATTTCTTGGTGGCCACGCGCACACACACACACACGAGGATCCGGAGGCTTTGGCTGTGGGGCCTGTGGACGCTAACATTGGGAGCTGACTTGGTTGGTGACCGACTCTGAACTCTAGCAACAGCAGCTTCGTCCGCCCGAATCGTGGGGCTTGAATCGGCCTGTTTGCGGGGCCTTTCATCACCCAGAGTGGCTTAAAATCGTCCAGCGTCGGGAGCCTCGATCACCTCGACGCAGCAGATTGAGTTTAAGCAGCGCCGGGCAATGAAAGACCCTGGGAATGGGCCGATTCAGCCCTTAGAAAGCGTCTGATACCCGCTTGAATCTTTCAAAAGATACAATGGATCACAATGAGATAACACTTAAACAAATAAAACTGAAGCAAATAAAGCCAAACAGAAGAATCAACCTTGGAGGGGGGAGAGAGAGATGGGGAAAACATACTAAATAACGTGAGTGACCGTGAATGAGGGATTTACCTGCAAGCCCGCCAGGAAACACGTTCAACCGGAGCACTTAATGACCTGACTCGTTTAAATCCGATACTCGTTTAAATCTTTCCCATCCACCAATACATCCAATTACCTCAAATGGTAATTGTACCCGCATCAGAGTTTTAAGAAATTCTCCTTGAATACGTTCAGTAATATTTGGTCAAAACACAATTGGCAACACATCGTGTTAATACGATGTTAATTGAGACATTTAACAAGCGCTTAACAGTGACACCCCCACTGTCTCGCAGAAAGCGGAGATTTTACTAGGTTTTTTTCCACCGAATTTCAAAATCCGGATGACAAAACATGGGAGGGATTGTCCCCCACCTCTCAAGATATGGGAGGGGCATGTCCCCCCCCCCCAGGATTTCCGCTCATGTTTCCTGAAATCGATAACTAGCTCCTTTGCTTTGCTGAAATTGAGGAAGTGGCTGTTTTCCTGACACCACATTGCTAAGCTCTCTGGGGTGGAAGATTGCAACCTTCACTGTGGTTCACCCTGTTTCGACGAATGCAATCAACCAAATAAGATCAAATAGAACAAGTTGTCCTACAACTTTAGGCTGTGCACGCCATACGCAAGAGGAAGCCTAAGCTCTCTATCTCCTTCCTGTACTTCATCTCATCTTTGTTCATGATCCTGCCCACCACATCTGCAAACTTGTAGAACGAGCTATTTGAAAACAGCACATTTTCAATTTTTTCCACTTTTTTTGAAATTGTACATTTTCCCCTCTATGCAGACAACGTACTAATTTGAACATTGTTTATTTCAGGTTCCTTCTCTCCTTTTCCCCCCCAAAAGGCATGTCCACCAGATATATTAACTGGAATGAAGTACACACATTTCTTTTTCTCAGTCAGCACCGCCACCTAATGTGTCTATTTCCAACGTCTCCACCCCCACCCCTTTGTCTACAACTTAACAAGTTTGATTTTTAATTTTCCCAATCCTGATGAAAAATCATTCCCCCAAGACATTAACTCCGTTACTTTGTTACTGACACTAACTGATCTGTGTATTTCCAGTATTTTTTGCTATTATTTCAAATTTTTAGTATCTGCACCTTTTTTTCCTTTTCAATGAACATCCATAAAGGTGGTAAACAACAGTATATATGTTGTGATAAGAGTATGTAGAGCCCATACATAAACATGGAATGGTACGTACATAAATCATACAACCATGAACCTTGTGGTTCCAACTTATCACACTTAAGTTAACTTAGGAAGCACGGAAGCAAATCACTCTCCACCCCAAGGGAGTGTTGTAAAAGGAAGACATGAAAGCAGTTACATAAAATGCAGAGTCAAAGTGTAAGTGTCAATAACATAATTTTACTGGGCAAATGAATACAGAGCTCAAAAAAAAAAATATTTTACAATAATTAACGTATTAACAAGTGGCATGTTTGAAATTGTGTTAACGTTAAATCGCTATCACATTGAATCATTACTGGATCCAAAACATTTTATATGAAATTCATTTTCTTTCCCTATCCCATGTGGGTATCGTAACACAGACAATTATATCTTACTCCACAGCTACATACATTAGTTTTAGGCAAATAGTCCAAATAGTGATTCTGTCCTTGGGACAATGTTAACATAACATGACAAATTACATTTGTGTTTCACAGCCATTTACAGTACTCAACAGAACATTAGTGAAAGAAAGCAAAATTAAAGGCAGAAAGTACTCATTTAACAGAATTCCACGTTACTTTCAGTGATGAAAGCAATGAAGGTTTTAGTGGTTTAAACTAAACCAGAAATACCTGGGAATACTCAGGTTAGCAGACTCTGTGGAGAGAGAAATAGAGTTAAAAGTTCAGATCAATTACCTCACAATTCTCTCTTCGTGGATGCTACTTGACTTGCTATTTTCAGCATTTTTCTCAAATTTTATTAGAAATTTCCAGCATTGGTGCAATTTTACTTTTCTAACAATGTAATCAATTGTTAAAACTTAGGGGTGAACTAGGCAGGGAAATACTATCCATATCAGCTTAAAGTGAAAAATGATAAATGTTTTTCAATAAGGAATTATATAATACTTTTGTTTGAAATTATGTTCATTCTCCTTTTAATTGACTTCCCTTGAAATCACCCACAGTTCCCCATTCTTTCTGGAAAGCGGGAACACAATCTTATGCACAAAATCAGATAGATAAGATGCACGTTTCATTTTAGTGACATTAAGACACAAAATATTCCCTAAAACAGTTTCCATGAAAATGATTTCCACCACACACTGTATATAATTATCTCCACAAAACCACCTTCACAAGGCACACTGCCAAATAACAATACAACTGGACCCAGTCCAAATACTGTAAAAAGTATTCCATCAAAACACTGGCGCTCTTTTGCACACTACTGCAATTTAGAGTTAGCGCACAATTTACTAAGATACCAGGATGAATTTAGAAGTTCGAGCTCTTGAACTAAACTTTTCAGTCACATTTTGTCACTAAACCTTGATAAATCCTACATTGGAGACCAATTAAACCAATAAAAACAATTTGTGTTAACAGCCAAAATCTGAAATAAAAATTGATCATGGAAATGATGCGGCAAAGAGGTGATTTGGCCCATCATATAAATGCCAGTTATTTGGCTCATTTATTCCATTAGTCCTATTTCTATTTCACAGCAAGTCTGTAATATTTATGCAGAGACTGCAATTAACAAGCTCTCTTCCCCTAAAAAACTGATGCTTGTGAAGGTTTTTGATAAGCCAATGACAAAATGCCTAACTTTTCGTTTACATAAATCTTTTACCAAACTGTAGAGGGAAAAAACAGTGATTATTAATGATGACATTTACTTTTTTCCAATAGTTATAACAGTTTAGGAAGGTTCTTTAACTGGGATACAATCTAGCCTTCAGATCTTCAACAGAACAATTTTACTTTAAGATCTCAAAAATCATGAACAATGGCAGTCAAAATATAGAAATCCTTCCCAATGTAAGAGTATTGAACTCCAAGTTAAAAACTCCCCACTGATGAGAGCTTTGACCTTCCAAGTCCTTTATCTCATTTATCAGGAATTTAATTTGGCGAGTAAATTTGCGAAATATAAATTAGTTAATCAAAGCTCTGGACAAAGTTTTTCGCCTTGATAGTTCCCTCTGAAGAGCAACAAGTTACATTCCAATGGGAAAACCAAATTCCTCCTCAAAGTGAGTTGCCATGAGAAAAGACAACTAGAATGTACAAACATTCCTATATATTTAAATTAATTTGGCACTAAAGGCAATTAAAAGGTATGTAAAATTAATAAATAGGACGTACAAGATCTTAAGCGACAGTACTATATGGCATTCTTTGCAATTAACAATTTCAATGTAAAAGCAACATTTTTTTTATTGTGGTAAGAATATCTTCTGAAGAAGTTACACACAATCTTAACATTCAAAATGAACATAACAACATAATGAATTTCAACTACCAAAAAGATTTTTCAATCATACTGCCGATTTGCTGAAACATAATCCAAATATTTGAATAATGTAGGATTCCTTTTACAGCATCCTCTTTCTTTTACTGTGGTTTAGGTGAAAGAGTTAAAAATGCTCCCAATGCCCATGTGTGCTGTTTATTCCCATTTAGTAAGGTCATCCTTTTCCATCGATAATTTCTTCTCATTCAAAGCAAATGGAAAGCACATGTAAAATTAAAACAAATTCACTGGAGCCAGCCTTTTATTTCACTCACAAGAACAGCATTCTCTGGAACTCATCGATTGTGTATAATCATTTCCACATTAGTATTATATGTCAGATTTCATTGTTTATCTTATTACTTGTTCACTGATGAGAGCTTTGACCTTCCAAGTCCTTTATCAATTATATCCTATATCAGGAATTTAATTTGTCGAGTACATTTGCAAAATATAAATGAGTTAATCAAAGCTCTGGACAAAGTTGCAGCTTTGATAGTTCCTTGAACAATCGGTGTGGGTTCTCTTGTGCAGTTAAAAGTACCAGAAATTTAAACAAAATCAGAAGATAGCAGAAATGCACAATCTGCAACAAAGACAGAATTGATTCAGGTGTAACCCTCAGTCGCAACCATAGTTTTTGGTAGCATAGTCTCACTCATCTGTTCTTTATTTTTCAAGTGCTTCTTAGCTTGTTGCAGATTATTTTTATATTTACACAATTATCTGCTCTTTTCAGCTTCACTATGTTATTGTCGTAAACACATATTAGTCTAAATGGATTGGACATCCGAAAGTTTTATTTTACATTTGCTGAGATTTAAAAACATCTGTCTTGCATTCATGAGCAAGTGAAATGTGCAATGTGACGAATAAAACCGTATTGTCCTTCCTCCACCCTTAAAGTACACAAATATATCACAAGTAATGAAAAATAAATCAACAGTGATTCCTAGTTGTCATGAAGAATACTGCATGGAAAGCAGTTAACAATATTTTAAACAACATTTAAAAAACCCAAAATGTGACCTATAAATTGTTTCATTCACAATAAAAGTTGATTTAGTTTATTAGCAACCAGCTTGAAATATAAAGAAATCATAATTCCTCATTATTAGGAGAGTAATGCAGTGTATTTAACATTATTTTTTTAATGTTGTGATAGAAGGATAGGAATATAATGGTGTCCTTGTTCTAGCACTGTTCACTGCTGCCCCGATTTAGTCATTTAATGAAACCTCAAGTGCTGACAATGCTTGACAATCCTGTGAAGGTGACATTTCTCAATGCATCGTCGCTAAATGTCCTTAGAATGGGCAGGGGGCTCTGCGTACAGGTAAAGCTATAAACAAGTAAAATAACAAGTTAAAAGTCCAAGCAGTGTTCTACAGTACCATTTCAGTGTCATGTTTCCAGCCCATGAGTCCCTGTAATGAATGACTAATTCATTCAGTTTACACATTTTTGTAAATTGCAGGACTGATTATTTCTCTGCGAGCTTGCAGAAAACTTCATGGACTTCGGGATTCTCTTGAGCAAACTGTTCAGCTGTGTTTCTCTGTAACCAGTCAGTTGTTCGAATCTGTTCACGGAGAAGTCCAATCAGACCATCAAGAGCAGGATCTGGTAGAGATGGCTGGACACCAATTTCTATGACTTCTTCGGCAATTTTGGTCCTACTCTCAGAATCAGAATTTGGCTCTTTATCAAGAGATTGGATTACTGAATCTTGCTCTTCCAGGACTTTCCTAATTCTGTGCATTCCTAACAGAACAAAATTCAAATGTCATTATTTAGGAAAGTGGCAAAAAAATGGCTGGTCTATTTATCACATTAAAAATATAAACCATAGGATTAGTTTGAGTCCGCACACAACTACGTAAAAAAATTTACTTGAACGAATGCTCAGAATGTAATCATGTTAGCTAAATAAATCTAGAAAAAACATGATGAACTGGTAATTTGTAGCAACCTGACACCCATCACTGACCTAAGATGTTCACACTGGTGTACTGGGTTCTGCAGCATTGATTTGCCCCATTCCAATGTGACTTCTAATTTGGAGACTTCTGTTTACACAAGAGTGATGTTGTATGAAGGATGAAGGGAAAATAATAGGTAAGATTGAATTAGAAGGGGTTTAATTTCTACATATTTAAGACAGCAAAGGTGCACATTTGCTATCTGTACTCGTAAAGTTAAGGATATGCGGCTAGAGGAATCAAGAGGATAAATCAAAGATGGGCACGATAGCACAATTTTCATAAACCTGGAACATTTGGATCCAGGGACATCCGGACTTCCATCGGATTGCAACTGGGATAAGAAGATGGTCGACGTAGCCCAAATGACTGTGAGTGAAGTAAGTGAATGTAGCAAAGACCACCAAGGATCTGGGAGGATTTGGAGGGTGGGGTTTGCCAGGTATGTTCTTGGTACATAACTCAGTTGTGGCAGAACTGGACATTCCATCCCCTGAGTACAGGACCTGCAAGCCCTGGAGCTGGGAGGTTGCATAACACAGGATGATCACACCAGGTTGGTGATGCCAGAAATGACAAGTACAAGCTTATCTTTACCTGGGTAGTTCTGTCCCAATAAATTACACCATGTCTCTGATTAAATATAAAAAATCTACACTTTATACTATGGGAAAGAACATATGGGTCTGCACCATGCAATCTTGTACTCATGAAATACCTGGTTATTTTCAACCAAGAGGGCACCATACTTGTTTTTAGGGCAATGTAATCAAATCAGTTTTCTCCTTCCAAATACTGAGAATTCCCAAGAGTTGCAATTGTTCCCAAGTATAATTGCAACTTAACCACCAACTGAATGGCAACAAGTCAAATGACTTTGGTGGGTTGTTGCCGGGTCACGGTGGACAAGACGATGGGTAATTGATTCCCAGCATCAATATTGGAACAAAGTAGATGACAGTTGGTTTGCAATAAGAATCATTGCAATGATTTCAAATCATTAGAAAAAATATTTTATAATATTGTGATTTGTATGTTTGAACTCAAACTACCTTCCATCTATCTATTGATTTTCTGTAATAACTGAAACTGGAACATCTGAATTGTACTTAAGTGTTCTGCTCATTAGCTACAAAAGCACTTGTGGCAAATGCATATTTAGATGGGATAGAGAGGCTAACAAAGAAGAAAACTCCAAATGGAACCAAGTAGATGAAAGTTATTGTAACTGTACTCACCTAGTTGTAGTCTACTGGTTTTGTCAGCAAACACAATGCTGAACCATCCAGGTTCACAGCACCCAAATGATTTCCCACTGCTGAGAAGGATTTTATTTTTAAGAAATCGCTTCCATAGTTTTGTTTCTTCTTCAAATGTCGGATTCCTTAAATACTGGATAGAAAGATGCGCACACATTACATTTGTAATTTTCATTGCTGAATCATGGAACACAAGTTCTTATCTAACCGTTGCCAACATACTAGGTCTCAAAACTGGAGATATGCCTGGACACAAACTGGAAAATATGATTCTGCAATGAAAGACTTCAATTCAATAAAACATAAGAGGATCCAATTGTTTAAGAATAATAAATTAGTAAGACTTACAAAATACTCAATCACCATAATTATTATTAATCCCTTCTCTAAAACCCATCCTTTACCCTCCAGCCTTGAGATTTACGGTCCTGTCAGCATACTGTACTTTGTTCTGAATCACCATCTCATCCTCAGGCCAACACTCCTGTTGCCTCAAGTTTGTTCTCCTTTTCTCACTATTTCCTTTCAACATCTCCCTGAACAGGTGTCTGTCTTTGCTAAGCAGTAAAACAGCCCCATACAAAATCCCTTATACCAAAGTTTCCCAACCTGGGGTAAGTTTGTTGATTCTGGATTTGTACATATTTTTTTCTCATTGACTGACTGTGTTTGGTTCTGGTATACCGGTATCTGTTCATCATTACTTGTTCATAAATATGTTAAATAACATTGTTATGTGCTATTAAAGTTGCCTGGGGTAAACGGGACGAAAAAGGTTGGGAACCCCTGCCCTATACTGTTGCTGTGTGTAGTTTTCCTCTGCATGATCTCTCCACAATTTTTTATCTCTACTTCAATTCATTTGCTGTTCAAATTGTCATCTCTGCATTTGTCATCTCTGCTCTCAACAATTGGCAGGATGCCTAAATCATGTATAATTACCCTGAGAGCTTAAATCCTCTGTATTGTTCATACATATAGCATATAAAGCAAAAATGACCTAAATTAATCTTATGTTCTTGAAACTTCATGGTAGTGATAGTAAGGAAAGTCCGATATGTTGAAAGACTTACTTTTACCAAACACTATGTTACACAGCACAGTCCAAATGCACAAATAGAATACATTGCACCCCATGAACTAACACAACCCTAATCCTACTTCAACAACAGAACACTATGGCAGTACCAATGACTTAGTTTTTATTTTCTATTTTTATTTTCTATGCAATGTTCCTCCTTGCATGTTGTTTGAATTGATGTACCCATGATGTGGTTGCAAGCAAGATTTTTCATTACACCTGTACCTCACCGTACTTGTGCATATGACAATAAACTCGACTAGATATTCTAAAATATGCCCGTCACTCTTGCTTCTCAATGCATTATGATGATAGATTTCTATGGCTGCATAACCATACCATCACCTTCCATCTTGAGTCCCTCCCACATGAATGAGATCCTACAAAGTCCCTTGGTCTGAAATCAGAAGATTCAAAATATGAAAAAACATTATTTTTAAACAATTTTATTACATTATAGAAGGAATATATTGAAACAACTGAAAAGAATCCTAAATAAATTTCTGGTACAGAAATGAAAGATTCCTTTATATCCGTCTACTGTGCAGTGAATACCTTTCTAAAATCAGCCCAGATGTGATGGCCTGCCTGCGGGTTCAAGAAAGGAATGTCCATTGCTATTAATTCATTTGTCATACACTTGTGGGCAGTTTTTAATCTGGCTCGATTTGTTGGTAAAAAAACACGATTGAACCAATCTACAGAGAAATAGAAAAAAAAATTTACACAGACGGCATGTCCTAATCTTGTAAAAGAAAATCTGTTATCCAATTTATAGAGAAGCATTTTTACATCAAACAATTAAAACAGTACTATTTTATCACATTACTTTTATAACTGGAATGCTGGAATTCAGTATTAATTTTATGTAAGTTCAACTCGCTGGCTTTCCGCTCTGCACTGGACCACTTGGACAATAGAAGGACGTCTTTTTATATAACATATAAATCGCATGTAAAAATCGTATAATTAGATATCCTTTTTGCAGGACTTTTTACAGGACTAATTTCCAATCTATAAATATAAATCAAAATACTGTAGGTAAACATAACAGATCATAATTCAGTCTCAGTCTCTTACAGAGAATATAAAAATGTAAACAGGACCCACTAATTTTAAGTTAAAGAAAATATACTCCGTTACATTTTGATTATTAAATATAGCCTATTTTGTATTGACTAATACGTTACTAAAGAAAGATATGATACCTTATTCATTTTTTATATCTCATCCCTCCCCACTCTCCTTTTGATTGATACTTAGCCAATGAATGAAGTTTTGACTCTACAAGGGTGCTGGGCTAGCTCATCTCAGTGGCATGATGATACTCAGAAGGTGTTTCAACTGGTTTAAGCAAAACTAATCTAGAAAAGGAAAACTAAAGGCTGTTATTCTTATGGCAGTTCAGTATTCAGTCATGTGTTGAAAAAAAATGGACGTGCATGGTTGTGTTTGGAAAAGAGAAGAATTTAGCTTAACTATAAAACCCTTCAAAATCTAACTTGCTGAGTCAGATTTTTATTTAACATATTTGGTTCAGCCTCCAAACCTGGTCTGTAAAAGTGTACCTTCAGGAAAGTGTGAGGAGAATACCCTTAAATCAGTTAAAACAAAAGGTAACACAATAAAACTGATAATCTGCCACCTTGAATTTGATGGATGCGGGCTGGCAGATTTTCCAGACCATCAGGTGTTATTCCTATTAATACCCAACACACTTTTGATTTGCTTTTTTTTTGTGTCACATAATAGCATAATAAATTCTCCATTGATCCACGTGAGTTTGAAGGAGTACAGGAGCAGGGCCTGGTGAATTTAAAGGTAGTATGGTTTTCGGTGAGTTATAGAGTCGTATAGCGAGGAAAGCATTTGGCCCAACTTGCCAATGCTGAGTTAATAGGGAATGTGTGAAACAGAACCAGGCGAGACAGAAGTCCAAAGATTGGGATTTTTTGTATTGGATTGGCAATCTTTGATAACTACTTGTTGACATCCTAGTTACACCATGGTTTAATGTAAAAGATGATGTAATACCCATTGCCTATACGAGTAACTTTTTAAAAAGCTCTTTATCATACGTAGACACTAGGAACTGCAAATGCTGAAATCATGAACAAAGACAAAGTACTGGAGGAACTCAGCAGGCCATGCAGCATCTGTGGAAGGGATGGATAAGCAACTCCAGATCAAGACCTTCAGACCGATTGTAGTAGGGGGAAAAGAGGTGGAGGGTGGGGCAAAATCTGGCAATTGATACGTGGATACAGGTGAGGGGGGTTTTGATCGGCAGATGAGTGGAATTAGTGACAAGGGCTTGAGATAAAAGGGTATTGGTTAATGAGAGGAGTGAAATGTAAATCCAGAGAAAGGGATAAAGGTTGAAAGGGACAGGGGTAAGGGGGGAAAGAGGGGTAGGATAATGGGAGAAATGGGTACACACCAGGTGTGGGGCAGGCCCAGGAAAGTGAGATGGGGAAAATGTGGTGTTACTAAAAATTTGGATAATGCAATATCCATTCCGTTGGGTTGTAAGCTTTTCATGGAATACGAGGTGTTGTTCCTCTGGTTTGCAAGTGACCTCGCTCTGGAATTGGGGAGTCCCAGAACAGAAAAGATGGTATATGACTGGGAAGGGGAGTTAAAATGGTAAACAACTGGGAGATCCAGCAAACCTTGCGAGACTGAGCATGTGTTTGGTGAAATGGTCACCTCTATTGCAATCAGCCTAGCTTTCCAATCCAGGCAAAGCAATGTATTTCATGTGAAGCACTACCAATTCATTGATTAATGGACATATACATTCTATGTACTGTTGGAACATGGGGCTTTCTCCACAATGCATTCTTACCTTGGTCTCTCAGTAACTGTGCTACCATATGTTGTGTGGCAGCTGGAACACCATGGAAGTGTGACAGTTGGCCAAGGGCATTAATAACATCAGCATTCTCAGTGTGTAGAGTACCGACGTGAAGTCCACTGGCTGTAAAATCCTAGACAACAAAAAAACATGATTCATTTAATTATCTCCTGATATTGCTCACTGCTTCTCAATTTGTTTTTGGCATGCAATTTTTTATCCCAAATTGTCAAGCAAGCAAGGCCAAGCAACACGGTCCCTGGAAATCAGATACAAATCCGAGACATCACCGGTTTGATATTTCGAATGCCCAGGAACAAAGGAAGCTGCAGAAAGTGGTGGACATTCCCAGTTCATCATGGGCACTGACCTCTCCACCATCGAAGGGATCTCAAGAGCACTGTCTCAAAAAGATAGCTCATATCACGAAAGACCCACAGAACCCTGGTAACACTCTCATCTCACTACTTCCATCTGGAGGAAAGTACAGGAGTCTAAAAACCGTGACCTTCAGGTTCAAGAACAACTTTTTCCTAGCAATAATCTAGCTCTTGAACGCCGCAGCACCCTAAACGCAATCCTTTCTCAGTAACTATGATGCATTATGGACTTTATTTTGTTTGTATTATGTACTTTGGTTTTGCTCTATTGTGGTTTGTTACTTTGTATTACTAATAATGAAATTTATTGTATAACTGATTCTTGTATATCTATGTGTTGTTGCATTAAGGCACCTGTAAAGTTGCCAGTACTTGTTCCTTGCCAGTTTGCCAGTCCAGTTCCTTGTCAGTACATATGACAATTAAATACTCTTGACCTGATGAAATAGATTTTGCTCATGCAACATAATCCGCAGTGTACATTCACTGTAATGTGTTGCTGGTGGCTTGGAACAAGTTTATCTGCAATTTCAGATTACAAAGACAATAGTTACACAATGGTAAATTTAAGGGTTATTCCGCCTCTGATGATCAGTATATGCTATTTTAGATACATAAAATATCAGTGATCTGAAGCTCAGGCAGATTCTTATGACTGAATGGTCCAGATTTTGCATAATTGGTGATAATGGTGAAATCACCAACATTTTCCTTCATTAATCTATGAAACCGACACTGATCATGGTTTTGTGCTATGCAAAATTTGAACTTTTTACTGATTCAATGTCTTACTACAGGCTTCGTTTTTGTTGCTTTCTTCAACAGAATCAAAGGATATCTGAAGTTAAACCACTTTAGATTTATCCGCACTGTAGAATACCCTGCAAGTTTTGACGTGAAGGCCAAGCAAATTTTTGATGACGACATACTAAGCCATTGATAACTGCTGAGCAAACCTTGCATCAAAGATGACTGTGGTTGTTGGAAGTCAATCATCTCATCCCAAGGCCCATGGATACTGTAGGAGTTCCTTGAGGCAGTGTCTAAGGCCCAACTATCTTCAGCTGCTTCATCAATCACCTTCCTTCTACAGGTTGGAAGTGGGGGACATTCACTAATGATTTCGTAATGTCCAATTGCATCCACAATTCCTCACCACATGAAGAAGTCCATGCTTGCATCAGCAAGACCTAGACAACATCCAGGCATGGATAAGCAGCAGGACACATTCACGCCACAGCAGTAGCAAATAATTACGTTAAACAAAAAAGTCTGGTCACATACTCCTGACATTCAATGGAATTACCATTGCCAGTTTCCCCACCATCAACATTCTGTGGCGTTTAACATTCAGAAATTTCACCAGCTTGCTTCACATAGCACAATAATCACTATCTCCACTCAAGAACTCAAGGCTGAGCTTCAAATGCTGGCCTTGTTATCAATCCTTTAAAGATTCAATGTTGGCCTTGGATTACCTTGCAGCACTTTAGTCAGCAGGGACCCTGTCCTCCAGTTCTCACAATATTTTCACTGCTACTCGGAAATGCATGATAATCATCAAGATTATGTAGCCTTTACTGCAGAACTTCATAAAAGGATCACAACAATAAAACAGCCTAATAAGCCAATTTGGCTCACTTCTTTTTGGAAATGATTTAACATCTGTTTCCTTTGTGTTTTCCAGTATCTATCTCTTTGCAAGTATTTAACTGATTCCCACAGAAGGGAGTTAACAAATTCTGCTTTAATCACATTTGATAGAAAGAATGCTACTATTAAGAAAGTTTTAGCTATTCTTTATTTTAAACATTCATTGATCAGGGCTTATGACCATCAAAGGAAGGTAACATCAGTGAATTATAGCATCAACTGAGTCATTCAGCTAACTTCAAGATAAGTGTTCATGCTTTACAATATTTTCCTATAGCTCAACCTTCTATTTCAGTACTAATCACTTCTTGATTAGAGGATTTTTCACAAATTCCTTCCTTCCTGGAATAAACTAAATAGTACAGAGATAAATTGAACAGAGTTTCTATTTTTGTTAAAATGATTCTCCTGTAGCTTTAGATATAAACGCATGAGAGGCTTAGCTTGTGCGAAAAGGAAGGACCTATTCCCTTAGCTGAGAGACTAATTACAAGGAAGCATAGGTTGTGGGTAGAAGGATTAGAGGAGAGCTGAGGAAAAACTATTTACCCAAAGAGTGGTAAGGACTTGGAATTGTGTGTCTGAAAGAATTATGAAGACAGAAATCATGAGTGGATTTATAAAAGGAACCAAGAAAATGAAAACTAGGAATAACATCAAAAGTTTGATTTTAAACTGATATAACCACAAGGCTAAATGCCTCCTTCTGGATTAAGATATTTAGGAATCCATCAAGTCCCCTGCACCTCCTACAAAATATAGTAAGGTATTAGCTCTGGGCAGCGCCACAGCAGTTCAGTCGAATGGCCCTCCTTAATATATCCCCAGATTAATTCAGAAGTGACAAGGCTCATCATGGGAGATGCAAACCAGCATGTTACCATTTTCCGGCACAACATGTAAAAGTGCCAATTCACTGTTTCATTTTGCTACTTTAACACATTCTACGTTGCTGTTTTAATGAAAGGCATGCAGAGAGTGGATGTGAGAATATGTTTCTACTAGTGGGAGAGTCTAGGACCAGAAGGCACAGCATCAGAATAGAAGGACGTACCATTAGATGATGAGGAATTTCTTTATTAGAAATGTATTTATTTAGAGGGTGGTAAATCATTGCCTCAGATGGCTGTGGAGGCCAAGGCTTTGGGCATTTTTAAAGCAGAGATTGACATATTTTTGATTAGTAAGGGTGTTAAAGGTTACAGAGAGAAGGCAGGAGAATGGGATTGAGAGGGAAATGCACATCAGATGAATGAATGGTGGGATAGACTCAATGGGACGAATGGCCTAATTCTGCTCCTATGACCTCTGAACTTTAACATCACATTATCTCTCGCGTTGACGCAGATGCCACGGTGGATGCATTTACCTTTCTAATTCCCCACATAACATGAGTTCTCTGTGGATCAGGGAGCCTGAAAAACAATACCAGACAACCATCAATATTGTACATATAAATATTTTAAAAAGCTCACACAATGTATACTAATGTGGACAAGGTAAAATTATGCAAGATAACCATGATCAGCCATGATCATATTATGCAAGCCTACTCCTGCACCTAATTTCTATGTTTCTATAACATAAATGTGTTTTGAATTATCAGGTGAAAAAAACAAAGGCTGCTATTACTGAACTTGTAGGTTGACTATGCATTTTAGTGCTTACCTTGCACTACCTGCAACCTCCGGCATCCATCTTCAACTAGCATTGCAACCGGGCTTCGACTAAAAAATTACTGATCTTTAAAACGGCAACCTATTTTTAGTCGCAGCAAGTATTGAATTTTTTGAAATAATCGCCGGAACATAGAAGAAGCGGAAACCACTTTCGACCATTAGGGAGACTGACAAAAACCTCCGGGAACCACATGGGGCGCAAAGTCTCCAGAGGTTTTCGTTCAGGTTTTCTAAGTGGGACAGGGGCATTACCCTCTGGCAGCTGACAGGGAGACAATTACAAAATCAGATGGTTCTTTACTGAGTGTAATGATTATCACACCTATGTCCCTGGCACATTCTCCTCTTCTTAGATTGTAATGTATATAAAGGTAACTATAACTTTAAGAACTGAGTACTATAATGGTATTATTTGTGTCATGTAAAATATTCTATATCTTATCAGTCTCGTGAATATGTGTGAGTATGCACAGTGCACTTTTGCAAAATAAGGAAGACCTACACTGGCAACAGTGTGTACTGAAAACCTGTGCTTGTTTCTATCTACATGCTGAAACCGTAATTCAGTATCTTACGATGGTGACGATGATCAGATAGAGTTTGTGAACTCAACCTCCGAATACAATGCAGGATTGTTTTGCAATATGCAGCATTGTTTAACGTTTTAAACAGCAAATATGAAGCTGTGTCGCAGTTGTTTGTGAACTGGACACGAGAGGCCACAGATCCTTCTATGCAAGGGACTGTAGTTTAAAACAGCAGCTGTACAAATCGTCTAGAGTTTGTCAGGCTATCTTTGTCTTGTGCCCAGGGGGCAAGATGGCATCCTCGGGACACATAGGCCGACTAGGGACTTTCGACAAGAACTGTGAAACCTTTACCTCGTACTGTGAGCGAATGGAAAGGTTTTTTTGCAAATTACATTATTGAAGCTGAAGAAGCAGAGGATGATGATCAAGTGCAGGTAAGAGCACAAAACAAGGCCATCCAAGAACAAAATAAAGCCAATATTATGAAGCTCTCACTAACATCCTAGCCCCAGAGAAAGCAAGGAATGTTTCATTTGAGACTGTTCTTGCAAAACCTGATGCTCACTTCAACCCCAAGAGATTGCAGAAAGTTACAAATTTCACACAAGAAATCAGAAGTCTGGTGAGACTGTGGGTGAGAACATTATCTCACTGAAGAAGTTGTCTCTACACTGCAATTTTGAGACATTTCTGGATCGAGCTTTGCATGATAGATTTGTATGTGGAATGCTGGATGAGCGAATCCAATCAAAATTAATGACACACCAACCCTTACCTTTGATTTAGCATGCAAAACTGCTTTGGCCATGGAGATGGCATGTCAAAGTGCACATGAGTTTTGACCAACACATGCTGGCACAGTCAACAGTCAAAAAGTAGTTCCAAAACACAAGCATGACAAGACTGGGAAAA
Organism: Leucoraja erinaceus; assembly: GCF_028641065.1. NCBI lineage: Eukaryota > Metazoa > Chordata > Chondrichthyes > Rajiformes > Rajidae > Leucoraja > Leucoraja erinaceus. Next base: position 17,087,328 of record NC_073394.1, read on the forward strand.
GGCCTTCACAGGAAAGTTCTGGGAAATGCGCAGCTATGTGCTATTGATGCAATGGCCAACATAAAGCAAATAAGTGGCAGTTCACTATCAAAGTGCCACAACTATCAAAAGAAAGACCATATTGCAGCAGCATGTAGAGTGCCATCACATGATAAAGCTAAACAAAAGGCTGGAGAAAACCACATGCATGGGATTCATAACCTTGAAGAACACCCAGAGAGTAATGAACTTGGACTGTACGGCATTTATACTATGAACGGTCGGTCTGGAGATGAAGACTTTCAGACAAGGGTCAAAGTGAACAATCCATACATCAATACTATGTGTATTGATACCGCTACTGATTGCACAATTATAAGCAAAGACACCTTATATTGTCCAAGTTTAGCAATATGCCTATCACAGAAACAAGCGTTCAACTGAAAACGTAATCTGGAGAAGTATTGGAGGACGTGTTAGAAGTGTGCACATAAATCATATGATCCCAGCAAAGGATGAACCGGTACAAGAGCAAAGCATAGACGAAGAAGTCGATCTGTCAGACTTTGGAATAATAGCAAAGTCTTACATCTACTTCTTTGTCTATGATTTGATCTTATACCGGTTCATCCCTAGCTGGGATCATATGGTTTATGTGCACACTTCTAACACATCCTCCAATTTCTACCTTTCCAGTCACAGCAGCTGAAATTGCTGCTGAAACTCAAAAGGACACAGTGCTAAAGCCAGTATACGAACAAACTTTGTGTGGATGGTCAGAAATAAAACCAAGTACTAATCACCTAAAACCTTATCACAATAAACAACATGAACTGTCATGTAAGCAAGGGTGTTTTAAATGGGGGTCACAGAGTAGTAATAGGTTAAGACAAAGATTGCTTAAAGAACTCCATCGTGAACACACAGGTACTGTGGAAATGAGGTCTACAGCCAGAGGTTGCATGTATTGGCCAGGATTGGACAATGACAGAGAAGCAATGGCAAGCAAATGTAAATCTGTCAGAGTTGTAGAGGTAGGCCTTCCCAAACCCCTTTGCAAACATGGTCTTGGCCTACTTGACCTCTTCAGAGGATTCATGTGGATTTTTGTGAACCCGGGAATAATAATTTTCTTGTTTTGGTAGATAGTCACTCAAAGTGGATTGAGGTGGTACATATGGGTACAAACACAACAACAGAAAGAACAATATACACATTGCGGTCTATCTTTGCTTGTCATGGATTACCTGAAGAGCTTGTCTCTGACAACGGCCCCCAATTTCGTGCTGCACTGTTCCAAACTTTCATGTAGCTAAATGGTATCAAGCATACCTTAGTGCCAACCTACCGTCCGGCATCTAACGGCGCAGCTGAAAGGTCAGTCAGGATAGTCAAAGGAGCTCTCAAGAAACAAGTTCTTGAAGGGAATTCAAAATTCAGTATGTCACAGCGGCTAGCTAGTTTCTTACTGAAATATCGTACCATGCCACAATCTATCGCAAGGTATAAGCCAGCTGAACTAATGAAAAGAAGGCTCAGAAATAGACAGAGTTTGGCTCTACCTAACTTATCTCCTAAGGTTGAACGAAAACAATCTGATCAGAAACGTCATTATGGTGGAAGTCCAAAAGGATGTAGGTTTGATACCCATGATTAGGTTCATGTTCTCAGCCCCCCCTTACAATGCAAAAAATGGGATGTGGGAATAGTAGTTGAAGTGTGTGGTGCCAGGAGGTAGTTGGTAGAAATTGGAGGACATGTTAGAAATGTGCACATAAACCATACGATCCCAGCAAGAGCAAAGCACTGTCGAAGAAGTAGATCTGTGGCATTATTCCAAGTTCGGATATAAAATCAGAATCTCCAAAGAAAGTAGAGATAAGGGTAAATGATGCTGAACTTGACTTTCCTTTAGAACCACAACATGACACTCCCCCTAAAGCGCTCAGGAGATCAGAAAGAGTGCGTAAACCAGTCGTCAGATTAACTTTATAAAATTATTCTTTATTAGTTTGTCTAATTTACAAGTTATTTTACTTTCTAAGGGGAGAGCAGTGTAGTGTATATAATTATAACTGTAACTTTAAGAACTGAGTACTTTCATGGTAAGATTTATTTTGTGTGATATAGTCTATATCTTATCAGTCTCGTGAATATGTGTGAGTATGCGCAGTGTACTTTTGCAAAATAAAGAAGACTCACACTGGCAACAGTGTGTACTGAAAACCTGTGCTTGTTTCGATCTACATGCTGAAGCCGTAATTTCTTACATAGATGAGGGAGATGAATTTGCAGCAGAAATACCTCTTGATACCTGACATTTGCTAGGGCTGGAGTTAGGGGTGAAGGCAGGACAATTCGTGTTTAAGGAACAATTGAAAGGACTGAGGAAACAGTTGTGGGTCAGTTACTGGGATTAGGTGGGGTGGGGATTTGGGGAGGGTGGATGGCAGAGGTGGGTGTGTGTCAGCCTCACCCCGTAGAGAGAGCAAGTGGGCATCTATGTTCCTCAATAACTCACCTCAGAGGCTCTTTAAAAAAGACAATGGGTTTCTGACAGAAGATAATATAAAATTCAAGCACACCAATAATTGTAAAAGCAGCAAAATAATTAAGAGACGTACAATATTTAATATTAAAGTAAGACTCACTTGTTAAAGCTGAGGATACTTTGGAATGAGTTTACGTCATCAAATACCGAAAGCATGTACACTTCATCCACAATTACATGCAATTTGTATCTACATCACCAGAGGAACAAAAAACAGAATCTAAATAACTTATTCATAAATCTCAATCAATTCAAAGGTTCTGATTTTTTCCCCCACAAGGTAACCAGTCGTTTTGCTTATTAATAGCATAGCGATATGGTAGAACCAACATGATCTTTGGGCAGAAAAAGTAGCCTCAACTAAAATATTAGAATCAGCAGTCTTTTTTGGATCCTATGACACTAGTCATAGATTCATAGCATCATAGAGTGATACAGTGTGGAAACAAGCCCTTCGGCTCAACTTGCCCACACCGGCCAACATGTCCCAGCTATGGACCTGCCAGCATTTGGTCCATATCCCTCCAAACCTGTCCTATCCATGTACCTGTTTAACTGTTTCTTAAATGTTGGGATAGTCTACTTTAAAAAAAATCTGATGGAAAGTGTATGCACAAAGTATATCCTACTGATCCATGCTACTGGATAGGTTAAAATGAATGAATTGTACCAGTTGGGTATTCTTGTCATTGATTACATTTTTCTGCTGGTTAAATTGATCCAAAATATAGTAGTACAAAATAGAATAAAAGAACTTGAACCATGCTTTGGAATCAAACTTCAGAATCATCCATTTTGCCTTCAAACATACAAGGATATATCCTCAATTGTATCAGCAAGCCTTAATAATCTATACACACAGAAACAAGAGAGTGATTTCTCAACAGGATGCGTAGAAATATGAAATTATATTTTTAATGCCAAAATAAAGTACATCTACACAAACAAACAATGAATGATATTCCATCCTCCCAAGGAAATATGTTAGCTGTGATAAAGATTCAGACCGAAGGCCACTTTAAGTCTCAAGTGGAATTACAAGGACGGAAATGAGATGTACATAAGGTCATATATTAAAGATATTTAAGGTCATTTAATTTCTAAATTGGATGATCGGAACACCTAAGCGGACATCAGCAGGAGCATTTGATTGTTTTATTGAACATATAGTTTTAAAGTTTTCATGGAAATGTAACAAAGTAAAAACATACAATTTTTCATTCTGGAACTGCGAAAGTCTCACCTTTTAGCAAACTCAAGAAATTCTTTCATTTCTGTTGCTGAATAAATATCACCCAGGGGATTGTGAGGGTTTGTTAGAATCATGGCTGTGACCTTCTTACCCTGTGAATACACAGAAAAATTATTAGGGTTATTGCAAAACTACCTTACAATGAAAGATTAGTATAATTAGAGTGAAGATTTTAAGAGTCATTTTTGGAGTCATGCAATGGTAATTATAATACCCAAAAACAAAGTGCATCATTAAACATGTAATTATTTTTGTGTCAGTTACTTCAATTTACAAGTGTTTCCACCTTGCTTTCACTCTTAAATTTAATTTATAGTTTAGAGATACAGCTCGGAAACAGGCTCTTCAACTCATCGGGTCGGCACCGACCAGCGATTCCCGCATATTAACACTATCCTACACACATTAGGGACAATTTACATTTATACCAAGCCGATTTACATACAAACCTGTACATCTATGGAGTATGGGAGGAAACCAAAGATTTTGGAGAAAACCCACGCAGATCACGAGGAAAACGTACAAACTCGGTACAGACAAGCACCTGTAGTTAGGATTGAACCCAGGCCCCTGGCGCTGTAAGTCAGCAACTCTACTGCTGCGCCACAGTGCTGCCCAAATTGTGGAATATATTTTAAATAAACTATGAGATTGCTATTGTCTAACCCTTAATGTAATAACCTGACTTAGCACTGAAATTCCCATTCAGCTCAATGGGGATTCTGACCTGGAGCTGAGAAAGAAAAGGTTCAGTTCAATTAGTTTGTTTTTCTAAACATATTTTCCTCTTTCATTGTTGTAATTTATCGCAACAAAAGCCTTTCACTGTACCTCGGTACAAATGACAATAATCTAAACTGAAACCGAAACTGAAAAATTGCTATCTACGATCAAAACGATGAACATTTCTGAATCATTCACCTGGAGCTTTGCAGCTTCCATTGATTTTTTCAGCTTTCCCACTGTAAGTTGAAATGGACGTGTGTCACCATCAGTCACCTAAAACAAGGCCAAGGCAAATACACAGCAATACTTGGGTTTACACTTATAATTCTCTATGATATCAATTTCCACCTTTCTCAACTATATAATTAACAATACATGCAAACTGAAGCCAATACTAATGGCTCATCCAACTCTCCTTTGGCAAAACTATATGTATGTGCAGTTTGCATAGTTGGAGAACTGTGAACATTGGGATATGACGAGAATTTAAAAATACACTTTCCCCATTATGACGGGTGTGGCAGGACCCATAAATGAAAAGGAATCATGTTATGCATATAAGAGGCTGATGTATGCATTCTTATTCAATTCAAGGGTGTTTTAGCGAATTACATTGAAATGATATGTTCAACACACATCTTGAACAAAAATACTCTCTCAAATACTAGTTCTAAACACAACGTTGGTTCTTTAATTACAGTACAGATCTACCTTGCTTGAATACTTTGCATTCATCCAAACAGAAGCTTAAGATCTGGACAGATTTGACAATAAGCAGCTACTAAATACAAGGAACCACAACGTCAAATGTTCAGTTGTTTTTACTCTTACTTTGCTCTCCAAATGCACATGCAATGGTTTGACTTTGCTGTAGAGAAAAATATCATCCTTGATAACACCATAGTATGGTGTGGGTAGAAGAATTCTATCTGTCAACACAGAAGGAAAACAGTTACATTAAAGTCATTTTAGTAAATAGCCAGCAACTTAGAATTTAAATAGTCCTTTACTATTGAACAAAGCAATTTTATGAATGAATGAATGTATGAATGAATGAATGATTGAATGAATGAAACATCAGCACGCTTGTTGCAAGTAACCAATGTTCTATGGCTGAATAGTGAAACCGGTTTATGAAAACATTTTTTAAAAACAAGACAAATTTGTGGTTTTATTCAAAATTCTATTTTACTACTAAGCATCCTGATTTAGGTGCAAATATGGGATATAAATTAGTGTCAATGATAACATTGTTCAACAAGATCAAAATTTCCCCAGAAATGTGATGTACTATATGCGTGCTCATTGCACAGTGCAATTTGTGATACTAATCAATCATGTCTGTCACAATTGCACTTTCAACAATAGAATGTTATAGACAAGAGTTCAGGCAGATAAATGGTTTATTATTGTCAAATGCTATGAGGTACAGTGAAAAGTTTTGTTTTCAATAAGCCTTCCCACAATTTAGGCCATTAATTTGTGAACCAGTCCAACCATTTTCCATGACCATCTTGAAACATACAGAATTATGGTCATCGAACCCAAAGTGCTTCCAACCAATAATAAGGTAAACTCATCTACTATCACAAAACTGTTGTTCCTACAGCCATCTGCAAACTCCCTGTATATATTTCCTCTAATTCCTGCTGACTATTAGAGGGAGGGGGCAGGGTTACAGTATAATTCCATCAACGTGATCACTCTTTCTGTATTTTTAAGGTCTACCCAAATGGCCTTGCTGGATGTTTCCCGGCACATCCTCTCTTTGATCAATGCTGGAATCCCTCCTAAATTACCTCCATCTCTCTCACGCTGCAAGCATCAGTTTCCTGCAATATTGAGCTGCCAGTCCTGTCCATCACTCAATCACATTTCTGTGATAGCTATAATATCATAATCCCATGTGCCGATTCATGCTCCAAGTTCATCCAATGTCTTTTGCTATCGAGGGAGTGCAGCATAGGTTCACCAGGTTATGGCAGGACTGACATATGATGAAATAATGGGTCGACTGGGCTTGTATTCACTGGAATTTAGAAGGATGAGAGGATAGCTTACAGAAACATATAACATTCTTCAGGAATTGGACAGGCTAGATGCTGGAAAAATGTTCCCGATGTTCGGGGAGTCCAGAACCAGAGATCACAGTTTGAGAATATGGGGTAGGCCATTTAGGACTGCGATGAGGAAAAACGTTTTCACTCAGACAGTGATGAATCTGTGGAATTCTCTGCCACAGAAGGCAGTGGAGGCCAATTCACTGTATAATTTCAAGAGAGAGTTAGATTTAGCTCTTAGGGCTAACGGAACCAAGGGGTATGGGGAAAAGGCAGGAACAGGGTGCTGATTTTGGATGATCAGCCATGGTCATATTGAATGGCGGTGCTGGGTCGAAGAGCTGAATGGCCTACTCCTGCACTTATTTTCTATGTTTCTATGTCTTATCTGCAAGGCCTCTTGCTTTGAAGCAAACTAGCTGTTCAGACCATCCATGTTCCCTCTTCTGCCCCAAGCCTTGTCTGGCCTGCCTCCTAGACATGCAGCTTGAATCTCTATACTATAGTTCAACTTTCCCAACTGGATCATTGATAAAGCAGCTATTGATAACTGGACTATAGATGCTATCCTGGGGCAACAAGGAATACTAGCAGTAATGTCCTGAATCTGCAATGATTAGCCTGTAACAATCATGGGCATGTTTACCGGTTGAGAAAGGGGAGGTGGAGAAACCAAGGGTTTCAATGGCCCTTTGTTACTAACTCATTTGAATAGTGTTTGTAGCAAGCACAGTTACTCTCAATCCTGTTATATGTTTTAGTTTTAATATTTATTTCTGGATTAGGGACCGAGTTTTTAATTTATTTTTACAAGTCCATTTCAAACACTGACAGTAGTTTAAAAGGTAATTTTACAATATTGATATGTCAAATGTCATGGAACAACATCACATCCACAGTACAACTTTAACCGACTGAAAAGCAAAACCAATTATTTTGTTGTTCAAATAAACAACTACAGTTTCGACCTTCACCTACCTCCAGGATCACAGAGCACAGCAGACAATGAGGAAAAGAGAGATCCACATCCATTAACCACCACTATCTAGAATAATGACAAAAGTATTGAATGCATCATTCTTGGTTACAAAGTATTTTATGTAAAAGTATTACATTTGTAAGGAAAAATAACACCTACTCAAACTCCATCTGTAAACAAAATTGGGATACAAGGTGGTGTTCGTCCAATTTACATTTGGCCTCACTCTGGCAATGGAGGAGGCCCTGGCAAGAAAGATCAGAATGGGAATGGGAGTGAAAGTGGTTAGCAACCGGAAGATCTAGTAGGCATTGGCGGACAGAGTGACATTTGGCAAAATAGTTGCGGAGTCTACAATTGGTCTCACTGATTTACAGAAGCCCACATCGGGAACACTGGGCGCAGTAGATTGAAATATTTCCACAGGTACACAGGAATGCAGAGTTGGTGTTAGAACAGATCAGCCATGATCTTATTAAATCGCAGAGTAGACTTGAGGGTCTGAGTGGCATTCTCTTCCTCCTAGTTTGTAGGTTCAACCAGGCTATTGGACCAGGCTTATTAAAAGATCTGCCACAAAATGTCATGAAGAGATAAAAGTGATATTAACCATTCACATTCTCTGTAATACAGTTTATTAAAATTTATTTAATATGCCCAAATATTCCTTTTTTCTTTATATTGGTTACTCCATTACTCACGTTGTCAGGCTTGATGTATACAGATGCCTTACAGTGATGCGTCAAAAACCTTCCAACTTCCACTCTGAGACTGAGGTGACAGAAAAAAAGAAAAGACAAAAGGTGATAGATAAATATACCTCTTTCTTTCACATTTCTTCATGTTTAAATTCTGGCTTGAAGCAAAACATAATTATCAAAATTATCAGGTTAACAATATTATCAGGTTAAAAGAAGTAAGAAGTAAACAGTGTCAGCAATATTACTTAAATGCTTATATTTCTTTCTTATAAATGTAAGGCTATTTAGTATTATTGGAGCACTGTGACATGATCCTTTGTTGCTGGCTTCAAGGAGTGAAAAATGCAACATGGTGAGTTTCTGAACCAGAGTAATGTCGGGGTTTAATAGAGATAAGGAAATGTCAAGCAATGAAAAAGTTAACAGTTGAGTTTATCTACTTCAGTCAACCTTATAAATAATGAAACTTTGAAACTCAATGTGTACAAGATTAAACTTTTTGACACACTAAAAATAACAAAAAGGGTGAAATGACAGGAAAACTGCAGGCTGCCGCTCGCAGTGCCACACGATGTTTCTTAATCCCGTTCCTGCCTTCTCCCCATATCCCCTGACTCCGTTATCTTTAAGAGCCCTATCTAGCTCTCTCTTGAAAGTATCCAGAAAACCGGCCGAGGCAATCTGAGGCAGAGAATTCCACAGACTCACAACTCTCTGTGAGAAAAAGTGTTTCCTCATCTCCGTTCTAAATGGCTCACCCCTTATTCTTAAACTGTGGCCCCTGGTTCTGGACTCCCCCAACATCAGGAACATGTTTCCTGCCTCTACCGTGTCCAAACCCTTAATAATCTTATATGTTTCGATAAGATTGCCTCTCATCCTTCTAAACTCCAGAGTATACAAGCCCAGCCGCTCCATTCTCTCAGCACATGACAGTCCTGCCATCCCGGGAATTAACCTTGTAAACCTACACTGCACTCCCTCAATAGCATGAATGTCCTTCCACAAATTAGGGGACCAAAACTGCACACAATACTCCAGGTGTGGTCTCACTAGAGCCCTATACAACCACAGAAGGACCTCTTTGCTCCTATACTCAATTCCTCTTGTTAGACAGGCCAACATGCCATTCGCTTTCTTCACTGCCTGCTGTACCTGCATGCTTACTTTCATTGACTGATGAACAAGGACCCCCAGATCTCGTTGAACATCCCCTTTTCCCAACTTGACACCATTTCGATAGTAATCTGCCTTCCTGTTTTTGGCTACTAAAGTGGATAGCAAAATTTATCCACATTAAACTGCATCTGCCATGCATCTGCCCACTCACCCAACCTGTCCAAGTCACCCTGCATTCTCATAGGATCCTCCTCACAGTTCACACTGCCACCCAGCTCTGTGTCATCTGCAAATTTGCTAATGTTACTTTGAATCCCTTCATCTAAATCATTGATGCATATTGTAAATAGCTGCGGTCCCAGCACCGAGCCTTGCGATACCCCACTAGTCACTGCTTGCCATTCTGAAAGGGACCTGTTAATCCCTACTCTTTGTTTCATGTCTGCCAACCAATTTTCTATCCATGTCAGCACTCTACCCCCAATTCCATGTGCCCTAATTTTGCCCACTAATCTCCTATGCTTATCAAATGCTTTCTGAAAGTCCAGGTATACTACATCCACTGTCTCTCCCTTGTCCATTTTCCTAGTTACATCCTCAAAAAATTCCAGAAGATTAGTCAAGCATGATTTCCCCTTCGTAAATCCATGCTGACTCAGATCCTGTTACTGCTATCCAAATGTGCCGCTATTTCATCTTTTATAATTGACTGCAGCATCTTCCCCACCACCGATGTCAGGCTAACTGGTCTATAATTCCATTTCCTCCACCATCATTAGACAATAGACAATAGGTGCAGGAGTAGGCCATTCGGCACTTCGAGCTAGTACCGCCATTCACTGTGATCATGGCTGATCATCCACATTCAGTACCCCGTTCTTGCCTTCTCTCCATATCCCTTGACTCCGGTATCTTTAAATGATATTTGTAAACTATCTAATACGTTGAAGTTTGTTACGTTTGTGGATGATAAAAATGTATTTTGTTCAGGGAATGATAATAAAAGAACTATTGAAAACAGTAGAAAGAGAAATGATAGTGCTAAAAAAATGGTTTGAAATTTAGTAATTTAAAAATAAATTGGATAGGTATATGGACGGGAAAGGAATGGAGGGTTATGGTCTGAGTGCAGGTAGATGGGATTAGGGGAGAATAAGTGTTCGGCACGGACTAGAAGGGCCGAGTTGGCCTGTTTCCATGCTATAATTGTTATATGGTTTATATGGTTATCCCTAAATGAAAATAAAACAACATTTATGGTGTTTGGTGGTGACAGGGTTAATTGTGAAATAAAATTGAATTTAAATGGAGTTGAAATTGAAAGAGTATATCAAATAAAATTCCTGGGAGTGATTATAGATCATAAACTTTGTTGGAAGCCACATATAGAATACATCAAATGGAAATTATCTAAATCCATTGCTATTCTTTACAAAACAAAGGATCTGTTGAATAAGGTGTTTGTAAATATTGTATTGCTCGTTTATAATGCCATATACATCATATTGTGTTGAAGTTTGGGGAAATGTATATAAAACAAATATAGACTCTATAATTAAACTCCAGAAAAGAGCTATTAGAATAATACATAAAGCTTCTTACCGTGAAACTACAAATCCATTATTCATAAAGTCTGGTACCTTAACATTTTTGGATATTGTGCATGTAAACACATTAGAAATACTTTTCCGAGTTAGGAATAAAAGCCTTTCTGTTAGTATTCAAAAATAAATTAAATAAGAAAAGGACATTATAATTTAAGGGGGTTGTGTATTTTTCAAGCATGTAAAGTGAGAACCAATGTAAAATATAGATGTGTCTCAGTTTTGGGAGTCAAATTATGGAACGGGCTTAGTGATGAGTTGAAATTTTGTATCTCTCCGTTGAGTTTCAAAAAAGCCTTAAAATGTAAAATAATTAAGGATTATAATGTAAAATGATTAAAATGTAAAATAAGTAAGGATTACAATTTAGAGTAAATTTTATTTTTTTTCTTTCCTTTGTAATGCTGATATTCTGGGTTATCTTATGGATTGTATAGGATAGGAAAAAATAAGCTTTGTGGCTTCAGCCTATTTTTCAGTCATTGATTATGTGAACGTTGTGTGAAATGGACACAGTGTTGGTTCATATTCACACAGATTGTAAAGTTTTGTTCTTTTTAATGTATGACTGAAATAAAACTATTCATTCATTCATTCATTCATCCATTCAATCATTCATTCATCCTTTAAGAGTTCTATCTATCTCTCTCTTGAAAGAATCCAGAGAATTGGCCTCCACTGCCTTCTGAGGCAGTAAATCCCACAGATTCACAACTCTCTGGGTGAAAAAGTTTTTCCTCATCTCCGTTCTAAATGGCCTACCCCTTATTCTCAAACTGTGGCCCCTGGTTCTGGACTCCCCCAACTGGGAACATGTTTCCTGCCTCTAGCATGTCCAATCCCTTAATAATTGTATGTTTCAATAAGATACCCTCTCATCCTTCTAAATTCCAGAGTATACAAGATATATCAGATATGCCATCGCTACATTCCTTGCCCACACTTTGGAAAATCTGACCCCTGGCCTGTACCTCTTCTTGCATATCGGCAGCGACTGAAGGCCGCAGCCCCAGATGTGTGGACTGCCCCAAGCTGGTCAGGGAAGGCAAAGGAACAATGCGACTGAAGGGCGCAGCCCCAGATGTGTGGACTGCCCTAAGCTGGTCAGGGAAGGCAAAGGAACGACAGTGGGATTGCTTTGAGTTGGTAGACTGCACAATATTTATGGACACAGCAACTGACCTGAACAAATACACCACAGTAGGCCTTTCTGACTTCATAAGGAAATGTACGTAGGGATGTGTTCCCACCAAAACCATCCAAGTGTTTCCCAAACCCGAAGCATTGGATGAAACGGGAGGTCTGCAATCTTCTTAGGACCACATCTTGGGCAATCATGTTGATGTAGATTCATACGAGTCCAGGTATGATCTCAATAAGGCCATCAAAAAGGCTAAAAGGGGCTTCTGCTCTAAATTAGAGGATGAGACAGATATTCAGCAGTTGTGGCTTGTACACCATTACGTGCTACAAGGCAAAACCAAGTGGCAACTCAAGGGACAATGAGGCATTACTCCTGGACAAGCTCAATGTATTCTATGCACATTTTCATAGGGAGAATATTGAATACTCAAGGCTCCCATAGCCCCCCGATGATATTGTAATCTCAGTCACCAAGGTTGATGTCAGAAGATCCTTCATGAGGGTGAACCCTCAGAAAGTGTCTGGAACTGATGATGTATCTGGTCCCTTTATCAAAACATGCGCGGACCAACTGGCTGGTGTTTTTTTGCAGACCTCTTCAATCTCTCATTACTGAGGTCTGAGGATCCTACCTGCTTCATATTCCGTGCTCTGGCTTCACAATTTGCACTCTTCTATCCTGATCTCACACTTTTTGTCTTTTCACTTGTGGTATTTGTCCAACTATCTGCCAGTTAACCTCCCCCCCCCCTTCACTTCACCTGCAAGCTTTGTCTTTCCCCCACTTCTCATCGAGCTTTCCCTCCCCCACCAGAATCAGTTTGAGGAAGGGTCCTGACCTGAAACGTGATCTATCTATGTTCTCCAAAGATGCTACCTGGCCCACTGAGTTACTCCAGCATTTTGTGTCTTTTTGTGTAAACCAGAGTCTGCAGTTCCTTGGGTCGCTCTAGATTTCATTTTAATATCTAAACTGAAACAACAGAACATCTCTAATGTTATGCGTTGAAATATTAACCCAGAACATTTAGTCAGATTTTTGACAGTATATGTTCGTGGATGCACATTCAAATTAAAGTGATGTAATATCAATAAACTACTAATTAAAATCACACAGTACTTACAACTCGTGTCCATTCCAGTCTGGACACTCCAAGAGTGGCAGGTCCATCTGTATTATGTCAGTCTGCATCACCTGCAAAAAGGAGCAATCAACCGTTCAATTGAGCGTGCTTAAAACCTGTTAATCAATTAATAACTATAAATCTACAAGTCAGTTATGAAAATGGTTTAAACTCTGTTGTGAGTTCATTTGGAAATTTAGAGTTTTATATGAAAGATTAAGGACATGAAACGGAAAGGCAACCATAAATCTTCTGAAGAAATCGAATATAGGAACTTTTGTCGAAAGCATGAAATTCATTTGCAAACATTATTGCTTTAAATTGCTTTAAACATTAGCATAGGAAAAAGTTGAACATTGTAAGTAATATTTAGGAAGGGCATTTAAATCATTCTTTGAATGATATAAAAGTGTACAAATGGACATACCCTTTTGGAAAGAAGATCAAAGCACAGCTTGTTTTCACTGGTTCCCAGATTAATAATGCCCTGGAACAAAGATGAAAGTAAATCAAATATAATGACATACATCTGAAGAAAAGTAAATTATATGCAAACATACTTTGCAATTTGTCCTACAATGTCAGTGTTAGGTGGCTCCAATTCTACCATCAAAGTCAAATTTAATTTAAAGCATGTGGAAGGCCTTTCTGAATCTTCACTGACTATGCTTCGTAACATTAATAGTTACATTATTTACACCCAACAAACTGTATTTAAAACAACATAGATATTGCTGGAGATGAGTTTTCCAGCTTACTGAAATCCGCAGATTTTGCTGATTTATGAGAATGGAAAGGAGAGAAAATACTCTTCTCGTCTGTACATCAACCACGCAGCAAACATGAATCATACAATGATTTCCAGGAAGACCAAAGGAAATGAAAAACCAAGGACATTGTTCCTGGCACATAATGACCAAAGGCAACACCCTCCCATAGATTAGGTAAATGTAAGATTAACATGCCTATTAAAACATTTGATTAATACACTTGCATGTCAGAAAGAGCTTTTAGATGTCTGTTTACTTCAGTTTTAAAAATAGCAAAAAAATATTAATCATCCCATCAATTATCAATATTTACATAGATACATAGACAATAGGTGCAGGAGTAGGCCATTCGGCCCTTCGAGCCAGCACCACCATTCAATGTGATCATGGCTGATCATCCACAATCAGTACCCCGTTCCTGCCTTCTCCCCATAACCCTTGATTCCGCTAGCCCTAAGAGCTCCATCTAACTCTCTTTAGAATTCATTCAGTGAATCGGCCTCCACTGCCTTCTGAGGCAGTGAATTCCAAAAATTCACAACTCTCTCTGTGATATTCTTAGTATAATGAAGATTATAATGAAATTATTTCTTAGTACAATGAAGATTAAAATTGACTCAAATTTCATCGACGTGATTTGTAAACTTTCTTATTGACTGCATTGGAATGAAGATTAAATATGCTTGATAATGTATTACAAAGTGATCAAAAATCAACACTGCAGAGAAATAGAAGCAACTTTAACAACCACCAATAAAGCTCCTGTAAGAACTTTCCGTGGGTAAGTGCAGTGATCCAGAATGGTGCAAATAACAAACTGCTGGTGGAACTCAGCGGGTCCGGCAGAATCTGTACAGGCAAAGGGAAAGTCAACGTTTTGGGTCACAACCCTGCATCAGTCCTGATACAGTCATACATCACCAAAAACGGTTGCCTGACTCACTGAATTCCTTCAGCAATTTGCTTTTTGCACCAGAATCCAACATTTCATCTCCTGTGGATAGAAAGCTATGTATAGACAATAAACCTGTGTGCAGAGTAGTTCCCACACCAAACGTGAAACTTAATGTACAATATTCATAATGTACATAATGTTAAAAGGATCAAGCCTACAACATTTTTCATATGTACCAAACTGCAAGGTAAGTTAACCCAAGCCCATGAATATCTCAAGACAATTTTGTGACAATTTTCCACCATCTCCACTTAATATTAACATTTTAAAGATTTTGCTACATTTGGACAGCTTTATGTGTGCAGATTAATTTTTCACTTTGACCTAAAGTCTCTTAAATAGATTCTTCTTACTGTGTCTTAAAAACCCAGGTAAAATATATTAACCAATCTGAAATTGGATATAGATTTAAATTACGTAGCTAACATATCCCAAACAGAAAGTGATTGAATACAAATGCCCAAACTAAAGTAGTAATTCAGACCTACACTTGGTTATTTAACACAGCTTAATAGACTCACATTCGGGTTTTTGTCTTCATCGTACTTATCTGCGTGATGCGCAGGAGAATCTTTCTGAAATATTCCAAAAAAATTCTTAATTTCGTTTCCTCTTTTCGATAAATAAATACTTGACTGAAGGTGCTGGAATGTTGGATTCAATTCTGCATGAGTTGTAACATCTCTCAATCCATTTGGTAAAGGTTTGCTCTGATGCTGGAGCACTCTACTGCTACCATCTTTGGAGGTGGAGGCTGAGCTCGGGCTTCCAACTGTTTCAGTAGCTTGGTCAGAGGACTGTGAGAAGACTCGGCTGAGGTCCAAGCCCAAGTTCTGCACGGAGCCACCGTGTCGAAGCGCATTCACCATCTGAGCAAAGATGGTGAACATTCTGTACTCGTGCTCCCGTTCCAGCTCCATCCGGCGCTGTTCCAGTTGCATCCGCCTGTCCTCTAGTTCCATGTCCCGTTGCATTCTGCGCTCCTCCATTTGCAGGAAACGTTCCTCCACTACCCTCTGCGCTGTGAGAAATTTAAGAAGAATGTCATCTAAGGGATCCTTCACCCGGGGTGGCTTCCTCTTCCGGCGAAGTCTGTGGAGGGTGGAAAATGCAGGTCCTGAGGTGTGCATTCCTGAAGATGTGCCACCTATATTCTGATTGACATAGTCTGAAATAAAGAAACACAGAGTTAATCCAAAAATACATTGCTTACGGTTCCAAAAACTGCAACACTTTTATTTGTGGTCATAATAATGAAGTAATGCATCTAAAGAAACTATTCAAGGTTGAATTTGTATATCAGTATTAGCTCAGTGACACCATCCCTCCTTTGGAGATGTTCTTCTTCAGGATTTGCATACATCTTGGCTGTTTCTTATGCCAATCATTGTCTCTTCCACCTGGCACAAATGGCACATTGGATCACGACCACTTCCCAATTACCCTGTACTGTGCTGACGCAAATAAATGACTGATTCTTCGATTAAATGGGTAATAAACGTTAGGCCAGGCAGCAGTGTTCACATCCCTGGAGTATGTAAATACAGTATTTAGGGAAGAGTGTATTCAAGAAATCCTGTCATTTAGAGGTGATGTTTTGTTTTGGATGAGACTTCGGCAAGGTAACATTCCTATAATACTTCAACAAACAGGAATTTTCCCTGTTTCCTGCTCAGTAGTTTTTCAACACCAGTATTACCAAAATAGGCTATATTTTCATCAATGAATTGCTGCTTGTAAAAAGAAAATTTGCTATATATAAATTTGCTGCTTTGGCAAGTCGAGACGGTGGGGAAGTAAAATTGTTTTATTTTGAGAACGGAAATAACGAAATTACCCGAGTCGCTAAAGAGGCCAAATACACGATGTTGGTCCCATACGTGTGCCGCTAGAATGAATCAATACAGTAAATAAAACACCCGCACTCATGTGACTTCTCCAGCCAATCGCAAGGGTTCGATTACACAGAGCCACCACCAGAAAGTATCGTAAATGCCGGATGGCCAGGTATAGAGCGAGCAGCTCCCTGCCAAAAGTACTATGGTTGCGTTCCGGGGCCGGCAACTGGCTGAAAAAGGCCAGCGGCTGCCATACTGTAAGCAACCACAGTTTTCTACTCCAGCCAGCCTTGCACTTCACTCTAACAGGAACATGCTGGCCCTGAACTTTCTCTATTCTTTACACTTAAAAGCATACCATTTACCAGACATCCCTTTATCTGCAGACAGCATCCCCCCAATCAAGTGCTGAAAGGTACTCTAATATCATCAAAATTGATCTTGCCACAATTTAGGACTTTAACTACAATTAGCTGTAGTTATTTAAAAACTAATAGAGTTACGGTCACTGGTCCCAAAGTGCTCCTCCACTAACACATCAGTTACCTGCCCTGCCTTATTTAATTCTTAATCTTCTTCATCTTTATAAATGACCTTGTATCAGGAGATTTCAATGATGATACAAAAAGGTATATTCAAATATTACTGTTTATATACAAATATTCTGCAGACTGAAAATAGTTACAAATGACTAATATGCAATCGAAATAGCATATTTGTAGTCGTAAATTCTCCATCTTACCATGAAAGTGTCATACTGAGAGGTAGACAATAACACTTTACAAAAAAAAGTCTAACAGCATATGCAGACTGAAGAATGAACTGCCTCTTATGGTCTTCTTCTTGCGTATGGCGTGCACAGCCTAAAGTTGTAGGACAACTTGTTCTATTTGATCTTATTTGATTGTGCACACTGGGTTGTTTGTATTCATCGAAACAGGGTGGACCACGTGAAGGTTCCAATCTCCCACCCCCGATGGTGAAGATGCTTTTCAATGTAGAAAATTCCATTTGAGAGATATTAACTTTAGACGAGTACATATAACACGTTTGCCTCCCAAGGGTGCAGAACTGAAAGACTCAAAGTATTGTAAAGCCATGACAATTATTGGGTGAATGACTTAGAAAGCAAATCATTAGGATGCCCAGCTGTACATCTGTACCATTTTCATCATGTACAAAACCTTTATTCAGCAACATCTATAATAAAACCTTTATTCAACAACATCTATAATAAAAAAAACAATGTGAATTTTACAGAAATACAGTGTTACTAGTGCAATACGACACTTATTATTCTTGACCAGCCAGTGGTGCCAAGAAATCGCAGTCATTTGATGTATGTCACTAGATTTCATGAAGCATTTTATATAAAATTGTGGATGAAAATGGCAGACTTAATATGGTCGTGTTATACCGCTTCTGTTCATTATTTGGCACTTGGGTTAACAAATGTTAGTTTTGTCTTCATAAAGGGGAGAGGTTGAGTAGGCTGGGTCTCTATTCCATGGAGTGCAGGAGTTTGAGGGGAGATCTTATAGAGGTATACAAAGTCATGAGAGGAATAGATCGGGTAGATGCGCAGAGTCTTTTGCCCAGAGTAGGGGAATCAAGGACCAGAGGACATAGGTTCAAAAGGGAAGGGGAAAAGATTTAATAGGAATCCAAGGCATTTTTCACATAAAAAAGTGGGTGTATGGAACAAGCTGCCAGAGGAGGTAGTTGAGGCTGGGACTATCCCATCGTTTAAGAATCAATTAGACAGGTTTGGAGGGATGTGGACCAAGCACAGGCAAGTGGGACGTGTAGCTGGGACATTGTTAGCCAGTGTGGGTGAGTTGGGCCAAAGGGCCTGTTTCCATACTGTATCACTCTATGACTCTATATAACGTGCCTGGAAAAATTGTCAGAAAAGACCTGTTATCCGTTCTGGTGACAGGATAACGCACCCTTTTAGCCATAGTCACCATAGACTACCATTTTCCCTATTTTGAGAAGAAAACTACCTATTCTATCAACTACATTGCATTTTTTTATTATGCACATTAATACAATGCACAGCATAGACTGTTTTCAAGGCCTTGACAGCCGTAGAATTATGCAAGTGATTCCCCTCAAACTCCTGCACTCCATGGAATAGAGACTCAGCCTACTCAACCTCTCCCCTTTATGAAGACAAAGCTAACATTTGTTAACCCAAGTGCCAAATAATGAACAGAAGCGGTATAACACGACCATATTAAGTCTGCCATTTTCATCCACAATTTTATATAAAATGCTTCATGAAATCTAGTGACATACATCAAATGACTGCGATTTCTTGGCACCACTGGCTGGTCAAGAATAATAAGTGTCGTATTGCACTAGTAACACTGTATTTCTGTAAAATTCACATTGCTTTTTTTCTTCAACAGATCAAAACAACGATTTGAATACTTTAAACAACATTACTGTGAAATGAAAAAAAAATGAGCAAAAATTAGATTTATGGATGATTAATAGTAAGAGAATGGGAGTCAGGTTTGTTGGGTTGGTGCCAAGGTAAAGGTTGGGCTAATTAACATTGCCACTAAATGAGCCCAAGAGTTTTTGCAGGGAAATGGTAGGCACAAGAGGGGGTCGAGAAGAGAAAGAAATCAAAGCTAAGAATGTGGATGAGAGCCGGAAATAGAGAAAGGGAGACAGGGAAGGTAAAAGTAGAAAATAAAATAATATGATAAGAAATAAGAAAGAGAAAATATGACACAAATTAAAGACTGAAAAAGATAACGCAAAAAGCTCTTTTCATACCAACCTGATGGGGAAATGGTATTCTCTGCTGGAACATCGACCCTAATAACTGATGACCCATCATGTTGACCTCCTTCCAAAAGACTCCCATCCATTCCGTGATCATCTCCACTCTGCTGGAGTACAAGAGAGGGCGGTGGTTCAGGAGTCTCACTGTGTTCATCCGAATCCACTTCTTCACATTTTATATCCATTAGTTCCTGAGGATGATGTGAATGAGAAATACCAAGTGGAGGAGAAGTCAGATGATGGTGGTGATGATGATGAATATAGCCATCTCCTGTTGCCAGAATACCTGGTGGTATCTGCTGTGTTATCACCGTGTTACCCACAGTACTATAACAAATATTTGGTCTGTTGGACAGCACTCTATCCATCACCTCAAAGAACTTCCAGGTTCTGCCACCTCTGCAGATTTTGTTGTTATCCTTAATTCTTCTGTATTCAAGTTTCATTTTTTTAATCTTCTCCCTACACTGGTCTCCAGTTCTGTGGATACCTTTTCCCCTCAAGACTTCAGCTATCCTGTTGAAGACATGCTGATTCCGCAGGCAGCTCTCCAACTCCATCTGAACAGATTCATCAGCCCAAAGCTGCAGCAACTCCACCACCTCAGGATCTGACCAGTTACTTCCTCGCTCATATTTTTTGCCTCGGAAATCCATCTCATCTCACTAGACTGGAAGACATTAAGTGTAAAATTATATATTTTATATGCTTATTTGCAATATCATTATACAATCCAGCAAAACATATTAAGCAAATGTTATTTGAAAACGTGCATGTTCACAGTAAAGTCATAATATACTGTTTAAATAATCTATGCTCCTTGAATGAACTTTTATTAATTGTATGGAAACTTCAAAGCTATATTTACTCAGATATGTGACTAGGAGCAGTTTGGTAAAATAACAACATATTCATAATAGATTGGATTAGACATGTGATTAACAAGAAACCACACTAATATTACAGTTTCAAACATGATTTAACATACATTCTAACTGAAGCCAGTGTTACTATTGTGGAAAGCACACACTGTATGGGAGCGAAAATAGTGTATAAATCATGCTACAATCAAAATTGTTTAGATGAAAACAATTCAAGAGTAACATCATTATTGTTTATAAACTGATGGCGTTCTTACAAAAGCATCTCTCCTTGTTCACATTCATCATGGAAACAGGACCTTTGTTCCAACTTGCCTATGCTGACCATTTACACTAGTCCCAGCTGCCACATTTGGCCCATATACATCTAAACCTTTCATCCATATACCTGTCCAAATGACCTTTGATGATGTTACCATACCTGCCTTAACTACCTCCTCTGGCAGCTTTTTCCATATATCCACCATGTAAAATCAGTACCCTTCATGTTCCTATTAAATCTTCCCCTCTCATCTTAAACCTAAAGTCCCTGGTTCTTGATTCCCCTACTCTGGGTAAAAAAAGTCTGTGTATTTACCCGATCTATTCCCCTCCTGGTCTTATACACCTCTATAAGGTCACCCCTCATCGTCCTGCGCTCCACGGCTGAACAACTTCTCCCTATAGCTCAGGCTGTTGTGAATTGGAGAAACTTGTTGGTTGCCTTGGGCACGATTGATACCCACGAAGCGGAGCAGTAACTTGATAATAAATCCTTTCCGGTAACAGAATAACTGTCC
The DNA here is from genome assembly GCF_028641065.1 of Leucoraja erinaceus. NCBI lineage: Eukaryota > Metazoa > Chordata > Chondrichthyes > Rajiformes > Rajidae > Leucoraja > Leucoraja erinaceus. The sequence goes on from NC_073394.1 coordinate 17,108,588, forward strand.
ACAACAACAGTAAAACACAACTCCGCGATCAGCAACATCTTTCAAAATAGTCTTGTCATCATGCCTCAAACAAAATCAATGGACATCCTCTCTTTAAAATGCAATGGTTAAACATCTTTGCATTTTGGTTGAATTTTTATTTTTCCATTTTAATTTCATCCAAGTGTGCTTGGAAACTTCAGTGGGGAAAGTATTCCGTTCCTGTACATCACCTGAGAGAGCTGTCATCAGAGTAATCTCCAAGTAGCAGATGCACCGAGCCCTGCTCTGCTTCATCCCGGTTATCCCGGGTTTGTCTCGCCAAAATCCGCCCGGTTCTCCCACTTGCTTGGGCGGTTTTATGGGCCAATTGATGCCATGGACGCGGTGATCTGCGATGTCCTGCGCTGCCTGTCGCCTTTGTTTGCTTTGGTAATGTGCGAATGCAGAGTTAGCAGGGTCTGGCCCGGGTCTGGCCCGGTTCGGATCGGTTCGGATCGGCCCGGCCGCCTGACACTTTCGGCTCAAGTGATTTACATCCGGGTTGACGGCACATGCGTGCTGTCCTTATTCCGGGATAACTTTGGTCCGTGTCAGTCAGTCAGTGGCTGCTGCTGTGCGAATGAGAGCCAGTGGAGAGAGCGAGAGAAAGTGAGGGAGATGAGGGGAGAGCGGGCGCTGGGAGAGACAGCACACCCCGATGGCAGGGGCTGGCAGCGCAGCAACTCACCTCACACCTTCAAACTTTCCTCTTTGGTATCACTCAGACCATCACGGAACCACCAGCCCAGCGGGGCAGCTGCTTTGAGGTTCCACATGGGGCCAACTCAGGCCAACCTTGCAGTTGCTGCAGTGTGTGTAGGAAGGAACTGCCAGGAAAGATGCTGGTTTACATAGAAGATAGATAGATGCACATTGTTGGAGTAACTCAGCGGGACAGGCAGCATCTGTGGAGAGAAGGAATGGGTGACATTTCGGGTCGAGACCCTTCTTCAGACTGAGAGTCAGGGGAGTGGGAGACTAAAGATATGGAAGGGTAAGGTGGGAAAACGACAGATCGGGGCAGATGTTGGTCAAGGAAATGTAGAATGGTTCATTGTCAGCGACGGGGAAGGTGTCAACGAGGCATACAATCAATCAGTAAAATTTAATCAAGAGGACAGTGAAACTAGTCGGGGAACAAGTGCGGGGAGGAGACAGAGCGAGGGAAAACCAGAGTTACTTGAAGTTAGAGAAAACAATATTCATACTAATTCATACTGCTGGGTTGTAAGCTGCCCAAGAGAAATGCAGCTGCTTTGAGGTGACGTTTCGTGTGGCCACCCTTCTTCAGACTGGTTTCTGCAGCAGTATAGTCCAGCATAGTTGCTGCAGTTCTGCCACGGGTGTGCAGGGAGTAAGGCGAGGGTGGGAGTCCCCAGACATCCACTGATACAGTGGAGACCACCAGGAGACTTCTCCTGACGTGGGTGCTGTCATAGGTTGTCGCCAGGATGACGTAGGTTGTCGCCGGTGCTGACTGGTGAATTCCATTGGCGATTACCTACATCAACCGGCGACAGGTACCGGCAACTGAATTGTCTTAAGTTGTCTACCGACAGGGTCGTACTTTGTCGTAGCTTGTCGCGGGTGGACGTAGGTTGTCGTAGGTGTGGTCGAAGTGGACGTCCTAATGGGTTGCTGTTTGTTGGTAGCTTGCCGTAGGTTGACATCAACTAGGTGATAGGTTGTTGTAGACATTGTCGTAGGGGGGTCCAGTCACCGTTTTTTCGGTGACCTGCTACGACTATGACATTCACCAAAGTGGGCATGGCCCATAAGTTAACTCGCGTGTTTCTCTGGTTACCTTTTTTTTTGAATGTCAGTTATTATCTCTACTTAATATTTCGACATACCAGATTGTAAACCACTTCTGATTGGAATTAAACTTCCCCTTGCCATGCAAACGGTCTAGATTCTTGATTCAATTTGAAGACAATGTACTGTCTTGCATCTATTCTGCTCATTTAGTTTGGGCTTGCAAAGGAGTCGATGCTAGTGATGTTGCATTTCCATGATTACTGTTGCAACTGGGCACACTTTTTCTCAATATGTTTAAAATGCCTACAGCAACGTCTTGAGCTCCACCACATCTATTTTGATCAGGTATTGAAATCTGTCCTTTTTTCTTGACTCTCAGTTTGGGAGTAATTTAGAATGGAAAATAAATATGAATAAACACAAGCAAAACCTTGTGATTAAGTAGATTTTCTGCCCCCCCATGTTGAATCAATCAGTTAATTGGTTTTACTGATATTGAGAGCCAGGTTGTTGTGCTGGCACCATTTGGTCAATCTGTCGATCTCACTTCTATACTCTCTCATCACCATCTGTAATTCGTCCAACAACGGTGGTGTCGTCGGCAAACTTGAAGACAGAGTTTGCTCTGTATCCGGCTACACAGTCATGAGTATAGAGTGAGCAGGGCAGGAGGCTAAGCACGCAGCATTGAAGTGCTCCCGTACTGATTGTTAATGAGGAGGAAGTATTTCTGCCAATTCGAACAGACTGGTCTGTGGATGAGGAAGATGAGGATCCAATTGCAGAAGGATGAGCAGAGATTCAGTTCCATGAGCTTGGTAACCAGCTTTGCTTTATTGTTTTTTTTTTAGTCCGAAAGAATGGTGAAGCATTCAATAATCACTTTCCAAAGGGAATCTAAAAGATACATAAAGGGAAAAAAGGGCAATGGATAAAGATCTATGGAATGCAACAGAGCAGATTATTCTTACAGAGAGCCAGTGGAGACTCGGAAAAACTGAATGGTTTCCTCGAGTGCAACAATGATTCGATGATTCTTTTTTTATAGCTTACGGTAACTTATTCCAACTTGTATGATTCCATTACATCTAAGTTAATGAAAATATTAACAGAACATTTCTTCTCGTATTCTTCCATTTACACTGCATATCATACTCCCAATAATGTAACAAATCCATACACATTCCACCCCTCAAAACAAATAGGTTTGGTAGCCAGGAAAACCATACCCCAAATTATGAACTTTAATAAAAATATACATCATAGCATCTCAATTTGTATAATAAATGGGATTTACATCCTCAACCAGGCAGTTGCCTTGGTATGCATGTAAAGTAGAACAGTCTTATAACTCAATTTTGAGATCACTATCAACTAAACACAAGTTTTTAAGAACTAACTTTGATTCCAAACATGTTCAATGAGCATTAAGAAAAAGTCCAAAGTACACAGTGAACTGTCATTTGCTATATTTTTAAACTATTTTTCCATGGAAAGAATTCAAGGATGAATTAGTTTTAAGTGGTTCACTTACCACTTTACTGTAAAACATACTTTACTGCCATATGTTCTGGCTGTTGAGGTGGAGAGGTTACAATTCTAACACATGTGAGCATGAACATGTGGTTGTACTTTTCCTCAGGCAGTCTTTCAAGTATACTCAGGCAGGATGATGACTTTCTTTATAATTCCAATAGTTCCGTGGTGGATAATGAGACCAATATTAGACCCTCAGACCCTGTCACTGGTGATTCAACAGGTGCTGCCATGATGGCCAAATGCATAGTTTTGGAGGAGTTTTGTTTCTTTCATTGTTTTATGTTAGGGTAACTGTGTGCTCCCAATGAAGGACCTCTCCACGTCAACAGCCAGAACATATGGCAGTGAAGTGGTAAGTGAAACACTCTAAGTGCCATCCTGAGTGTTCTTTCTCCATTTTCAGCGTTCATGTGCCATGTGTTCCCTTAAATTGGTGGTCAATGTTATCCTTTCTCAAGGAAACTTTGAGAGTGTTGTTGGAACATTTCTTCCATTCTCCTGGTATTCTTTTGTCTTGGTGCAGTTCAGAGTAGCGTATCTGTTTGGAAGTGTGGATTTGGGCATGCAAGCAACATGCCTGCCTATTGGAACAAGTTGAGTGGAGATAGGGTATTGTAGGTGTTGATATTGGCTATTGAGTTTGTAGGTCTTGACATACGGGTTAACAATGATGACTGGTGTCTGAGACCTTGAGCTTCATACTCGGTTTGAGGTCTAGATTTTCAAACAGCATTTTCCTCAGACTGCCAAAGCCTCTGCTAGAGCATTGATGTTGAATTCATTATCTATATTTGTCTTTGCTGACACATCACTGAGATATCACCAAGTGTTGTAAAGAGACTTGGCTTCTCTAGCAGAAAATATCAGAACAGGTTTGATGAAAGAGACCAGGAGAACCTCAAGCAAATTAACATCGAACAATAAAAATTATTAGCATGGAAACTTCACCAAGCAAAAGAAAAAGGCTGAAGTCCAACAGAAAACCTGTGATCCAAAGTGCAGAAAGAACACATGTTTTTAATTAACAGGCATCTTCTATCTTCTATATATTACTAAAACTCTCATCTTGACCATTTCCTGTCTGCATTGTAATTGAATTTGCACAAAAATGATCCCTCACAGCGCTACAATTTTTCACCACCTTACTCACCATTCTCCTCTCAAGTCAAATAAGTTTTGTTCCAATCAGTGAAATAGTACAAAAGTTATAAAGGTTTTGAAGGTTCCCCCTCCCCCACCCTCACAGTCCCCCCTTCCCAACCCCCCCCCACCCCCGCCCCCCCTCCCACACCCTCTCTGCCACCCGGGACCAGACCTCCCACATCCTGTGGAATTCCCTGCCTCAGAGGGAGGTGGAGGCAGGTTCTTTGGATGCTTTCAAGAGAGAGCTCAATAGGGCTCTTAAAAGTAGCGGAGTCAGGGGATATGGGGAGAAGGCAGGAACGGGTTACTGATTGGGGATGATCAGCCATGATCATGTTGAATGGCGGTGCTGGCTTGAAGGGCCTACTCTTGCACCTATTGTTTATTGCTATTGTCTCCCATGTGACTGGGAACCATTTAGTCTAGTTTAATATTAATATTAGTTTGATATTAACAACATGAGTCAAAGACTTTGACGCTAAGATTTACTTTACTTAAATTATTCCAATATTCCATGCATACATGGAGTTACAGATTGGATACATTTTCCCACTTAATCAGCTAAATTAGAATTTGATACTTCTCTAGTATATCCTCTAACCTCCAAAGCATGTACAAAGCTATCCCTTTAAACTCAAGTGCTTTATCTGACTGCAATTTATCTTATGTTTCATACAAAACCTAATTGATCATAAGCAAAATAAACATATGTTAAAGACACTAGTGGAGTGATTGATTTCCCTGTGACCCAGGTGTTAATCTTTAATTGGCAATCAACCAATGCTGACTTCCTCTTTTGACTGCAGCACCATAGACTGTTATGCAGTGATTTTTTTAATGTTTAAAGTTCATTGGTCCCACTGCAGTATTTTTCCACTTGTTAATAGAGAGAAAGGAAAAGGAGGTGGGGTAGTGTTGCTGGTTAGAGAGGAGATTAACGCAATGGAAAGGAAGGACATTAGTTTGGAGGATGTGGAATCGGTATGGGTAGAGCTGCGAAACAATAAGGGGCAGAAAACGCTGGTGGGTGTTGTGTACAGGCCACCTAACAGTAGTAGTGAAGTTGGGGATGGCATCAAACAGGAAATTAGAAATGCTTGCGACAAAGGCAAAGCAGTTATAATGGGTGACTTCAATCTACATATAGATTGGGTGAATCAAACTGGCAGGGGTGCTGAGGAAGAGGATTTCTTGGAATGTATACGGGATAGTTATCTAAACCAACATGTAGAGGAACCAACGAGAGAGCTGGCTATTTTAGACTGGGTATTGAGTAATGAGGAAGGGTTAGTTAGTAGTCTTGTTGTGCGTGGCCCCTTGGGCAAGAGTGACCATAATATGGTTGAGTTCTTCATTAGGATGCAGAGTGACATTGTTAATTCAGAAACAATGGTTTTGAACTTAAAGAAAGGTAACTTTGAGGGTATGAGACGTGAATTGGCCAAGATTGACTGGCAATTAATTCTAAAAGGGTTGACGGTGGATATGCAATGGAAGGCATTTAAAGACTGCATGGATGAACTACAAAAATTGTTCATCCCAGTTTGGCAAAAGAATAAATCAGGGAAGGTAGTGCATCCATGGATAACAAGGGAAATCAGGGATAGTATCAAAGCAAAGGATGATGCGTACAAACTAGCCAGAAAAAGCAGCATACCGGAGGACTGGGAGAAATTCAGAGACCAGCAGAGGAGGACGAAGGGCTTAATTAGAAAAGGAAAAATGGATTATGAAAGAAAACTGGCAGTGAACATAAAATCTGACTGCAAAAGTTTTTATAGATATGTGAAAAGAAAGAGATTAGTAAAAACAAATGTAGGTCCCTTGCAGTCAGAAACAGGTGAGTTGATCATGGGGAACCAGGATATGGCGGACCAATTGAATAACTACTTTGGTTCCGTCTTCACTAAGGAAGACATAAATGATCTGCCGGAAATAGCAGGGGCCCGCGGGTCAAAGGAGGTGGAGGAATTGAGTGAAATCCAGGTTAGTCGGGAAGTGGTGTTGGGTAAATTGAATGGATTAAAGGCCGATAAATCCCCAGGGCCAGATAGGCTGCATCCCAGAGTACTTAAGGAAGTAGCTCCAGAAATAGTGGATGCATTAGTAATAATCTTTCAAAACTCCTTAGATTCTGGAGTAGTTCCAGAGGATTGGCGGGTAGCAAACGTAACCCCACTTTTTAAGAAGGGAGGGAGAGAGAAAACGGGGAATTACAGACCAGTTAGCCTAACACCGGTAGTGGGGAAACTGCTAGAGTCAGTTATTAAAGATGGGATAGCAGCACATTTAGAAAGTGGTGAAATCATTGGACAAAGTCAGCATGGATTTACGAAAGGTAAATCATGTCTGACGAATCTTATAGAATTTTTCGAGGATGTAACTAGTAGCGTGGATAGGGGAAAACCAGTGGATGTGGTGTATCTGGACTTCCAGAAGGCTTTCGACAAGGTCCCACATAAGAGATTAGTATACAAACTTAAAGCACATGGCATTGGGGGTTCAGTATTGATGTGGATAGAGAACTGGCTGGCAAACAGGAAGCAAAGAGTAGGAGTAAACGGGTCCTTTTCACAATGGCAGGCAGTGACTAGTGGGGTACCGCAAGGCTCAGTACTGGGACCCCAGCTATTTACAATATATATTAATGATCTGGATGAGGGAATTGAAGGCAATATCTCCAAGTTTGCGGATGACACTAAGCTGGGGGGCAGTGTTAGGTGTGAGGAGGATGCTAGGAGACTGCAAGGTGACTTGGATAGGCTGGGTGAGTGGGCAAATGTTTGGCAGATGCAGTTTAATGTGGATAAATGTGAGGTTATCCATTTTGGTGGCAAAAACGGGAAAGCAGATTATTATCTAAACGGTGGCCGATTGGGAAAGGGGGAGATGCAGCGAGACCTGGGGTGTCATGGTACACCAGTCATTGAAGGTAGGCATGCAGGTGCAGCAGGCAGTAAAGAAAGCGAATGGCATGTTGGCTTTCATAGCAAGAGGATTTGAGTATAGGAGCAGGGAGGTTCTACTGCAGTTGTATAGGGTCTTGGTGAGACCACACCTGGAGTATTGCGTGCAGTTTTGGTCTCCAAATCTGAGGAAGGACATTATTGCCATAGAGGGAGTGCAGAGAAGGTTCACCAGACTGATTCCTGGGATGTCAGGACTGTCTTATGAAGAAAGACTGGATAGACTTGGTTTATACTCTCTAGAGTTTAGGAGATTGAGAGGGGATCTTATAGAAACTTACAAAATTCTTAAGGGGTTGGACAGGCTAGATGCAGGAAGATTGTTTCCGATGTTGGGGAAGTCCAGGACAAGGGGTCACAGCTTAAGGATAAGGGGGAAATCCTTTAAAACCGAGATGAGGAGAACTTTTTTCACACAGAGAGTGGTGAATCTCTGGAACTCTCTGCCACAGAGGGTAGTTGAGGCCAGTTCATTGGCTATATTTAAGAGGGAGTTAGATGTGGCCCTTGTGGCCAAGGGGATCAGAGGGTATGGAGAAAAGGCAGGTACGGGATACTGAGTTGGATGATCAGCCATGATCATATTAAATGGCGGTGCAGGCTCGAAGGGCCGAATGGCCTACTCCTGCACCTAATTTCTATGTTTCTATGTTTCTATGTTTCTATGTTAAAACCAGAATTGCTTTTCTTCTTTGGATCCCTCAACAACAGTTAATCAATGTAGGCTTCCCAAGGCCGGAAGATGTTCTTGCAGTTGACTAAGCCATCTGCCTGCACCCTGCCAAAGTCAGGTCTCCCTCATTTTCTCATCTGTGAGAAATAATTCAGACAGATCATAGCAGCAGGGTTAATAAAAATCTTTATGTGTAGGAAGAAACTGTAGATGCTGGTTTAAAAAACTGAAGATAGAAACAATAAGCTGGAGTAACTCAGCAGGTCAGGCAGCATCTCTGGAGAAAAGTAATAGGTGATGTTTCAGGTCGAGACCCTTCTTCAAACTCAGGGTCAGGTGGGTCTCAGTCTGAAGAAGAGTGTCTATCTTCGGTTTAAATCGGCATCTGCAGTTCCTTCTTACACAGATTAGGGGGAAATCTTTTAGGACCAAGATGTGAAAAACATTTTTCACACAGAGAGTGGTGAATCTGTGGAATTCTCTGCCACAGAAGGTAGTTGAGGCCAGTTCATTAGCTATATTTAAGAAGGAGTTAGATGTGGCTCTTGTGGCTAAAGGGATCAGGGGGTATGGAGAGAAAGCACGTACAGGATACTGAGATGATCATATTGAATGGCGGTGCAGGCTCGAAGGGCTGAATGGCCTACTCCTGCACCTATTTTCAATGTTTCTAGGAACCTTTATGCTTCCTAAGCCATTGAGCATTACTTTTTAACTTCACAGCCTGAAAAGTCACACTGATGTAGAAACAAGGAACTGCAGATCCTGGTTTTCAAAAAAAGACATAAAGGTCTGGAGTAACTCAGCGGGTCAGGCAGCATCTCAGGTAGGGACCCTTCTTCAGACTGTTTGTAGGGTGGGTGAAGAAAGCTGGAAGAGAGGAGGATTAGGACAAAGCCTGGTATGTGTATACAAATGTGTATACAATGTGTATATATACATATGTGTATACAAATGAGGGTGGGCTTTGATGGGCAGATGGTTCGACAATGGCCAGAGACAAAAAGACAGAAGGTCTGAGATTTAAGTATTGACGAGTGAAACTAGAGGATGGAATGTAGGTGGAAGGGGAGGGAGAGGGAATAGGTGCAAGTGCAGGTGGGTCCCAGGGGAGAGGGGAGTATGTAATCACCTACAATTGGAGAATTCAATGTTCATACTTTTGGGTTGTGCGCTACCCAAGCTGAATATGAGGGGCTGTTTCTCTAGTTTGTGTGTGGCCTCACTATCTGGCAATAGAGCATGTTCAGGGCAGGAATGAGAATGGGAAGTGGAGTTAAAATCATTAGCAACTGGAAGATCCAGTAGGCCGTGGTCGCCATGTCTACACTTGGTCTCATCAATGTACAGGAGGCCACATTGGGGACATTGGATGCAGTGGAGGAGGTTAGAGGAGATGCACGTGAACCTCTATCTCATCTAGAGAGCACTTGGGACCCTGGATGAAAGTGAGGGAGGAGGTATGGGGACAGGCGTTACATCTTCTGTGGTTACTGGGGAAAGTATCTGGGGAGGGGATTTTTTGAGTGAGAAGAGGTGAGTGAACTAAGGAATTGCAGAGGGAGTTTTTTGTTTAAATGCCAGAGCTGGGTGGTGAAATGTTATCTTGGATACTGTGCTTAATAAACAGAGGCATAGAATGCAAGAGCAAACAAGTTTAAAAACACTGGTTCAGCCATAACTGGGGTATTGAATCCACTTCTAGGCACTATATGTTAGGAAAATTGAAAATGTTTTGCAAGAAAACAAAATGTTTCTACGAAAATGTTTGCAGAAGTTAGTTCTTCTGAGAACGGGTTCTTCTTAGAATTTCTTAAAATTATGCATATGCAACGTAGACAGAGGCTTTTTCCAGGGGGAAGGTAGAGGGGGAAGGGGTCAAGACCTAGGGGACATAGAGTGAGGGTGATTGTCAACATTACCAAATGTAACCTGAGGAACTGAAATATGCACGCAGAGTGGTTAGGATGTGAAAAACACTGCAAAGGGAAGTGGTGGAGACATTGAGCCTTTGAAAATCAGCTGGATAAGTATCTGAAACAAGAATTTCTAGGGCTTTGAGGAATGAGAAATGGAGTGAATCTAGCCAGATTGTTCTTCCAGAGGGATGGTAATGAGATGATAGGTCAAATGGCGTTCTTCCATAGATACAAGACTTCAGATGCCGGAATCTTTAGGGTTTAAGATGACATTGGCAAATGGAGGAGAGGATCAATGCCAGTGAGAAAGCTGTGAGCTTGCCTCCTGCACCCTTGGAGGCAAGCTGGGGTTCTGAGGTTGGTTGCGGTAGCCATCCTAGCATTCACAGAGGTTGAGCGGTGACTGCGGGAGGCAAAGGGATGGCGTATTCTCGGGTCAGTGCCAATGGAGCGAGCTGCTGAAGATCCTACAGTAACCAAGGGTACACATGGATCAGGCGCTATTGGAGGTACCACAGAGATAGGACAAACATCCAGAATGAATGTGGCCTGCAGTGGTTGTGGAGTGGCGGTGGAAGACATTGACAGCATCGCTAGGCTATGCCTACCTTTACCACATCGAGACAGTGCCATCCCCAGGGCAATGGGAAATGAAGATAGTAACTCAGTGGGACTGGCAGCATCTCTGGAGAGAGGGAATGGGTGATGTTTTGGGTCGAGACCCTTCTTCCTACACATTGGGAGGTGCAGTCTGCAATTCTTCCACTACAATCATTGCACATGTATTTATGTATGAATGTGCTAATGTGCAGTGCGAATTTACTGATTTGAATGCAAAACAAACAATTTCACTGTATCTACAGATAGGTACATATGACAATAAAGTACCATTGAGCAAATCCCACACACCCCCATTCATTGCCAGGCTTGGCCATAACCAATCACCCTTTTCCAGCTTCTAACAATGTGGATATATACTGTAACACATAAGTTCCCACCTGTGAAATTTAAATTTAGTTAATAATCCAAAATGTGTACAATTGCAACTAACGGTCTTAGTAACTGCAAGACTTAATGGCTTATCATAAGCCATCTCTTTCTCATGTTTTGCTATTCTTGCCTTTTCTGGTTTATATGTGAGTGCACAGTGTTGACTGCTTCAGGATGATGGCTCATTACTGCTTTCTCAAGGGGCAGTTTGGGATGAACAATGAATGTTGCCCTGTTCAGCAACAACGAGATCCCAAAAAATGAATTTTGAAAAAAACTCAATCGCCATTGCCAATGCCTCAACCACCTTCATCTGCTTCATCAATGCTCTTCCTAATCTCAAATGGAATTGCTTGAAAACATACTATTTACATTTATCAATTTTAAAATAGCCCACAATTTGGTGATATATTGCTACTTATGCTGTGTTATTAACTTACACTAGATGGAGCTAAATTCCCACCCTCTGCACTTTCATATAAATAAATCCCCAAAAATTTACAAGATCATAGAGATTGTGATTTCTTCCACCTATAGGTAACAGGACAATAGAGCCTAAACAAAAAAAGACAATCTAGGAGTGACTTTATTGCAATCCTAAATTGGGGTAAGGCCAACTATGATGGTATGAGAAATGGACTCACCCAGGTTGATTGCAGTAGGTTTAAGAAGGAACTGCAGATGCTGGAAAATCGAAGGTACACAGAAAAGCTGGAGAAACTCAGTGGATGCAGCAGCATCTATGGAGCGAAGGAAATAGGCAACGTTTCGGGCCAAAACCCCTTCAGACTGATGGGGGGTGGGGAGGCGGGGAGAAGAAAGGAAAAAGGTAGGTTGTTTGAAGGTAAAGGAACGACAGGAAGGTGGGATGTTTTTAAAAGTGTGCTGACAGAGCTCAGGACATGCATATCTCTGTTAGAGTGAAGGGCAAGGCAGGCAAATGCAAGGAAGCCTGGATGATGAGGGAAATTGAGGCTTTGGTCAAGAGTAAGAAAGAGGAATGGAACAGGTATAGGCAGCTGGGATCAAGTGTATCCCTAGAGGAGTTTCGGAACTACGGAGCAAACCTAAGAAGGAAATCAAAAGGGGACAGTGTAGATGGAACATGTTGGTTGGTGTGGGTATGTTGGGCCGAAGGGCCTGTTTCTACACTGCATGACTGCTACACTTGCACCTGGATCCTACGTTGAGTATTGGAATAGCAGGGCAGTCTGCTCAGTATTGCAATAATCTGAATTTGGCAGACTGGCACTGGCCAAGACCTGGCCTGCAGCCAAAACAAGTTATTTTAAAATCTGCCCTCTGTTCAGGATGGTGTAACCTGGGAACTTGTTTTCTTATCAACCACCAGGTGGCGCCGTACAATGGCTCCCCCGCCAAGTCTGTCTCGTCCTTTCTTTGTTGTTTTTTAGTCTGTAGTTAAATGCTGTTTTAGTGTATCTTTAGTTTTGTATGATGTGCGGGGTGGGGGAAACTTTTTAAATCTCTTTCCATGACAGAGATGCGACTTTTTCCTTATCATATCTCCGTCTGCACTGCGGCCTAACATTATGGAGATGGTGGCCTCTTGCTGGGGATCGACCTTGGGAGCTCCAACTGCAGGAGCCTGCAGATTTAACATCTAGGAGCTGGTGGTCCCTTTGCCGGGAATTCCTTGCGGTCTTGAATGGAGCTGTTTCCAAACCAAGCTATGATGCATCCTGATAAAATGCTTTCTCTGATGCATGTGCAGAAGTTGGAAAGAGTTGTAAGGGACATTGCAAACTTCCTGAGCCTTCTCAGGAAGTAAAGGTGTTGGTATGGTTTCTTGGTCGTTGCTTCAATATGGGTGGTCCAGGAGAAGTTGTTGGTGATATTGACGTCTAGGAATTTGAAGTTTTCAACCATCTCTGCTTTACTTCCTGACATCGATCACTATGTCCTGCATTTGCATCAATTTGCATGAATTCATTAGGTAATTGCAAATTCACGCAATTCTCTCTTTCAAGAAAGTAAACTACATGAAATAATAAATGCTGTTTGGAAAACAGATATGTATTTAGTTTCAGAGCAAATGGCCAAAATAGTTACTTTACAAATTATTTACCCAGCTCTCAGAGGTTGTGATGTAATGAGATTTCTACTCCAAAGGGTAACTACTATTACCATGTCCAGATCACAGCAGAGGTGCTTCTTAAGAGTTTTAATTAAATTATTAGGTAACATTCATTAGCTACAGAACCATTTATTACTTAAATAAATAAAGTTAAATGGTTTATGTGATTGCAAATGATTCAATTTAAGATATATTGTCTTTTGTGCTGGCCACAAATAATTATTAATTGAAACAAAACTAATTTATTTGTTTTAAGAATAAGACATTGTAAAATTGTTTATCAAACTGACTATTGATTTATGATGATTATGTGGAAAATGCAATGAAACCACATTACTTTATATAATATAGTTATATATGATTACAGTCATATTCACAGCCATATATATATATATATAACTACATGAAATTTTGCACAGATTTAGATAAAATATAATTGAGAAGGAAGTCATAACTCATAACATAACATATGACTCAAGTCATAACATAATATATGGTATCATAATAATGTTTAAATCGACTGCAACAGGGAAATAGGGTCCCCATGGTGTAATATGGGCATTGGACACTAGATGGCGCTTACCTTTTTTTATCTCATTTTCTAATTAGTTTAAGTAATTAAATGTGCAGCTTTTGGCACTGATGAGTTATGACTTCCTTCTCAATTAGATTTTATCTAAATCTGTGCAAAATTTCATGTAGTTCCGTGACATGGGTCACGAAAGTTGATTTCTAGACACATATTTGATGCTCGGCCCACTGCCTATGTTCAGCATGTCCCCAACAACCCTCACCAACTTCTGCAAATGCACTGTAGAAAGCAATTTATCGGGATGCAGCACAGAGTGGTTTGGGAACAGCTCCCATCCAAGACAGCAAGAAATTACGAACGTAGCCTAAATGCAAACCAACTTCCCTTACATTGACTCCATCTACACTTCACACTGCCTCGGCAATGCCACCAGCATTTCAAGGACCAGTCTCACCCCAGTCACGTCCCCTTCTCCCATATCCAATCAAGCAAGGGGTACAGAAGTTTAAAAATGTATTCCTCCAGATTCAGGGACAGTTTCTTCTGAGCTGTTATCGGGCAACTGAACAGGCACAGTCTTGACTTCCCATCTACATCATTGGAGACCTTTGAGCTATCATTAATCAGACTTTGTACTGTAGGACATTATCTTGCACTAAATGTTATACCCTTTACCCTGTATCTGTACAGTGTGGAAGGCTTGATTGTAATCATGTATAATCTTTTCTTTGACTGGATAGCACACAACAAAAGCTTTTCACTGGACCTCAGTACACATGACAATAATAATAAAGTAAACTATGATGTGAATTCCCATTAAGATCAAAGAAACACTCCGCCGTGCATAAAAGTTGCTTCAGAACTGTGTGGATGCATCCGAATCGATGCGGTTATACTTTCAGCACCGAGACAATACACACGTGACAAATTCACTAAGTCATACTCTGATTTCATGTCTATAAAATAATACAAATACATCCGAAGTCTAGACCATGGTGATATAGAGAGAAGGGAAATTGCAGAGAAAACAAAACTGTGGTTTGTCTCACTGACGATTCATTTTTATGTGAAGTATACAGTATTTATATTTGAATTATGTATCATTGGAAATTATAGGGACAGCTGCCGGCTATTTACTGCAAAGTGATTGATATATTTGGAGTTTCACTATTTTAATTTTTTCTTAACCATGTGTCTGTCATATTAACGAATCATGAATTTAATTTAGGAGAGACTTCTTCATTTGAAAATGTTTTACTCCTACTTATTAGGCTGAAGAGACTGTCTTTACGCTGCCAGAGATTTTGTCGAGCTGGTTTTGTCAAGCTTAACAGTTTCATATGGTATTGATTTTAAAGGGGCGGCACGGCGGCGCAGCGGTAGAGTTGCTGCCTTACAGCGAATGCAGCGCCGGAGACCCGGGTTTGATCCTGACTACGGGTGCTGTCTGTACGGAGTTTGTACGTTCTCCCAGTGACCTGCGTGTGTTTTCTCAGAGATCTTCAGTTTCCTCCCACGCTCCAAAGCCGTACAGGTTTGTAGGAAAATTGGCTTGATAAATGTAAAAATTGTCCCTGGTGTATTGTGTGTGTAGGATAGTGTTAATGTGGGGATCGTTGGTCGGCGCGGACCCGGTGGGCCGAAGGGCCTGTTTCCGCGCTGCATCTCTAAACTAAACTAAAGGTTGATTGTCAATTTACCTTTCCATTAAATTAGAGTCACGAAAACTTATCATTTATTGAATAGCCTACAGTAAATTAAAGCTCAAATATTTACAGATCACAAGGTGATGACATTTCAAGAGAATTGGACATAGACAGGAACAATGGTAAAAATATGATAGATATCAACAAATGATTTATGTCCACAATAAGCCAAGTAAAAAATGGGGGGGTGGGGAAAAATCAGACAAAGAAAAATAATTTTGGATCAAACTGCAACAGCTATTTTGGTTCTATGTCCATAAGTCTCATATTTTTAACATCAACACGATTGCCTGCATCTGCCATCAGCATTTATAAATAGAGTGGAATGAATGTAAATTAATCACATCTTTCTGCTGTTATTTTTGGCATGTACAGTCACCTTCACAATAAATGGCAGCATGATAAATTTAGTTTCTGCACAGTTTAAACGGTGTATTCAGTTTTACATATTAACTGGCTAAATTAATAGTATTATAATAAACAACTTCTGGTACTAAATCTTTGTTGGTTGACAATGATCAAATTGTGTTTGATATTCCAAACGCTCCCTAGTCCTCCTTGTTACCTTTCTGGTGGCAATGAACTGAACAATTGCTGCTTAATCTTTTCATCATTGTCATCTATTCTTCATTGAAAAACTTCCCTTCAAATATTACCGACAGAAGAGGTATTACCAGATATCATTTAGTAATGATTTATAGATGTTTGCACCCAGGAACTGTAGGCACACTTCAGTTATGCTGGGGACAGATGAGGAAAGTTTTATTGCTAACAACACAGCTGATTTAGTGGCAAATGCTCCACATCACTGCTTACATCAACATGCAGCTGCCAGTGAAACAGCATTTTCCCCGAACTCTTGCGTAATTCCTCAACAGACGTGGAATAACCTACAATATAAATTGAAAAACACCTGGGTGATTTATTGATTTCCGTTGATTCAACGTTGTTTTGCCTTTTCCCCTTCTTTCCATGTTATTTAAGGTTCCGATATGTGGTGCTTTGTTCAAAAGCAGATTGAAAAATGCTGTAACTACATAAACTATAGAATAAGAGGTGCAAATCAATACAACTTATTTAACAATAAATTGTCTACACATTGTGGAGACAGTTAATTTCTCAGATTTATGATTTTTCACCAGAACAATTCTACTGATTTGCTGCATACCCGAGCCTCTACTCTTGTTTTATATCATTTGTATGCATGAATGCAATGCAATAAACATTCATGATGTTCGTGCACAATGTATTCAACACATACCCTATTACTCCTACCAAGGAAACATTAGGTCTGATTCTGATCATTTCTTTGTGTGATTGAGTTTGGAATAGAGTGTCTGTTTGGGATTCTGTACACTATGAAGTGTCCAATGGATCAGATGTGTGTACCGCAATTCTGGGGATGTTGGCCTGGAATGTCAAGAGTGTTTTATTGTCATATGTCCCAGATAGAACAATTAAATTCTTACTTGCTGCAGCACAACAGAATACGTAAACATAGTATGATATTATAAACGAGAGAGAAAGGTTCATGCTTTAGGTTTGCTAAAGGCGACAGAATGTGTAAAAGACAAGTGTAGCTCAGAAACGATCCCATTTACATTAATCATCTTTACCTCGCTATACCCTTTGTGAAAAAAATTGTCCTTCATGTTCCTATTAAATCTTCCCCCCCCCTGTCCTCTGGTTCTTGAATCCCCTACTCAGGGTAAAAGATTGTGCATTTACCTATCTAATCACCTCTATTCTGAAGTTGGCTCAAAAGGTGTTCATGCAGGTTACAAAAACTACAAAGAGGCATCAATAAACATGGTGCCTGTCCTATAGTTCAGTAGTTCTATCAAAGGAGTGGAAGAGACATGCAACAGTATCTTAAACAATTATTCAGAACTGCCAAGCAAATGCAAGGGCTTGAGTTCATATATATGAATGCATGTAAGTAAGATTGATGACCATCAGACTCCTATCACCCTGACCCATGATACAATGGCTAAAACAGAGATCGGGCTCAAAGAAGGGGAATATTATTTCGGACTACAAGGTATTCAATTAAAATGGGGGAAGGAGGGATGGCGGTATTGATCAAATAAACTGCTATGACAAAGGAGAGGAATTATGCATATGACAGGTTAAAAGCAGAATTTATGGTGTTGCATTTCTGAAACCAACCAAGTTTGTTGCATTCTGTAGGCAACCCAAAACTGGAAAAGAGATACTGTAGATGAAGGTTTGTTGAACAAAATTCATAAAGTTGCAATAGCTACACTAATGATAGGAGGCTTCAATTATCTTGTGACCAGGACAATGACCAGTCAAAGGAGGAGGGTGGCTATAAATTCATAAATATATGCAAGGGAAATTTCTTGATTCATGCGTTTCCAGCCCCTCAAGGGAGGAACCAATACCACATCTAGTTCAGGGAAATTAAATAGCTCAAGTTCATTTCAGGAACAATGGTTAGAACATAGGTTAGAATGATTAAAAGCCATAGAGGCAGGTGCAATTATGACTTTCAGTGCAGCACTATAGCACAGCCACTGTAGCTGCGTCTTCATAGCACAGGAGACCTGGGTTATATCCTGAACTCGCGTGATGTCTGTGTGGCTTTTGCATTCTTCCTGTCGATGTGGTGTATCTTGACCTTCAAGATGGTCCCACATAAGAGACAAGGTCCCACATAAGAGAATAGTCTGCAAAATTAGAGCACGTGGTATTGGGGGTAGGGTATTGACACAGATAGAGAACAGGTTGGCAGACAGGAAGCAAAAAATAGGAATTAACGGGTCCTTTTCAGAATGGCAAGCAGTGACTAGTGGGGTGCCGCAAGGATCAGTGCTGGGACCAGTTATCCAACTAAAAGTCTTGTCTTGTTTGTGTGTGTCTGTCCACGATGTGTCAATCTGCTTTTCCTTTCTTCTTCCAAACGCTAGGTCACAGCCTTCCCATTTTCACATATTCCACTCACATTTATCCCGTCGTGGCGATAAATATCTTCCCGTCACATTCCCATCTATATTTCCGAAGTTATTAATCCTTTAAATTTTAAAAGCAGCTCCAAAAACACCCATTTCGGAAAAAAAAACACCCGAGTGACGTCACAATGCACTCGCAAGGCAGGACTGGGAGGGTGGTGCTGGAGCTGGAGTGAAGGCCGAGCCCTGGACTTGGGATGGGACCGTGATCGGGGCCGAGAAAGAAGCGCCGCTGGAACCAAGGACAAGCCTGGGTCCGGGATCAGGGATGAGCCCGGAGATGAAGTCGGGGCCTGCATTGGAGCCCAGGTGGCGGCCGAGCTGACGGATGGAGTCTACAGCCAGGGCCGGGCCGAGTTCGAGAACCAGGCCGAGATCCAGGCCCTGGCATTCTCTACAACCTGGGTTGGTCCTGGGGCAGGGAATGAGAGTATGGGGAGGGAAATGAGGGGGATGGGGTGGGGAGTGGGGGTGGTAGAGGGAGATGGGGGGGTGGGTGTGGAGGAGGGAGATGGGGAGGGGTGGAGGAGTGAGATGCCCCCCCCCTCCCTATCTACCCTCACTTCCACCCTCTCTACCCCCCTCCCTCACCATCTCCTTATCTACCCTCTCTCCACCCCCTCTACCCCCCTCCCTCTCTGCTCCTCTCTCTCTCTACCCCCCTCCCTCCCTGCCCCCCCCCCCCCTGCCTGCCTCCCTCTAGAGATTGAAGAGGGAGGGTGAAGAAGAGGAGGAGGGAATGCTGGGGGATGAAGAGAAATGAGCCGCGCCTGCGCAGTTGGGGGCTATGCACGAGTGGTCCAATATTGCGTTGGGGGAACGGCTTGCATTGGGGGAATGGGTGAGTGGTGGAATCTTGCAATGGGGGAGCAGACTCATCAGGTCTGCACATGGTCTAGTTTACAATAAATATTAACGATTTAGACGAGGGAATTAAATGTAACATCTCCAAGTTTGCAGATGACACAAAGCCGGGTGGCAGTGTCAGGATGGTATATGAGGCGGCAGGGTGACTTGGATAGGTTGGGTAAGTGGGCAGAAGCATGGCAGATGCAGTATAATGTGGATGACTGTGAGGTTGTCTACTTTGGTGGCAAGAACAAGAAGGCAGATTATTATCTGAATGGTGTCAGATTAGGAAAGGGGGAGGTGTAACGAGACTTGGGTGTCCTTGTATATCAGTCACTGAAAAGAAGCATGCAGGTAGAGCAGGCAAGTTGTGAATCTGTGGAATTATTTGCCGCAGAAGGCAGTGGAGGCCAATTCACTGGATGGTTTCAAGAGAGAGTTAGATTTAGCTCTTCAGGCTAACGGAATCAAGGGATATGTGGAAAAAGCAAGAACGGAACACCAAATTGCATGGCGGTGTTGGCTCGAGAAACCAAATGGCCTACACCTGCACCTATTTTTCATGTTTCCTGCAGCTGTGTAGGCCTCCTCCAGGAACTTCAGTTTCTTCCTTTTTTTAAATTATTTTTTATTATTAGAAGTACGATATGTAGTACATAAGTATCTAATACATAATGAGATAATACAGTTCATGTACAACTTTTTTCAAATTTAGCAGAATAGAACAGAATATGAGAGTAGTCGCGATAGAGGAGGTAGTCAAGAATATCCTAAGCTGTTGTGTTGGTTCATGAGATAAATTCAGTTTCTTCCCACATCCTAAAAATATGCGGGTTTGTAAGTTAATTGACTTCTTTAAATTGCTCGAAATATGTAGCGAGCAGATGAAAAAGTGGGATAACACAGAACTTGTTTGAATGGGAGATGATGTTCGGCGCCTTTAAAACACGTTAGGACAGATATATACATAATAAGACATTAGAGAGCTATGAGCCAAATGCAGGCAAATAGGACTAGCCCAACAAGCCAAGTTGGTCAGTGTGGTCAAGGTAGGTCAACGGTCCTGTTTATGTCCTGCTCCATGATTCTAATAGCAATAGTTAGCATATATAACTATCTTTTTTTAATGCTCTTTTGAAAAGTGGTGGCGAATGCCTTTGACAGACATACTGTGGATGTACCGCATGCGCTTCAGAATGCAGTGGGTTGTTCTGGATTTTCAGTCAATGATAATCGTGGAGAGGACATAAATCTCCAATGCTAGGTAACAGAATGTGTCACTTAGAGATGGTCTTGAAGGTGCAGGTGTGCCAATTTTTGAAACAATAGTAGTAGTAGGACCCCCTCGGTCATGACTGACCCATGGGTGATGCATCCTGGTCGGATGTAAGCCGGGGCGATGTCATATGGAGGACAGGCTGTTGCTCATGCAGCACGCCCCCCACTCCACGTCGCTGATCGATCCAAAGGAACAGCAGGGCCATTACAGTTTGGCACCAACACCGTCGCAGGAGCTGCCAGAGCGAGGTTGTAGACAACGACAAACTGCCTTAGGGACTCCGACTCTGGATTTTCTTGAGGTTTACTCCTGGAGCCTTTACCATGACTGGATATGGCCACAAGGCAGTGGAGGTTTTAAATCAGAGTTTTCCCTCTCCTAGATAGACTGCCTTCCCAGGCTGACGAGCCCCATCTGCCAGAAACCATAGACTCATAGAATATTGAAGGGTAGGCAATTTTGTCAATTAGTTTCCCTGTAAAGTTACATTTTCCCCCTGTATTTATCTGATGTATTTCAAATGCTGTTATTGAACTTGCTTCAAACTTCTTTGAAGCAGTAGATTCAGTCATATTCATGTTTTTTTACAAAATGTATTACACTATCCCTGACTATCAGTCATTGTGTTAAAACTGTTGTTGTATTGCTGATTTAGCTCATCTCCTTGAATCTATGTACTCTGCTGCAAGAAACATTTTCTCCATATGTACTCCATCAACACCTTTTTCAAGCTTTTGAATTGCTGTGTAAATCTAGTTTCTCTGATTTAGGAAGAATCTGTAGTCTTAGATATAAATTCTTCAAGACAGTAAAAAGAAAAATGACATTGCAAATCACAATTAGAAAAGTCCATAAGAGTGCAAGAGCATTCCCATGCCATGGCAGAATCAGGGTTATGTCATTCAAGCACCTCACAGTTGTAGGAAAGTAGCTGTTCCTCAACCTGGTGGAGTCCAAGTTTGTGCTTCTGGCCTTGTTACCCTATGGTAGCAATGTGGAGGGCACTGCTCAGATGGTCGCGATATTGATGGTAGATGCTGCCTTCTTGTGGCAATGCCTCCTGTTGATGTTTTAGATTGTGGGGAGGACTGCACCGAGTTGAGCCCATCACTTTCTGCATTCTCTTGCATTATGATTACATCTATGTAACATCAACTATCATTGAGCAGTTTATGAATTCCATATAAATGTGGATGCCTTGAACTTGCTGACCAACCTCTGCCAGTGACTTTCTGGCTAAACTACAGCAGGTTACAACAAACATGATAAATTCCTCTTCAATTAAACAGGATAATCTGCTTGTTGAACATAACGCAGGCTATACCTGGTGTGGGAACATCTAGGCCAACTGCATCCAATCCTGTTCACCATACTTTAGAAAGAATGTTATGGTCCAAGAAAGGATGCAGGAACACATTTCTGACAATGAACGATGACGGGGGGGAATAAAAGGAAAGGTGTGCATAAGCAGGATGGTTGAGAATAGGACAGATGTGAAAGAGAGGGGGTTGAGGTTTGTTAATAGGAGAGAAGTTGTTCTTGTTAGCTTTCGTTACAAATACCAAATGCAACTGACTTAAAGTGAAAATAAAAATAAATCTGGAACTATGTGGGGAAAAGAACTGTTTCATCAGGTGCTGGTAAACTGTCTGTACGGAGTTTGTATGTGTATGTATTATATATGTTTGTATACCCCATGAAGGTTTTCCCCGGGTGCTCAGGTTTCCTCCCACACTACAAAGACGTACAGGCTTGTAGGTTAATTGGCTATGATAAAGATTGTTAATTGTCCCTAGTGTGTAGGATAGTGCTAGTGTATGAGGATCGCTGGTCGGTGCGGTGTCAGTGTGCCGAAGGGCCTGTTTCCACGCTGTGTCTCTAATCTAATCTAAATTTCCACAAGACCTGTGCTCCATCAGTTATAATGTTTGGTTGAAGTTATTAAGGGATGGTGGTCCCTGGGGGGTAGGCCACGCCTTGGATCATCCCCCTCGCCGATTGACGGACAGGGGCGTTGGTCTGCCACAGGGTTTCCAGACGACCCTGGGTTTAGTGCTCTCGAGGTGTGTGTGTGGTGTACTCTTGCTGTTGGGATTAAAAGACTACTGTTTTAACCCGCCTGGAGTCTGGTCTTTTCCTGACCTTGACCAGGCCACTACAATGCGAAGAAGCCCTTAAATGAGCCTGAGATTTGCAGCTGCCTTGGTTATTCAGATAAACCAAGATTGTAAAATATACTAATATGATTATTGTAGAGTATTATATTGTTAATAAAATGATTAATATAAGGCTATTGTAGAGTATTATATTGTTAATAAAATGACAATAAAAGGCTATCTATCTATCTATCTATCTATCTATCTATCTATCTAATTGCTTCTTCTTCTTGCGAATGGAACATAAACTAAAGGAATAGTTAGATCTCAAGCCGGGTGTTGAGCAGCCAGGTTGTTGTCTCTGCATCAATGTCTGGCAGGCCCTGAGCTCCATTTGGTGGGTGGTAGAGCGGGCACCCAGAGATGACCTGGTTGGCTGTCTGTTATTCTGCTCCGCATTCACAGGCTGGGCTCTGGCGGAGCCCCCATCTCCACATGCTGGCATTGAAACGCCCAACTCCAGTACCAAGTCTGTTGAGCTTCACCCATGCTCCTCTGGGGAGGTCAGACCCTGGACAGCTTTTACTTGGTGAAGAGATGTAACTGTGTAATGGAGATGAGGTTGCCTTCCACTCCTGTGACCACTTGGTGGCTATCCAGTATGCTTTTGTCTCAGTTGGCTGGACGGATGCTAGGAGTTGTTTTCCATGTGGAGCAAAGAGGTAACGGGACTTCAGTCGGGGTGGCCTCTGCTCTCTGCTGATAGCTGGATGGAGGAGGTGATCTGGGTCCATGGCACGACAAGATAGTGCTAGAGTTGCTGCTTGCCTTCGGATCCCTGCAGACGGAATGCCTGCAAGTATAGGGAGCTGCTCTACTGGAGTATGTTGAAGGCATCCAGTGATGGTTCGCAAGGTGCTGTTCAGGTTCGTGTCTACCAGGCTAGTATGTCTGCTTCTACTTCATATGGGAGCGCAGTACTCAGCTGGAGCATACACAAGAGCTAAGGCAGAGGTGCGAAGAGTTGAAGGACTGGCTCCCCAACTTGTTCCTGCCAGGCGTCGGTTGAGGCCGCTACATGCCATGACCTTGTCGCGGAGACCAGCCAGGTGTTGACGGAATGTAAGAGACATGTCCAGCTTTACGCTGAGGTATGTGGGTGTTTGTAGGAAGCAGAAGTGCCTGTTGTTAACGAAGACAGCTAGCTCTCGCTTAGCTTCCTTGTTGTTTAGATGGAATGCTGTTGACACTGTTTTGCCTTCGCTCAGCTTTAGTCACCACTGTCATAGGTATACTGCCAAAGTCCCCATGTCTTGACTCAAGGAGCTTTTGATTGTCTTGTTTCGACACTCTTTGTGTCTCATCAGGATTCATTGCTCACTCAATGGGAAGTACATTTTCCAGTTTATTTTCATTTTTGTCCCCATTTTAATTTTTTTGAATTTTCATTTAGTTTCCCCTCATAGCAAATTCTAACTATGGACAATATGGGCACACTTTCTCCAATCCTGCTGGGAAATATTTTAGACATGTAATAGTGCACTTTATCACTAATAGTAATCCAAGGACTTATTATCCTACTTATTATATAACTGGAAATGCATCCATTTACCAAAGATTGAATACACTTAAATCACAGTTATGATCGCTAAATGGGAAGCATGTACATGGATATCAAGCATCATTAAGCAAGATCCACCAAGTGACCTTTCACAATAACTATGCAACAAATACATAGTAAACAACACACAAATTTAAAAGAGAATACTACTTTTAAAATAATAGGCTGGCATTAAATGATGGTGATGTATGCCTTTGTGAGAAAGGAAATGGCCAAAGCTTTCCAACATTTTGGGTTAAGGCAAGTGACTTGGGTATTCAAATGAGATTTTTTATAAAGTACATTTGAGATTTCAGATTTATTATATTAGATTTGAAGGACAAAAAAATCCATTAATATCTACTCAATATTAACATTCTTCATTAGCTAAAGGAAATTGTAACAAACATTGGGATGTACGATACATTGAGTTGAATAAACAAATGTATAAATATTTATTTTAGACATGAATAGTTTCAATGACTCTTCTTCCAATTTGAAACTATAACAGAATCAATCAATGGGCAGGTAAAAACAAATAAGCCATGTCTGTGTTGTAGCATTACCTGCAAACTCATTAACATTATGGTTATTATTTGAGTGCTGTATATAATGTGGACGCAGACTAAAGGGTGTGTGTCAGATATGCACTAAAATATAGCAGCACAACTCAGTGTTTTCCTATGTACTAGAAATCAAACCAACTGTCGCTTGCATATGTACTTATATTCTGCATGTGAATAAAGTTTTCAAAAAAAAATGTGCTGTTGCAAATAATTATTCCTATGCAATGTGATCATGAATGAATAAAACGTTTTGACCAGATTATTTATTCAGGTCACCCGAATAAATAATCTGGTCAAAAAATTAAGAGCGTTCGATAAAATTTGTACAAAATGTTTTGCTTCACTTGTCATCTCTGTGCAGAAACGATATAGAGTTAAAAGTATAATTGCACATAATATCTTATCGCCAGTGAAAATTGAACAGAGCAAAATCCATTGCAATATGTAAATGCAGCCATTGGTTATTAATGCCTCGAAAGATTTATAAAGAGCTGTGGAGGAGAAAGTGGAGTTACAATCAACAAAGTTGATAACATTTTTTGTCACAGTGGACAATTCAAACTTTCATAAAAAACCTTGGATTGGACACAATGGAAACAGCAAAGAAGTAAGAAAAAGTTTTAAAACATTTTAAAAATTAAATGCTGAGAGAACAAAATGTCTTTAGTATTTTGTTTTATCTCAGAAGGAAAAGGTTACTGGACTCTGTCTTCAGAATGTGCGTGCAAATGCAAAAAGGTTTACGGCTGGCAATAAAATCTTGAAAGTTAACCTTTATATCACTTGGCAACCTGCTGAGCACAAAACTATGCCGTTTTGTAATTTTGGATTGAACTGATTTGGAGTGAACAATATGCGGAATCCCTATTAATTAATTTTTAATGATCACCCAAATTGTCAATTTAAGAATTCACAACCATATTACTAACATAATGTACTTTTGAGCTCATCTTTAATTAACGTTTTACATGCAATGTAGTACTTGAAATAGGAACCAACTAGTCTGAAATGTATTTATTTATTAGTTATTTATTTTGGACAGAATAAAAGAATAAAAGTCAAATGTGAAACAGCATACAAAAAACAAAACAAAAATATTTATAAAGTGTCATAAACAATATCTATAAATAAATGAAATCATATGTGTCCGAAAAGGAGCAGGAAGAAGCCAAAGCTTATTAATTCCCACCCCTTATTCAACTGCTTGTAATTATCTCATACAAATTTAGCAGCTATATGTACACCATATGTACACCAGCCACTATATGTACACCAAATTATTTACATTTGAACACTAATCAAATATTTACAAAGCCATACAAAAAATAAAAAAATAAAAATAAAATAAAAAACCCGCATATACTATACAGTATCTTAGTCATATTTACAACCCATCACTCTATAGTCACCCTTCCCAATACAATCAGTATAACAAATATCACAATCACCTATCCTCATCCCAATATCCTTTTAAACAAGTGTTTTTGTACATCTTTTTAAACTGAATTATGCTTGTGCTAAGTTTTATCTCCTGTTCCAGACCATTCCACAAATTCACACCACAGATTGCTATGCACATACTTTTAAGAGATGTTCTGACATTGAGTTTTTTTAAATTATGTTCCCCTCTCAAATTATACCCACCCTGTCTTTCCATAAACAGTTTTTGTATATTTCTTGGAAGTAAATTATTACTTGCTTTGTACATGATTTGCGTAGTCTTAAATTTAACCAGATCAGTGAACTTCAGTGTATGTGACTTTAAGAATAATAAATTGGTATGTTCAAGATATCCAACGTTATTGATAATTTTTATTGCTCTTTTTTGTAATGTGCATAATGGCTGTAGGTTGGTTTTGTAGGTGTTACCCCATATCTCCACACAGTAACTCAGATATGGCAATATGAGTGTATTATACAAAGTATGTAATGATTTGTGGTCCAGAATGTGTCTTGATTTTCCCAATATTGCTATAGACTTTGCCAGTTTTGCTTTGACGTGGTTTATATGTGGTTCCAGCAGATTTTGTGGTCTAAGATCACACCAAGAAATTTATTTTCATATACTCTTTCTATACTTATGTTATCTATTTTCAATTGTACTTGAGGGTTTATTTTATGTTTTCCAAATAGCATAATCTTTGATTTGCTTAAATTTAGAGACAATTTGTTGACATCAAACCACTGTTTTAATTTATTCATTTCTGATGTGATGACTTCCAAAAGCTGCTTCAAATTGTCACCGGAACAAAAAATATTCGTATCATCGGCAAATATAATCAATTTCAGTATATTTGATACTTTACATATGTCATTAATGTACATTATGAAAAGCTTTGGGCCTAACACAGACCCTTGAGGTACTCCGCAAGTTATGTTCATGCAAGTTGATTTATGTTCACCTATTTCCGTAAATTGTTGCCTGTTTCTAAGAGTAGAAAATTATGAGGCATTTTTAGTTGCACCAATTATGTAATTGATTTGGACTTTGCAAACTGCAGTAATAAAAGAACGTTCCCACCCAACTCAAATAAAATCACTGCAAACAGCTCTCCCAAAATGAGTGTTTTATAAACCTCTATTTGCAAGGTAGAAGCTTTCATTTCCTCTCCATCTCTTGAGAAAGATGGGAGTGACATGAGCAACAGACGTTTTTAAGATTAAAAAGGTTTTTGATAGAGTGGATATAGCAATAAGATTTCTACTTTGGGGGAGAACATAATTCGAAACCATCGGTCACCAAGCATCCAATAGGGGATTCAGAAGGAACTACTGCAATAAGAGTGTGGAATTCACCACCATAGGAGTAGACGGGGTCGATTTAGGCAGAGGCTGAACATGCACTCAATAAAACATTACACCTGCATTTAGATGAAAAATGGTGAGAGAAGGCTTGAGAGGAGCACAGGCACAAGAATGGAACCATTGGGTTGAATTGCTTGTTTTAGTGTAGTGCATCCCATCTTGGTTGGTTAACAGTTCTAAAACTGTAATAAAAGGAACAAAATAAAGCAACCATGTGGACTGGCTTATTTGTATCAAATTCAGTAATCTTCAACTGCCTTGCGATCAATAATGAAATGCCTGCTAGTAATTACTGCTTTAGTTGTACACAGACTGTGTCCAATCCTGTTTTGTGCACTGCCTATACTTACAAGTGTTGAATCATCTTGACCTTGGAATGGGTACATTGCAATTGTAACCAAATCAGTACGTAATTAGCATTGTAACAAAGAATTAAGAATTTAATTATATGGTAACATTAAAGTTACTTGATTTCATGTTTAGAATGTGAACATGGGGTGATGTAATTAAGATACAAAATTATACTAGAATGTTGTGGTTAATTAAACTAGATCATTTTACTGGGACGTACCAGAGTAAGAAGACATTATTTAAAAATTGGAGCTTGGCCAGTTAGGAACAAATCCAGGATGCATTACTTTTATGCATGGTGGTAACAGGAACTTCAAAAGGTATGGATACTGCAATGACTTAAAGCTAAAGTTAAGATTTTATTCAGTATTGAAGACCAGAAATACTCCAGAGAACAAATATGGAGTCATATCACAGATCAACTAAGATCTATATGAATGTTAAAACAAGAGGTGTTAAATACATGTTCCCTGTTCTATTTAAGCTACAGAATCGACAGTCCCTCCTCCTGTCACAATTCCCTTGGATAAACAATCTTGGATGAATGAGAACTCGTCATAATAATAAAGGAATCCGCATTGATGGTTGTTGTCATTCAAACATTATTTTAAGTAACTTACTGTGCCACCAAGATCACCTAGTATCTCCTAACGCAGATTACATCCAACCTGTCTTTCTCCAATCTGGTGGTTTTCCTTAATTACTTACATGCCAATTCTAACCACATGAAACAGGTTTAAATATTTTACAAACATATCCTGGTGAGAAGTTATACGAGTTCAATCCTTCCTCTCTTTGCAATTACCCTTTGTCACAAATTTACCACTGAACGGTTTTGTGCATCACACAGAGTCCACTTTGGAATTGTTCTCCTTTCCCGAGAAACCTCCAGACATGCTGGGCATTCCCCGCATCTTATGTTCGTTTCGGAATTCCAGCATCGCTGACAGTTAGCTTGCAAACCATTTTCTATTCTCAACGCGAAAAGGTTTTCCAGCCAGAAATCCACCTGGTGACCGATAGCAATGTTTGGACTACAGATCCCAGCAGGCGGATGTTTCCGGCGGAAGTGGGCTGTGACCCGAATGGGGAGGGTGTTGAGTGTTTACTTCCGGTCGGGCTGTAAGCAGCGGCACAGCGCCGCTAATGTGTGAGCGTCTCCGGACGGGCTCACAGTTCCGCCAGCTGGGCTCCATCCCTCACAGGCACACAACCGCCCTTGACAGACCCTCTGGGCGCTTTAAATGCCTCGGGACCCTCGCTTGCTTGACACTGCTTCCAATCTGATGGTGCTTGAGTGTTTTGTGGAGGGAGAAGGGGTGGAGGAAGCCTAAAGAGGCAGCGGGAGCTCTTCATCGGATCAGCGATGGATTGGCTCATGGGGTAAGTGAAGGAACTTCAGAAAAAAAAAGCCCAGCCACTGAGCTGGGAGCTGGGAGCTGGCTGTGAAACGATTGCTCCATCCATCAAGCCTCTTACTATATAGCTCATAATTGGGCCGAAGTTAAGGGATTCGTGCCCGAACCCCGGCTCCCATGTGTACTCCGTGTAAGGACGTAAACAGTTTGTGCAAGTTTAACTTTTTTTCTAAAAGTAATGGAAATGCACCCGGCAAGTAGGAAGAGAGGATCAGTGCAATCAGCCCTTGTGAGATGGATATTTGGTTTATTGGATTACTTTATGAAACCGTTGGGTGGATAAATCTTAATTCGAGAAGGTTGTAACATTACAATTTCCAGTCTGAAATAATTAATTTTAAATCTAAAGAAATACTTAGTCGGTTCTTAATGTAACCGTTGTTAACGTTTGATTTTAAGATAAGCAAGGCAAGTAAAGATCAGAAATATTATCTATTTACGGAGTCGCCATAAAATAAACTGCATGCGATATTTTTACTGCACAAGGATAGATCAATCCGTCGTGCTTGCAAATTTGATCATGAAATTGCTATGTCATGCTAGAGTACAGCAGATCATCTTAGTAAGTTGTAAATAGCAAGGCTTCGATTAAGTTTCGTGGATTTGAAGACGTGTTTACGGATTGGGGGGGAAAAAACTTTACTTGTAGCATCACGACTTTGCAGATTTAAGGTAAAATATCGTTCTGTCAATTCTTCCATTAACGTGTAACTAGAAACGCATTGTGAACAATGTTGGTGTCTATAAGCGTATGTTACTGCAAATAATATATCTATCGCGAAGCATTAATTTTATTTAAAGTTTAAGAATTAAAAGAAGCGATCATTTTTATGGGTGCCGAGTGGGACTAACATGCCGAAGTAATAAATGCGCATTAGACTCCATATTAGCACATGTGAACAGGTATGCATTTGTGCGATCAATTCAGTTAGGAAGTAGTCTTCAACATTATACCGTGACAACTTGGCTGTACTGTAATTGTTGGAATGGTACATTTTCATTTTATAAGTTATAGCTTATTCCCTTTTATTCTTTCAAAGTATTACTTTTTTCTATTTTAAGACATTGAGCAATGGAAAAAAATAAAATAAATTCAAATTAATGGATTGACTTAATTTTATAATTTTCAGAATGCAGATCAAAATGGTAATTATAATACAGATGCACTGATTATAATACATAATCAATGACTTTGGAAATTGATACATTATAGCATTGATATGTAAAGTTGCTAAACTTTTATAAATTCTGAACAGCATCGAGAAGCCTTACCTAGATATGTGAATCAGCCCAAGTATTCATAATACATCATTACTTAATTTATCATTAAAATAGCTTTTTAATAACGACTCTGAATCTTGTTACTCATTCTTGTAGTGTGATATAATACAGTGATTCAAGCCGGACAAATTGAATGATGGTCACACCAAGAAGGCACATGGTATGATCCTTCACATAGATGTAAATGGAATTCCAATTAGCAAACAGAAAAATATATCTTAAGGAAGTTTTCCTTTCTCTGTACCATCAAACTGCCTGTATCAGCAAACACAAGGAATCAAAGATCAAATTCTTCAGCTTTCTTTGAATGTAAAACAGTGTAAAGCTCGGCTCTTTAGTGAACTGTACGGTTGGGAAACTTTGCATTTTGTTAATAAGATAATAATAGGAATTCCATATAAATTATTTCAAGTGGGTTTTTTTTCTGGTGATATTGCTTCAGAAATTTAAAGGACTTAACAAGAATGATCTTCTGTTTCTTATTGCCTTCCATTATGGATTGCGGTATTGGTATAACATTGCATTTATTGCATTAGGAATATACTGTCTGTCCACTTGGTACTAAGTTGAGCCAGCAGCTATTAATATTGTTACTGTTCATTAATTAGTTGTTGGTATTCCATGTGTTTCAGTTACTGAGTTTTTTTCTTATCCCAATTCCTGTTAGTTACTGAGCAAGTGTAATATGACAGCATGTTCAACAGGTGTAGTTTAAAGTATTGTATGCTGATTAAAAGTTTTAAAAAATAAAAATATGCGAATAATTCTATTTGCAACAAAATATCTTCATGCTTGGTCATCAACGCAGTATTGTATAGGTAAAATATAGATTAAATATTTTAAAATAGTTAATCCCACTTAAATTTTTGACTGGATTCGTATTTAAAAATAAAATTAATGTTGGATATTCATGTGCATTAAATGTGCTGCATAAACCAAGTTCTTCATGAAAGGGATGAATAGAATTTACATCTTTGTTATGCCCATCAATAAATATTGATATTGTTCTGGTTGTGATTTTGCAACAGAGAGATCCTAGGCAACTTTGAACAAAACCTGCAGCATCATTATATTTCGGAAGCATTTTTTCCAATACTGTCTCCATTATCTTTACAAAGTGCTACAGAATAGAATAGAGGGAAAACTTTTCCCACTTAACTATTTACAATGAAATTATATCGAGGAGTATGCCTCGCTATTTGAGGCTGACTAATCAAAGGCAGTCTATGTAGCAATGAAATTTTAGCTTGAATGTTTATCTTCCAAGGGAATCTCTACAGGTGGTCTTTACCTTTATTGAGGTATGTGAGGAAGTTGTTTGTCATATTCTTCTCTGGCTGTAAATTACTATTGGAAAAGAGTTGTGCAACTCAGAGATGACTTCTTATGCCCCTGTCCCACTTAGGAAACCTGAACGGAAACCTCTGGAGACTTTGCGCCCCACCTAAGGTTTCCGTGCAGTTCCTGGAGGTTGCAGGTGGTTGCCGGAGGTTGCAGGTAGTGGAAGCAGGTAGGGAGACTGACAAAAACCTCCGGGAACCACACGGAAACCTTGGGTGGGGCGCAAAGTCTCCAGAGGTTTCCGTTTAGGTTTCCTAAGTGGGACAGGAGCATACGCCTACTGTGTCCATGCAGGGCATTAAGTACTTCTTTATACTAATCTCATTTCCCAATACCTGGCCCAAAGCCTTCTATGCCATTGTGTTTAAAGTGCTCACCTAAATACATTTTAAATGTTGTGAAAGCACTTTCCTCCACTGTCCCCTTAGGCAATGAGTTCCTGGTTCAACCACTCAATGGATGAACACATTCTTCATCAAATCCTCTCTAAGTCTATTATCCCTTATTTTAAACCAATGCTTCCTGCTTAAACTTTTCTTATCTATACCCCCTTATCTTAAACCCCCTTATCTATATCACTCATAATTTTCCATACTTCAATCTGGTTACCCCTCACCCTCCTCTGTTCCAAAGAAAATGAACACAACTTACCCAATCTCTCCTCATAGCGGAAATATTGCACCCTAAGCAGCATCCTGCTTTGAACCTGCTTTGCACCCTCTTCACTGCAATTGTAGATTGGCAATAAGAGCTGTACACATTATTTCAGCTGCTCCTCACAAATGTTTTTATATAAATGTATAATTATATCCACGCTTTTATGTTTTGTGGCGCATCTAATGAAGGTGAGCATCATCATTTCCATCTTAACCCCCCATCCTTTATACATCTGCTGTTGTCTTTGGGGATGCTTACACATGGACACTAAGATTCATCTGTTTCCAAATTACCGTGACTTTGGTTTGTTTTCTTCAGCCTCTCCTTCTATTCCTAAATTAATGTGACTGTTGTGCATTTTTCTTATCTTTTCCACTATCCAGTATCCTTGAGCTGAAAGGGACAGGTTAGCTTTGGTACTAGGTATACAGATTTATGCTGAAGAAACAGGAGTATGCTGCTTAGTTGGTTTATTGTAGTCTGAGCTGGAATCTCTGCAGTGGCATGTCTGTAAAATGGTTAAATATACTCAACGCTGAATTGATTAATTACTGAAAGGTATGATAAACTCAATAATGTTTTGATTTAAAAAAAAAAAAAAAGTTTCTGGGATCATACTAGCAAAAGGAGCTGATGAGAAAGTAACATGTTTTGTGAGTTACTTTTCATTCACATGCAGGCCATTCACTGACCAGATCCTTATTTCATCACTGTGTATTTGCTTATTTGAGCTCACCTTGAATTGTATGAAGACATGAACATTGGCTTCATAATCTTGCCAAGTAACAGGAAATAATCAACCAAGAACCCGATTAGTGATTACCCCACTCTCACACCTAGACCTTGGTCAATACACATTCTACTCTTGCACTGCTCACTTCAACAGAGGCTATCTGGTACTACACTTCTTCCCATCCTGCTTCCTGTAAGAACTCCATCCACCTACTCCCAATTCCTCAGTCTACACCGCATTTGCACCCAGGATGAGGTGTTCCACACCAGCGACATCGGGGGTGTCCTCATTCTTCAGGTAACAGGGGTTCCCCTCTTCTACTATATATGAGGCTCTCACCAGGGTCTCGTCTATACCCCGTAACTGCTCTCACCCCCCATCCCCCCCACTCGTAACAAGGGCAGAGTTCCTCCCATCTCCTCTCCCGTCTACTTTCCGCAGAGACCGCTCCCTCCGTAACTCCCTTGGCAATTCGTCCCTTCCCACCCAAACCACCCCCTCTCTTGGCACTTTCCCTTGCAACCGCAGGAAATGCTACACTTGTCGCTTTACCTCCCCCCTTGACTCCATTCAAAGACCCAAGCAGTCTTTCCAGGTTTGGCAGAGGTTCACCTGCACCTCCTCCAACCTTATCTATTGCATTCGCTGCTCTAGGTGTCAACTGCTCTACATCGGTGAGACCAAGCGTAGGCTTGGCGATCGCTTCACCCAACACCATCGCTCAGCTCGCAATAACCAACCTGATCTCCCGGTGGCTCAGCACTTCAACTCCCTCTCCCATTCCGAATGCAACCTTTCTGTCCTGTGCCTCCTCCATGGCCTGAGTGAGGTCCACTGTAAATTGGAGGAGCAGCACCTCATATTTTGCTTGTCGTTTGCACCCCAGCAGTCTGAACATTGGATTCTCCAATTTCAGGTAGTCCCTGCTTTCTCCTCCCCTTCCCAGCTCTCCCTCAGCCCACCGTCTCCGCCTCTTCCTTTCTCCATAGATGCTGCCTCACCTATGAGTTTCTCCAGCATTTTTGTCTACCTTCAGCAGAGGAGCAGGTGTTTTATATGGCTAGTTCTTGGAATTCTGTCAAATTCCACAATTCCATCACAGTCGATGTGTATCATTTCATTTGGAACACAGAAATATGTTATAGCAGATAGGCACAAAGTGCTGGAGTAGCTCAGCGGGTCAGGAAACATCTCTGGAGAAAAAGGATGGGTGTCGTTTCGGGTCAGGCCCCTTCTTCAGGATGACCCAAAATGTCACCTATCCTTTTGCTGCAGAGGCGCTGTCTGAACCGCTGACTTACTCCAGCACTTTGTGTCTGTCTTTAGTGTAAACTATAATCTACAGTTCTTTATTTCTGCAGAAATATGTTATGCCTGATAATTTGAGTCTACATTTTGTATCTTCACATCACTTTATCTGCCATTAATAATTTGAAATATTAATCATACAAAACAGTATTGGTATTGTTTTTATTTGTTCCCATCCCTATTGCTTTTTAGCCAGTCCATATATAACATTTCATGGGAGTAAATTGTGTTATTGATTTGTTGATTGAAGCGCAAGAGATTTCAGATGCTAGAATCTGGATCATAAAAAGAGGCTGATGGAGGAACTCGGCTGTTCAGGCAGCATCTGTGGATGGAAATGGCCAGCCGTGTGTCAAGTCAGATCCTTCATCTGGAGCAAGAGTAGATGGGATATTGCCAATATAAAGAGGAGGTGGAGAGAGATGGGGCAAGAGTGAGCAAATGATAGTTAGGTATTGGTGAGGGGTTGATTGGGAGATAACATTTAGATGGGAGAGGGAGGAGACGGAAGCAGAAAGGTGATAGGTGAAGAACAAAAAGCTGCAGGTTCTGCAACATCTGGAGCATTATTTTCCTCTGAATTGTTGAGGGGAGGCCTGATGGAAGTATATAACATAATGAGAAACTTTGATAGTATGGGCGGTCAGAACCTTTTCCCTAGAACAGATATGTCAAAGACCTGAGGGGATAGTTTAAAGGTACGAGCAGAAAAATGTAAAGATGATGTGCATGGCAGGTTACACAGAGAGTGGTGGATGATTGGAATGCGCTGCCAGAGGTGCTGATGGAAGTAGGTGCGATATTGGCATTTAAGAGGATTTTGGATAAGCACTTAGATATGCAGTGGATGGAAGGAAATCGATCACATGCAGGCAGAGGAGATTAATTTAATTTGGCATCATGTTCGGCTCGGACATTGTGGGCTCAAGGCCCTGTTTAGTGCTGTACTGTTCTGTTCTAATGGAGTTTTAGAAAGGAACCAAGTAAAAAGTGATGGTGGCAGCTGGGAACAGAGGGAGGGGTGGATCGAGCAGTGGGGAAGGGGGATCCATTGTGGGTGGTGGGCAGATATTGACAGGGCTGGTAAAGAAAGAAATGTGGTGATCGGAAGCTGTGGGGTATTGTATGCAGAAGGAGATGTGTGAGAGGACCTGGGTAGATAGGAGAGAGAGAAGAGGGGGTGCAGCCTATCTGCAAGTGGAGAATTCAATATTTATGCCATTGGCTTGCAAACTTTCCAGGCAAAATATGAGTTGCTGTTCATCAAGCTTGTATTTAGCCTCACTCTAGCAGTGGAGGAGTGACCAAGGGCAGACAAGTAATTGTGGGAATGGAAAGGGGAATTAAAACGGTTGGTAACCAAGAGATCCACATGGCCACAGCCGACAAAGTGCAGGTGTTTAGTAAATACGGAGGAAGCAAATTGAGAGCACCAAATGCAGAAGATGAGGTTGGAGGAGATGCAGGTGAATCTTGGTCTCAGCAAGGAAAGGTTAGTTGAAAACTAGTGACATTACTTTGCGACAGATAATAAATTAAGTACATCTGTTAATGCTCTGGTTACAATGTTGCTGTCAAATGCATTTAATGTGATTGAAGAAAATTAAAGCATTTTAAAAAAGCATTCTTATAGAATTGTTTTTCTCGGTATACTGTAAATTAATGGTATAATTGTGAACTACAATCTTTAGTGTTTGGTAAATTGAATACTCAAGGTTTTAATTCAAAAGTGGGAGTGCAGAAGTAGCAATTTGCCTGTTTGTGATTAATCGCGAAGTAGATTATTATAATTT
Organism: Leucoraja erinaceus; assembly: GCF_028641065.1. Lineage (NCBI taxonomy): Eukaryota > Metazoa > Chordata > Chondrichthyes > Rajiformes > Rajidae > Leucoraja > Leucoraja erinaceus. The sequence continues at coordinate 17,144,979 of NC_073394.1, forward strand.
ATTTGGTAATCATCTGGGAGGAGAAGTGGGCACCCACTCGGGGAATGAAAGTAGATGCGCCTTGAACAGACAGATGTACTTTAATCATTAATGCAACATTATATTCTTGTGTTGGAGATTAATGTGTGATTTGGCAACAGTATTATTTCTTCTTTGTCTGAGTGTTATAAATGATACAGATCCTTTGTCATAGAGCATTTACTCAGAATCGTTGTTTATCGGTATTGGATATACTTCATCAATTGCCGAACACCAAATCCATTCAACATCTAAAAGAAAGCTTAAGATTCATGATTTCCTGCTGCACCTTTTATTTAACCTGCATGCAACTCTGTAATCTCTGTGGTATTTTGCTGTTTTTAGCCTACCTTTCAGACCAAATTTACTTTGATAATGGCTTTTAAATGAATTAGTTCATATTCAGACTGTTTAAAGTAATTCGCCAGTGTGTTTTTTTTTTTTGCCTGGTTCTTTCCAGAGTGTTACTCTCTAAATGCTGGGATGAAGGTGTGGGCTGGAAGCAAATCTGGGGGGGGGGGGGGGGGGGGGGGGGGGGTGGGGGGGGGGGGGGGGGGGGGGGGGGGGGGGGGGGGGGGGGGGGGGGGGGGTGGGGGGGGGGGGGGGGGTGGGGGGGGGGGGGGGGGGGGGGGGGGGGGGGGGGGGGGGGGGGGGGGGGGGGGGGGGGGGGGGGGGGGGGGGGGGGGGGGGGGGGGGGGGGGAGGAAATTGCGAATCGATGCATCCTCAACATGTTGTAATAAATGCTCTCATAAAAACAGGTTCTAGAAATGGATCAGACGTCATCTGTGAAGAGAATTAATATTTCAGGTGGATGACCTTTCATCAAAAAGTTATATGGTTATACTTGCTGGCTATTAAGGGTCAAATGTGTCCAACTCTGGCAACTTGCACACTGTCAACTAGAATTTAGGCATAGCATGATTGCTTCTGAGTCCACAAGAGAAACATCAACTCAAAATCTTGCCAGTGTAGCACCAGGGTGTATTGCAACTTTTGGAGTGACGTTTTTATTCAGTGGATTATGCTTTCTCATACATGAGAATTTCTCTCCACTGTACTTGCTTATATGCATTAATTTTGCTGAAGCATATTATCTGTTAATTACCACTTTGTTCTGTTTGAATTGTGTTGAGCTTCCTTGCATTCCAACAGTGACTACACTTCAAAGAGCACTTAAACGGCTGTAAAACCTTATGGGGGACTCCAAGGTCACGCACGTTGCTTGCTATAGGGGGGTTGCACGTAAGGTAATGCGGTCAAAGGGCGTGATGCACGGAGCAGCTCAATCTATGTGGAGGACATGGCAGCTTAGGGCACACACTGTTAACTCACAGGACGCGTACCTTCTTACCTGTTAAAAACCGTCAAAATTGTCATTTTTTGTGCTATAAATATTTGTAGGTGCTGTCATTGAAAGCGGGAAGGTTTGCTCTGAACCAGAGCACCAAGGTATAAGTGGCTGAAGGAGCACATCCCTTGGGACAGCACCCACTCTCCCCCCGGGGTCAGCGCCGCCCTCCGCCTCGTCTCTCCCTGTGGGCCGCACTGTCACGGCTGTGGGTTGGCAGCGCCCAGAGCATGCTGACTGGTTCGGCAACTTGAGCGTCCAGGAGCGGAAAAGAATACAGAAAGTTGTGACCAATGCCCAGTCCATCATCGGCTCTGATTTCCCCACAATCGAAGGGATCTATCGCAGTCGCTGCCTCTAAAAGGTCCCACACCATCCTGGTCACACACTCATCTCTCCGCTGCCATCAGGTAGAAGGTACAGGAGCCTGAAATCTGGTACATCCAGGTTCTTGAACAGCTTCTTCCCCACAGCCATCGGGCTATTAAACTCACCATAAAACAAACTCTGAACTATAACAGCCGATTGCACTTTATCTGTTTATTTATGTGTATATAACAATGTAGAGAAATATAGGCCAAACGTAGGCAAATGGGATTAGTGCCAATGGGCAACTTGGTCAGCATGGACACGTTGAACTGAAGGGCCTGTTTCCATGCTGTATAGCTCGATAAATCGGAATTAAACAATTTGGAGTTCAATCCCCAGTTCAGAAATATGGACTAAAAATCTAGGCTGACTATCCAGTCCTGCACTGTTGGTGGTGTCTGCTGAATGAGACTTTAAACAGATGTTTGTTCCTCAGGTGGAGATGAAAGATTTCTTGGCACTCTTTCAAAAAAGAAACGTGTACTGCTTTGTACAACAACAGAGAATCATGTTATCACATGTATGTTTGTGGGGAAACTGCTGTGCACAACTTGCCTAATGTGTTTGCTATGTTGCAAGAATAACTATCTCATAATAACTTTAGAAACATAGAAAATAGGTGCAGGAGTAGGCCATTCGGCCCTTCGAGCCTGCACCGCCATTCAATATGATCATGGCTGATCATCCAACTCAGTATCCTGTACCTGCCTTCTCTCCATACCTCCTGATCCCTTTAGCCACAAGGGCCACATCTAACCCTCTTAAATATAGCCAATGAACTGGCCTTAACTACCTTCTGTGGCAGAGAATTCCAGAGATTCACCACTCTCTGTGTGAAAAATGTTTTCCTCATCTCGGTCCTAAAACATTTCCCCCTTATCCTTAAACTGTGACCTGTTGTTCTGGACTTCCTCAACGTTGGGAACAATCTTTCTGCATCTAGCCTGTCCAACCCCTTAAGAATTTTGTAAGTTTCTATAAGATCCCCCCTCAATCTTCTAAATTCTAGCAAGTACAAGCCGAGTCTATCCAGTCTTTCTTCATATGGAAGTCCTGACATCCCAGGAATCAGTCTGGTGAACCTTCTCTGTACTCCCTCTATGGCAAGAATGTCTTTCCTCAGATTAGGAGACCAAAACTGTACGCAATACTCCAGGTGTTTAATGTCTGCAAAGCACAGTGGTACAAACCATAAGGAACATGACCGGGACTATCTGTCCATGTCTTTCTAAAAATGTATTTTCTTTTTTTTCTATTGGCTGCTTCCTGAGAATTTACGATCTAATTGGGTAATTGTGGATTTAATTGCAGTCTCAACTTGCTGAAGTGAGATTAATGCAACATTATTCATACCTCAAATTTCTTTGTTTACTCTTTGATCATTCATCTTTCCATTTTTATATTTTCTCAGTGGCAAACAACAGTTCAGCTGAGACTTGTTTAAAGACTTTGCAGAGATTAAAACATCAAAATGGTAGTTCTGAGACTATGCGTTAAAAGAATGGAGTATGATATTTTTTTAAAGACATGCCAATTAATTGAGCACCAAATTAGTTCATCGGGAGCTGAAGTTTGGAATGTATTTTAAAGGCTTTTTAGAAAACTAAAGAATATAACCTTTAGCATTTTAAATAGAAAACAGCTGTGAGCAATGTAATTCTTTCTTCTGACCAGTGCTAGCAGAACTTTCCTGCTGTTATGCTGCAAATTTTTGCACACTGACTTGGTTTGCCTCATTTTTAGCAATTTTTTTTTAATGTCTTTAAGAACTACAACTAATTTTAAATTTTAGTTCATGGTTTTTAATCAAAACTAAATACTTTGCCGATAATAAAATGGGTTTAAATCTGTGCTCTAATGATTGTAATCCATGATTATGCCCTGATGTCTGCATGGTTATATTGCAAAAGACTGCTGGATAATGTAGCAGCCTTTTTAAAACGGCCATTATCGTTGGCATGGAGGTAAATATTATTAAAATAAGGAACCGTCTAATTTTCAATCACATTGAGATTATCCGGTGAATAGCTGAATCGCACAGATCAGCCAAGTTCTGCATTTTCTTACTTTGGCCTGTGCTGAATCTGCTGTTTGCCTGGAGGGAATCTGGACTTGTACTTGTTTTCCCTGAGGGTGAAACTGGCCAGGGATGATTTGCCAGTTAATTTGTATAACGTTTGAATCCCCCTGATGTGGCTGATCTTTGTTTTGTGTCTTTGAGCTGATTATTTGTATCTATGTGCATTCCTGTGCATTCCTGTTTCTTTTTGTGATTTTTAGCTACCTGCTCTGGTCTGTACAGCACTTTGGTCAACTTTGGTAGTTTTTAAATGTGCTTTATAAATTGATTGTGATTCCTCAAGAATAATTTTTTAACGTATTCTGCCATGTCATTACTCGATCAAGAGTTCTGCCAGTCTAATGTATGAAGAGAGATGTGAATATTGGTCACTCAAGTAAGAACCTTGAGGGTGGAAGCCTGTGGAACTATTTCCAAGAGAGAAGTTGTAGAGTTTTGGACATCGATGATCAAAGATAGCAGACAAAGTGAATTGAAGTTTAAGAGAACATGATAGATCAGTCCAGAGAAGTACAATGTCTTGTAAGGAATTAATTCAGCCAATCTGTACCTTTTAAAGTAAATAATTGAATCTTGTTATTATTTATTGAACTGCCTGCCATTCAGATCTATCTAATTAATCCTTATCAAGTTACAACTTCTTCGGCAAAAATGTAAAAATAATCTTCATAAGAGAAGTCAGAGAATGGTACCTTTTAATATATCTCGGTATACAAAATCCATGAATGGGATCATAAATTAATGAGATTATTTAGATATTGCAACTCTTTCTGAAGATTAATTACTGAAAATCCATGCTTTAATAAGGAAGCTCTTAGCATGTACAAAGTTTAGTCTGAGAAATTCAAAATATGTCTCACACAGCATTTCTGTAAACCACAACTAGAGCAGGATGCTCTTGCACACACGCACATAGCAGGTATAGGCAGAGAATGCTATTTCTGTTTGATTGGTGGGAAGTGGTTTGAACTATAAATTTGTCCTCGGATGATGTAATATTGAGTCTTGTATTAAAGGTAAATTTATCAATTGCTGTAGCCAAGAATGATCTTTCCATTTTATACTTTTAAATGTTTTGTGACTAATTCTTTACTTTTGGGAAAAAAAATGTCCATGTTGTTATTCTTCATTTTACAAGCATAACCGCATAGAATTAAAAGTGAAACCTAAAGAAGTTTATATTAGGCTTTTAATGTGAACATTTATTTAATCACGATTCCGTTTTATATTCTATACATGCTTTCAAGCAAATATCATTTGTAAAACTTATATTCACCATATTTTAATGTTAGATAAATTACATCTCCTGTTAAATTAGCCCAATGAAGAAGTAAAAAGTGGGTGTGAGTGTGTCATGGAGCCATACAGCGTGGAACCAGGTTCTTCGACCGAACTTGCTCACACTGACCAACATGTCCCATCTACACTAGTCCCACTTGCCTGCATTTAGCCTCTATCCCTGTAAACCTGTCCTATCCATCTACCTGTCTAATTGCTTCTTAAATGTTGTGATTGCCCCTTGCTTAACTACCTCCTCCGGCAGCTCGTTTCATATATCCGCCACCCTTTATGTGAAAAGGGTATCCCTCAGATTACAATAAAATCTTTTCACCTTAAACCTATGCCCTCTGGTTCTTGATTCCCCTTCTCTGGGAAAAAGACGTCTATCCCATCTATTCCTCTCTTGATTTTATACATCTCTTTACACTGTGCATGATGAAATTTGAAGATCTTGTATATTGTACTACAGTGGGTAATATATTATTATACAGCTAACCTATAGTTTTATTCTATCGTTGGACATTGAACAAGCAGAACGTGTGAAGTATTCCATAATTCCATAATATATAGGAGCATAATTAAACCAATCGGCCCATCGAGCCTGCTCTGTCATTCGCTCATGACTGATCTATTTTTCCGCCTTAACCCCATTCTCCTATATTTTCTCTGTAACCTTTGATGCCCTTGCTAATCCAGCACCTATTCTCAGCTTTAAAAATACTCAATGCCTTGGCCTCTACTGCCACCTGTGCAAATTAATTCCACAGGTTCACTACCCTCTGGCTGAAGAAATTCCTCCTCATCTCTTTTCTAAAAGGACATTCTTTTATTCTGAGGCTGTGCTCTTTGGTCTAAGGCACCCTCGTTACTGGAAACGTCCTTTCCACATCAACTCTATCAAAGCATTTCCAAACCATTTTCCTATCAACCCCCCCCCCCCCCCCCCCATCTGTATCCATCTATTACTTACCAGGCTTGTCGTGCTGCTCCTTTGCCCCTCTTCCAGCTTTCTCCCTTCCCTCCACCGCAATCAAACTGAAGAAGGAACCCGACCCGGAACCTCACCTCTCCATGCTCTCCAGAGATGCTGCTTGACCACTGCGTTCAGCCTTTTCTGCCTTTTTTTGTAAACCAGCCTCTGTTTCTCCATTGTTTAAGAAGGAACTGCAGATGCTGGAGAATCGAAGGTACACAAAAAGCTTTCTCCAGCTTTTTTGTGTACCTTCGTTTCTCCAGTTTTTCTGTTTCTCCATTACTCTATTGAAGTATCTGTTGAAGTAGATTATAGTTCGAGATCAGTTTGAGATTGTCCTACAAGATGGTAACAGGCCCCTGCCCTATGCCCTCGTCAATTAAATACATCAATGTGTAATAAAGCAAAACGGGTTATTCATTCCAGAAATAAATTGAACTTTCTAACCTTTATTTTTCATTTATAGATGGTAATGTATTTCCTGAATTTTCTGTGCAACATTTAGTCCATCCACTTATTACCAGAATTAGCTTGCCTTGCTGGACAGTTGAAGCATGGCAGTAGGCTTCAGTCACAGTACCCTCCGAAGATGAGGTGCATGTATGAATTCAGCCATGATAATAATTATATGTATTTTTATTTCACTCCAAATCTTTACTGATTTTTATGTTTGAGTAATATTTGATGCCATCTTGGAAAGAACCTTATTTTGGTCCTTTGATATGGTAATGAGAGGGATTTATATGGGTCAATCATTTATTGTTATTCTATAATTCCATGTCCTCTTTTACTTGTTTGTTTAGATTGTTTTTGGCCAAGCAAAACCAATAGCACATGTTTTTAGTGAAAATAACAACTTTATATCCCTTTTTGTGTTTAACCAATGATCAAACCACTGCACATGATTTTAATCTGCCTGTGCCTTCTTAAATGTTGGACTGTTCAGGTTACACTGTTCAGGTCAAAAATATCCAATTATAGATTAACTGCTTAAACAAAGACTGGGCATTTCCTCAACTTTTATTGCTGCCAGAGTTATACTTGTGACCATGTCTTAATTAGAACAGCTGATCATGACTGCCACATGATTCTTGGAAATCTTATGAGAATGCTTTTGACTGTTTCATTGCCGTATATATGCTGTATATAGGGCAAACTTTAAAATATTTGTTGCTTTCTTATTTCTCAAGGGAGAATTATTAACCAGTATTGCTTTCTCCAAACAGCATTCTTTTTACATTTGCCTTTGCATTCACTGCATTACTTAGAACCTAATGAATCTTAATGGAAGATCAGTAGATGCAAATTCTAAGAATACAAGCCAATCCATTTCTAATTGACTGATATGCACTGCAAATGTTCATCAGTTTATTTTCAGTTTAACTATTGAGGATATTTTGGTTAGATCTATCTCTTTCTATTTTTTCATTCTTGTAGCAATGTTACAAAATTTTGAGATTTAAAAAATCAAGTCTGCAATTTATCCCATCAGATAAAGCACATACATAAGTTTAATTTGACACCTAATTCACTTTCATATCTTCAGTATTAAAAATGTTATGGCCATTTTCATACTCGGAAATTAGCCTCTTGTTCCCTATTGATTTTCCATTGACTTAACACAAAAGCTGTGATCGAGGACAGTGAAATGGCCATAACTTTATTAAAAATTAAGAGAACTGAAAGAAATTTTCAGTTATTATGGATTGAAGCATTCTGAAACAAATATTAAACAATCTTACTTGGATGACCTGAAATTAAAGCAGATAATGAGTTAGTTACCCAATTGTAGCTAATTCCAAACTTCAATTACTAAATCTAAACATCTATCCATTTCTTAAGAAAAGATTAACTTTTTTAAATAGCCTAAGTGTCCAAATAACATTCACACAAGAATTCACAATAAAACATGATTTTTAAATCTCATTTTCATTAATTTATAGGCCAAATGGAAGGGATTTAGTGTTCAATTGCTGTAAATTAATGGCCATTTAATTCAGCTTGCAAATGGGATCGTGTGGAACGCGCTGGTTTGGAACGTTCCCATTGTGGTGAATTTGTACCCCATATGCCCAGAAAAATACTGCAGGATTGAATGGGCCCCCAAATTAGCTACTCGCAACATAACATTTTGTATAAAGGGATCTTAAGAAGTGCTTTTTAATGTAAAAATAAACAGCCTACCTTGCGTTGTCCCCTACATGAGATCCGTCCCGTTGGCGGCGGTCGCGGGTTTAGAGGATGATTTTTAACTTACTATAACAATTAACTAAATCAATTTAGTTTAAAAATACCTGCAGCGAACTAATGTTGCAGCGATTTTTCATCAGCAACTAGGCAGGCTGAACAACCTCGATTTGAATACCCTAGAGAAAATCGCGTCCCCCTCTCAAAGGCGCCAAAATCGTGCACACGGGCAGCGACAGATCTGCAGCGCCACTGAAGGTAGGTTTTGCAACATACCTAATTCTTGTTTTATGCTTCATTCCCATGGAAAACTGTATTATGTATTGTGAGAAAGCAGCGGTATTGGAAAATATGTAGTTAAGTGTGTTCCCAAAGGAAATTACTAATTAAAATCATGGGAGCTCAATTTCTTCTATTAGAAGGTGAAGGAATTCACCTCTGTTCTGCCAGAATTTTCTGTACAAGATTTATCTTCAAGGACAACAGCATGTGGATTATTTTTACATCATTACCATTCAGATAGATGTACTGAATTACAAAAACATGACAGAGTTGGTCCACGATAATCAATACATAAACGTTTAATAAAATATATTTTCAGGACCATGATTCATTTTCTTTTAACATTTTGATAAAGTTTACATATGGTTTATTGTCTAGAGAGGTAGTGAAGGCTTCAGTTTAATGTGTACATTGGTTTAATGCCTTATTTTAAAATGTTTGTTTGTGAATGTGGACACTTAAAGAGGACAGGGAGACTTTTGACAGGTGTTAGCTACACTCTCTCAGGTATTTTATGCTTTTTCAATCTTTAATATCTTTCCTTGATTAAATTCAAGTTAGCAAGAGAATTAATTATTGTCAGGTGGTGGAATACATCCAAACTTAAATAAAAAAATTAAGGTCTTACCAAATTTTTGGTAATTTGAAAAATATTTTCTAGTTGTAGTTAAATATTAAATATTTTCCAGGGAGTTAACTGGATGTCATAAAAATAATGAAATATTAGTCTTATATTGATGCCTTTGATAACTATTGCATTTGAAGTTATTAAAATAGTGATTTTAAACAATGGAAAATACCTAGATTAATCCAGTTCTCATATTTGTTTCTTTGCGTTTTTTAAAATGGTAATTTAAAGCTGAATTAGCAGGTTTTCCGTACTTTAAGAAGAGCCTTGTGAGAGGAGGAAGATTTAGATAGGAATTTATTGGTTTAGTTCCAATGCATCAAACTGAGATGGCAATTGTATAGCTTCCAAATGTATAGTTAAGATAGAAAGGTAAGGATAACATTTATGCCGCACCTTGTCCTTGGCAACATATTCATGTAAGTACTAATTAACAGGTGTTTTCTGGTAAACCAACTGTAATGTTTCTATAAATTGCACTGACATCAATTAACCTAACACAATCAATCAATCATTAGACAAAAGTAACTTGCTGGAAATCTAGTAGAAGCATCATATCATCTTCAGAACCTACAATATTCCAAGCTCACTGATGTTTTCTATGTTTAAATATTTTGGTCCAGTTACAATAACAAACAAGAATTGAAGTACATAATTAAAAGTATTGCACTGGTGAGATTTGGCATCTGGGAAGTTAGAATCCCCCGAATCAGACATCCTTATCCGCTGCTCTTTGCTGTTACATATTGATCTTTGACTATGTCATTCAGAAACACCAGATCAGCTTCTTTATCATGCCCTTTCATATGACCTGAGCAAGCAGAAACAGAAAAGTTGCATGTTGAGATTTGATGGATCGTTATTTTACACTTGGGCCATTATTGGGATTACTCCAGACCTTCTGAGATTGCAGGTTCATGGGAGCTGTTTGTGGTGTGGCTTATTGATAATACCTCACTGTGTGCACTTTACTGAGTCCTTGATATCACTTTGTTCAATAAATGACCACCCCTTCCATGAGCCTCATGAATGTGATTGAGAATGGGTCTAATATTCACATTGCAGCAGAAACAGATTTTACATGATCATCGCTCAGTGTCCAGACTGTCTGACAAAAGTTTGACACTTATGACCAGCAAAGTTTCATTGATTTAAGCTTGCTTAGTGATGGATCGACAATATCTTCATAAAATAAGAGTTTAGGGCATTAGGATCTTTTTATACTCTTGAACAATAAATGATAAAAAGACTGACCTCTCAGCTGTTTCTGTTCTCCTAAAAATAATTGCCACAATTTCAAACCATTTAATTAATAGCAATGGTTAATTGAGTCGAGACAAGCTTGAGTAAAATCTCAGTAAAGGTAAGGGGCCCCCTTTTCAACTTCTCTCAGTTAGCGTTTGCCCTGGATCTCGTAGTTCAGTCTTCCAGATGCCATTTCAAGGAAGTCCTGACCTTTGTATCCAGGATTTTGTTGCACTCCATTTCCTTCCTTTTCCACAGAAGTTTGGTTGCCAGAAATCTGTTTACTTCTACACTTATATATTTATCTCTCCATTCAGTTGCTGCAACCTAATGCTGTACTGCTTTCATTTGTAATGGTGGTGTATTTTCAAGCTATGGATAGTGTGCTTCTTGGTGGAAAACATTCAAATAATAATTCAGTCTGAAGAAGGGTTTCGGCCCGAAACGTTGCCTATTTCCTTCGCTCCATAGATGCTGCTGCACCCGCTGAGTTTCTCCAGCTTTTTTGTGTAACATTCAAATAATTACGTTCCTCTGTACCTTTTCAAATAGAGATAATATATTGAGAGATGCTGTCAGAGTAGACCTGGCAAGTAATTGCAATGCATTTTGTGGATGGCATTAGCTGCAGCCACAATACAGCAATGGAGGGAGAAATGAATGCTAGTGTGGTGGACATGTGTTAACTTAAGCAACCTCTTTGAACTGAATACTGTCAAGTTACTTAAGCATTGTTAGAGCTGTATTCTCAACGTACATTGTAGATGTTAGAATGCCTTTTGGATGTCAAGTAGAGTGCTTGCGCTATAAGCATAAGCACTCTACTTGCCTCTGATCTGCTTTTGAGCCCGTACTGTTCATGTGACTAGTTCAATTGAATTTCTGGTTAGTATTGATCTCTTGAATATTAATGGGAGAGGACTGGGCAACAGTGATATCATGGAATCTCAAGCACAGGTGGTTGTTAGAGTAGGTCATTGCCTCTCATTTTTGTGGTGCAATAGTTACTTTCTATTTATCAGGCTCAATGTTGTCTTGGTCTTATTGCTTGGAAGAATGTACTGCTTAACTTTCCCTATTCACTAGCTCCCTCTTATCACAGGCATTGGTTTGCATCTGATCAATCATAATTTTGGTCCTGTATTTGACTATGAATGTTAATTTTGACCACTGGTCCATTCCACTAATTAAAAAATAAATAATTCCACTATCATAATAACTACCCACTTTACTGCTGCCTCGGATCTACAGTACGTATTTTGCTGAAAGGGTCATTCATCTTTTGTCTCTAAACTTGACCAGGTCAAGACAGTCTCCACTTTACACTCTCTAAATTTGAAGTCATCCATAACTGCGGCCTATGTTTTCACTCGGTCCAGGTTCCATTCCTCCATTCCCTATTGTTCGCCAACCTAAAAAAGGTTTGCAGTTAAGCCATGCCTCAATGTGTATCTAAATGCAAATTTCATCCCCTTCTCATCACATTATCTCGATTCCTAACCATGAACATGCTGAAACATGCAACATGTCCTGATTTCAATTGGATCAAATCTTGCAAACCTCCTTGGGCAAGCATAAATATCGCAGTGTTCTATTATCAGCCACTCTTATTCATCTAATGTAATTCTTATGCTTTTTTAGACCACAGGCCTATGCCTAGAGATGTGCCTTAGAGATCAGTATTGGTCCCATTGGTTTGTGGTTTATATCAGTGATTAAGATGAGAATATATGCAAAGCATAATTAGTAAGTTTGCAGATGACACTAAAGAAGATGGTATCGTCAACAGTGAAGATGGTTATTGCAGCAGGATCTTGATCAGCTGGGAAATAGGCTGAAGAATGGCTAATGGAGTTTAATGCAAGTGTGGGGAGTTGCTTCTTGAGATGTCAAACCAGGCCAGGATCTTCACAGTGAATGGTAGGGCCCTCGAAGTATTATAGAGTAGGAGGATCTAGGAGTACAGGTGCACAGTTCCCTGATAGTCGCCTCACAGGTCAATAGAGTGTTAAATAAGGTTTGGGGGGAATATTGGGCAAATGGGACTAGTTTATACAGGGCATCATGGTTGGAACGGACAGATTGAGCCGAAGGACCTGATTCCGCGGTGTATAACTCTACAACTGCTAAAAGACAGGTGTTGACATTTTTGGCACACAGAATGGGCAAGTGATCTAGATCAGCAAGTTGTCATTTATGTGTCCTTCATAAACTTGGGATATTTAAACAAGATATTTGTTAATCATTAGAATGGACCTATCTGTACCATTATTACTGCAAGGGAGATTTTGGGAGTGGTGGTTGAGGAGGAAGCTGGAGGACATTAGATCATTCCACATATGCAAATGCTCCTTGTGGAATGTGGTATATTACAGTATGACTAACTTGCTATCTACATTTGGAGTTGGTCTAAATTTAGAGTTTTATTTCAGGTTTGAAATGCCATACAACATACTTCACTCAGGACACAGAAATAGCAGTTTCCACTGTGAATGCCCATGGTATGCAGAATGTGAATCGGTGTAAATAAGAAGTGCATTCTTCCAAAATGAAATGGAGCTAGAATTAATTTTTTTCTCTTCAGGTTTTCCAGAGATTAATGGGCCATCCTGCAAAGTATTCTCAATTAACAATTTGCAGTCTGCTTTAAGCCAGAAATTATCAGAGGTTTTCCTTTCTTAGTACAGTTGTGTCATTTTCAAAGAACATTTCCAGAATATATATCAGATACTGTTGCGGCACCAATCAATAGTGATTTAAGACTTGTTAAAAAGAAAATGAACCATTGATCAGGATATTGATTGGAATGGAGGGCTGTAGTTATTGATTGAATAGGATGGATTTGTTCTCGCAAGAATATAGGAAGATGAGGAGTGTCCTTAAAGATTTACACAATTTTGAGGAGCCTAAATAGGATATAGTCAGAATCTTTTTCTTTTCCCTCTAGCAAGGGAATCTCAAACTGGAGATCATGGGTTTAAGGTGCAGTGTTGGACACCTGGGTTCGATCCCGACTACAGGTGCCGTCTGTACAGAGTTTCACACAAGGAGTTGTGAGTCTGTGGAATTCTCTGCCTCTGAGGAGGGAAGAGGTCGGTTCTCTGGATACTTTCAAGAGAGAGCTAGAGAGGGCTCTGAAAGATAGCGGAGTCGGGGGATATGGGGAGAAGGCAGGAATGGGGTACTGATTGGGGATGATCAGCTATGATCACATTGAATGGCGGTGCTGGCTCAAAGGGCCAAATGGCCTACTCCTGCACCTATTGTCTATTGACCTGCATGGGTTTTCGCCGAGATCGTCGGTTTCCTCCCACGCTCCAAAGATGTACAGGTTTGTAGGTTAATTGGCTTGGTGTAAATGTAAAAATTGTACCTAATGGGTGTAGGGTAGTGTTTATGTGCAGGGATCGCTGGTCGGCGACCTGGTGGGCCGAAGGGCCTGTTTCTGCACTGTGATTATTTGGAGCGAGCAGCCAGAGGACGTAGTGGAGGCAAAGACTATTCCAATGTTTAAAAGGTATTTGGATAGGAGAGGAGTATAGTGGATACGGTTGTAACTCAGACAAATAAGATTAGCATAGATAAGCATCTCAGTTGACATGGTGTAGGTGGGGCATTAGGGTACACTACTGTATGTTTCGCTGATCAAGGGTGTGACAGATTGACACTGAGCCATGAGCGGGTCCAAATTCTTCTTTTCAGATTATAGATATTTCAGACTAAAGTTGATGGAAATTCTGTCACAAGTTGTTCAATGCACAGCTTGCAGCTGTTGTGCAAATTTCAGCACGCAAGGGACAGGTGGGTAGGAGCATCCCATGTAGTCACAACATTCATTGTGCGTCTGTCAGTGACTGAGTGTCTTAACTGATTCCATCCAGATCTTTCTAAGCCCATGGGCAAAACTCTTTCCCCTTGAAAAACCTCTAGCCAGGGTAGTGCCCACAATTTTCCATTTGCTTTTAATATATACTAGACCAAGTGCAGACCCGTTGGGTCTCTTCCCCCAACGTGCGGTTGTGGGGGGGGAGGCGGCATGCAGCATCACACACTAACTACCCCCCCTCACGCTAATGGAGGGGAGGAGGGGGGGAGAGAGAGAGAGGGGGAGGGGAGAGAGAGAGAGGGAGGGGGGGGGGGAGAGAGAGAGAGGGAGGGGGGGGGAGAGAGAGAGGGGGGGAGATAGAGGGGGAGAGGGAGGGGGGAGAGAGGGGGGGGGGGGGGGAGGAGGGGGGAGAGGAGGGGGGGGAGAGGTATGGAGCAGGGAGGGGGTAGGGGTGTGTGGAGGGGAGGGGGTGGAGGTGGAGGGAGGAGAGGAGAGGGGAGGGGGGGGAGAGGAGAGGGAGGGGGGGGGGGGGGGGGGGGGGGGAGGGGAGGGAGGGAGGGGGGGGGGGAGGGGGGGGGGGGAGGGGGGGGGGGGGGGGGGGGGGGGGAGTGCCTTTTTACTTCACTTCAACCCAAACCCAAACAACCATTTGCAGGCAGTGCTTTTTTACCTCTAACCATATTTTCATTTTCAAACCAAATTAAGGGTACTCACAGTGCTGTAGACATTTGTCAGTGTCATTCATTGAGCTCTGATTGAGGCACACCACTTGCAGAGACTGATTGAGGCACAACACTTGCAGAGATTGATTGAGGCACACCACCTGGTTTTATAGCCCCCCCCCCCCCCCCCACCCCCCCCCCCCCCCCCCCCCCCCCCCCCCCCCCCCCCCCCCCCCCCCCCCCCCCCCCCCCCCCCAGCAGGGGCAGCAGAGAGAATGGGGAATGTTGTAAAAACATTAATATCTCTGTCAATTTTCATCGACGGGATAAATCCTCGGCACACATGCGGCGGAGGGGGGCTCTGAGCGAGGTGGCCAAAAATGACGGCCGTAGATGGCGGCGTACTCTCGGAAACAGCAGCACAGAAAGCCAAAACCGGTCAAGATCAGAGTTTTAGTAATATATAGATGTATTTTTATTAGTTTTGCTTGCTATTTTAAAATGTGGGCTGCTAAGTCCAAATGTTTGATCAATTTTTGGCTGTGGATGAAAAAGGTTGAGTACTACTAATCTAGGGTGTATAATTGCAGAAAAAATCTCAGATAGTGAGCAGGAGACTAAGGGTGAGAACATTAAGATATTGTTGGCATTGTGAACTGGGCCACGAAGGTGTTGATAAGTATGCTGGAAAGCAAAACACAGAAATATTGATTTTGTTGCATCAGCTTTGAGTGAATTGTTCATGCTAAATTATTTTAGTTAATCAACTGCAAAAAAAAACAAAAAACGGAAGGTTTTTCAAGTCTTAAAAATTCTGCCCAAATGTAGGTAATCAAGATGTCTCTTTGAGCATTTTATTTCTTTAAGGATATTGTCCTATCAGGGATTGATTTTCTTTGAATGAGATTAGTCACAAAATTGGTCAGCTCTTTGATACTGTTAGATAAATGAGAAGACATTTGATAGTAGTCCATGTATTATTCAAATGATAAGAACATGCATATAATTTAACTATTTAATTTAGCTTACACCCCCAGCAAAATGAACATTGACTTCTCCAAGTAGCCCTTGCTTTCCCTCTCTCTCCATCCCTTCTCAGTTCTCCCACCAGTCTCCGACTACATCCTATCTCTGTCCCGCCCACTCCCCTAACGAAGGGTCTTGATCCGAAACATCACCCATTCCTTCTCTCCAGAGATGCTGCCTGTTCCGCTGAGTTACTCCAGCTTTTTGTGTCTACCTTTAATCTATTTTTATACTTCACAAAGTAACAAGTCGCTGACTATTAAAATTTTGCTCGTTGATTTTGAGGGAAGGGACAAGTGATAGTTGTCTCACTAATTCAGGGCATGTGACTAGATGAAGAAAGAAGGGAGATTTGTTCTGCACAGAATTTCATTCTCCAAGCATGCAATGTTAACTATTTGAAAAGTTCCTGATATATTCAAACAGATGAACTAAAACAAACTTTATCCATAACGTTCATTTTTTAAGTTAATTATACTTTACATTTATACATTCCATTCCCCAGCCACATGGCCCTATATTTTGTGGTAAAGAAATGAGACTTGTCATTCACCTCACTGGTTACTGCCCACTTGGTTTTTCCAGACGATTGGCTGGAAACGTGATCATTGTGTCTTTTTCAGCACTGCACTCTCGACAGCAAGATTGCAATGGATATCAAAGATCTTAATTGAATTGGACAGAAGAAAACATTCTTGCGAAAGTATGGTGTTTTTGTTTCCTTTCAGAATGTGCCAATGTTCTTTAGACGTTCAGTCAATTTGTACACTGTTTCCACCTGTCAGCAATGACTAAAGAATCTGATTTTTTTTTTCCAAGCCATGGTGAATGAAGCAAAGGGATTGCCCCAAACTGGGATGGTAAATCTTCTGCCCTTCATCAAAAAAGGGTTCTTGGGCTCCTTTATCTGAGGAAAGAAATGTGGATTTGATTTATTGTTTCATCCAGAATCCACTACAGGTATATCCAACTGTGCAGCAGTTCCATACCATTGCAGCGGAGTGTTAGTCTATCATGTAGTGTCTTTTAAGTGGATATCTTCGTTGCATTAATTTTAGTGCTGGAGTTCATTGGCAAGGACTGCAGCAGCACATCCACTGGATGGTATCAGATACAGGCTATAAGGAAAATTGTGGTGGTGTTTCACATCCTTTATCCGCAATTTTGATCTACAATATATACATTTATTGTAATGGTTACTAAAAAATGTTTACAGCAGTTTGTTATTTGCTTCAATGACCACAGATAGGTAAAAATCTGCTCAAGATAAATGTTTGTCCAATGCCTCCTTAATGACATTCAAATATCAGCAAACATAAGTTCCATCAGGCTATCCTGCTTTCATCTAACATAGCTTCCTGACTCTTTTGGCTCTTGAATGCTAATGTAATGAGATCTTTCTGGTAAATAATGTGTTGTTGACACACATACCAGATGGTGTAGCATGGCCGAGTAAAACCTATCAAACTACTTTATTTATTATTATTTGGTTCAAAACAAAATCTTTGTAGTTTATTCAATTTTGAGATGGCTTTTGTCATTTTTGATCTCTAGTACTGTAATGATACATTAAGTCTACTAAATTCTATTTGTCCACATTTGGGTCATTTCCTTCTATTGTATTGAATGTTAGAGCAGGTTCATAGATCTGAATGCCCTAATCCCGCTTGATTGATCTGTTTCACTGAGGTAGATAGTTGAAAAGAGATATATACCATGAGGGAATAAACAACTTGTCCCCCCCCCACCCCCCTATACTGGTTGAGAATCTATTCCAAATGTATTTCTTTTTGGTTCTGAACAAGATGTTTCAACTTTGATTGAATTGGAATGGGTTTTTTGGAATGGCATGATCTTTCTCTCAAACCTTTTCACATGTCACAGATCATTGTCATGCAACACTGTCATCTGACTAGAAATATTTTCATTTTTGGTATTTCCGCTTACTAATTATTGAAGTAACACAATTTAAACATCACAGTGGGCCAGGCAATATCTCTGGTGAACATATGCATAGGCGATGTTTTGAGTTTGAAGAAGGGTCCCAACCAAAACATCACCTATCCATGTTCTCCAGCGAGAATGTTTAAAGCTGTAGATGCCCACTGAGTTATTCCAGCACTTTGTGTCCTTTTTTTTTGTAAATCTGCACCTGCAGTTCCTCGTTTTTGCAATTTCAGCATTGTTATTTTCTGTTGAAGAATGTCATTCCTTTTCACAGCACTGTGAATGACACTTTGAAAACTGCCAACCAGTAAAAACCATGACTGATCTGATTCTTTACTTCTTGCAGACCCTGACCGTTTCCAGCATTTCAGATTACCAGCATCTACAGCTTTAAACATTATTTCAATAACACTCATTAGATTAATTCTAGCCTCATACCATGGATCTATACTACAATTCAAAGTTTAATGCTCACTGCTGCATTTGCATTCATCCAACCTCGAGGAGAAGAGCACTTTTTCTTTTGCATGGAGAATAAGGTAGACTCAGTCAAGTATTGGAAGCATTACAAGGTCTTCATAGTACAAGCGTCCATAGTCTATATAGGTCAGATACACAGCATGACCTTCGGCCCACCAAGTCCATGGATCAGCGATCACTCATTCAGATTAGTTCTATATCTCCACTTTCTCATCTGCTCCCTACACATTAAGGGCAATTATTACAGAGCATCTTTCATGACTGGGTCGTCCTGAAGTGTTTTGCAGACAATCTTATATGTTTGTATTACAGTCACTGTTGTACTTATGGAACACCTAGCAGCCTGTTTGTGCTATACAGACCTTCAATAGTAATGGGATAATAATCAAGTAAATCGTTTTTGTGTATTGATTTAAGAATAAATATTGACCTAGAAACTGGGGGTAATTCACCTTCTCAAATTCATCGCATTGAACTGCTTGTGTCCATCCAAGTTAGTAGAAAGGGCAATGGTTCAATACCTCTTCTGAGATATGGTACTTCTTGCAGCCTAACACTTCTTTGGCGCTCTATTGATTTGTCAGCCTGGGATAGAGTGCTCAACATTTGAAGCTATGACTTCCAGCACTGGCAAAAATGTGACTGAGATTGATATAATGAAAGGCTTGGATTGAGTGGATGTGGAGAGGATGTTTTCACTTGTGGGAGAGTCTAGGACTAGAGGTCATAGAATTAAAGGACGTTCCATTAGAAATGAGATGAGGAGGAATTTCTTTAGTCAGACAATGGTTAATCTGTGGAATATATTTCCACAGAAGGCTGTGGAGGCCAAGCCAATGGATATTTTAAGGCAGAGATAGATTGATTCTTGATTAGTATGGGTGTTGGAGGTTATGGCGACAAGGAAGGAGAATGTGGTTAGGTGCAAGAGATAGATCAGCCATGATTGAAGGGCAGAGTAACCTCATTCAGCCATGATTGAATGGTGAAATGCCCTAATTCTGTTCCTATCACTTATGGTAGCAATGTTACAAAATTTTGAGATTTAAAAAATCAAGTCTGCAATTTATCCCATCAGATAAAACATAAAAATAAGTTTAATTTGACACCTAATTCACTTTCATATCTCAAGTAATAAAAAAGTTATGGCCATTTTCATACTCGGAAATTAGCATCTTGTTCCCTATTGATTTTCTATGGACATAACAAAAAAGCTGTGATCATGGACAGTCAAAAGCCCATAACCTTCTTAAAAATTAAGAGAACTGAATGAAATTTTCAGTTATCATAGATTGAACTATTCTGAAACAAATATAAAATAATCTTACTTGGAGGACCTGAAATTAAAGCATATAATTAGTTAGTTACCCAATTGTAGCTAATTTCAAACTTCAATTACTAGATCTAAACATCTATCCATTTCTTAATAAATGATTAACATTTTTAAATAGCCTAAGTGTCCAAATAATATTCACAAATAATTCACAATAAAACATGATTTTAAAATCTCATTTACATCAATTTATAGGCCAAATGGAAGGAATTTAGTGTTCAATTGCTGTAAATTAAAGTCAATTTTAAATCGGCTTTCTAGTGGGTTCCTGTGAACGCGCTGGTTTAGAACGTTCACATTGCGCTGGATTTGTGCCCTCAAATGCCCAGAAAAATACTGCGGGATATAAAGAGCCCAAAATGAGCTACTCGCTATAGAAAACTTTATATACAGGGTTCTTAAGAAGCCCCTTTTAATGTAAAAATAAGGTACATACCTTTAATTGTTTGCTTTATAAAACCCTGGGGCTGCGAGAGGTCGCGGGCTTAGAGAGTGATTTTTAAACTACTATAACTATTATACAAGGCCATAAAAACTAATAATGCCTTTTGCGACGAGGTCTTTCAGCAATTTTCCGTTAATGATTTACTAGGCTGAACATTTTTGATTGCAACAGCCTAGTAAAAATTGTGTTTTAAACCCGCCCCCTCTAAACAGCGCCAAAATCACATATACGGCCTGGGGCAGATTCTCAACGACGATTCAGGTAGGTTTTGTAACATACCTACTTATGGCCTTGCGTTAATTCATGTTTTTTCAAAAATGTATAGTTCATCTTCATCCTTCTTCCAAGCATTGATACTTTTGTAAGTTAATTGAATAACTGAAAATTTCATGTCTCATGATTCATTATTCTTCACATAAATATCACAAACACCATAACTATCACAATATCAGTGCTAACCAATCCCCCACCCCCACATGTGTATCAAGTTCAGTTTTCATAAATATAACTGTTTGAATGCAAGAAATTACATAGAAACATGAACAATATTTTAAATTACCCTGGAGTATTTGAGTATTTTATTGCATACTTCATTTTTAAATAATACTATATCAACGAGGCTCTAGGTAATTGTACCTGAGTTGACCAGAAGTTGGATTATGTTGCAGGCGATGCCAATGCAGGATAGGTGTAGAATATATATTTGGTTTAGTCTGATTTGCTTGACAAATCACACATCTTACTATTAAAAACTCATTTCACAGACTGAAGTTTTGTCTGATCATAACTGCTACTAAGCTGCCACATTAAGTTATGTGGTTTCTCTGTACTATCGACATTACATTTATTCTACCCATTCCCACTTCTCCCTTCTCTGCTACTAAACCAAACTCTTTTTCCTCTCCCTCAGTTGTGATGTCATGGGCATGAAATATTGCATTTAAAAGAGATGTTTGGGGCAGGTTTACGCAGAAAGTAGTGGGTGCTGGGAAAGCAATGTCAGTGGTGATAGTGAAAACAGTACAAGGATGGGATTTAAGAGGCATTTAAATATATGCAGGAAATGTATATGCATGAAATGGAGGGATTTTGATCATGTCTAGGCAGATTTAACTTGGTATCATGCTTGGCATAGACCGATGGACCGCAGGGCTTGTTCCTGTATTATATTGTTCTATGTTCTAACTGTACAGATCATTATTCAGGCCGCATTTGGAGTATTCTATGTAGTTCTGGTCTCCACACTATAGGAAGGATGTGTTAAGCTGGAGAGGGTGAGAAAAAGATTCACACAAATATTGTTTGGACTGGAGGGCTTGAATTATGAGGAGCAATTGGATTGTCTCGGACTGTATTTAGGAGACTGAGGGGTGATATTGAAGTTGTTTATAAAATTGTGAGGGTCACAGGGTATACGGTCTCAGAGTAGGCAAGACTAACTAGAGGATATTGGTTTAAGGTGAGCGGGAAGAAAATTAAAGGGATCTGAGGGATATGTTTTTTCACACAGAGAGTGGTGTGTACATAGTCCGGAGGGGGGGTGAAAGACCAATTCCTGTGCTACACTGTTCTATATTCCCCCAGATGCTGCCTGCAGATTTAGATATTTGTCTAATATTCCTGAGCATTAGCGACACCAGAAGTAAATGTAGATATTTGAGAAGATAATATTTGAAACTGGGTTTATGTAGATCAGCGGCAAAAGTTTACTATTCATTGATGTTTTGACTTGTAGGTGGTTTCAATCAGGTCAATGATAAAATAATTGCAATCTCAAATTGATAGTACAAGCAATTATTCGGAAGCATACATTTTTTGGTCCATTCTGATAGGCTCCATAAAGCGGTATATCAGGATTGTGCAGACAGTGCTGAATAATCCTGCGTGCTGTGATTGTTGGCTGATTGCTGGATATCCTGTGCTCTTGGCACCCAGCATTCTGTCATGTTCTTTTTTGGATCTCAGCCTATGGATGTCTGTATAGCTATTTTTTTCCTTCCTTTTGAAACATTATGGGGTTTTTCACAGTCCAAGCTTGCCTTATGTTTGTCATTAATTAGTCTCTGAATTTCCTGTTTGTTCCCAACAAACCACTATCATTGTTTTTTGTAAAGAAGCCAGAAGTTTCTACACGGGTGCCAATATAGTGGAGTTCAAGGCGGATCAGACACTAAATATAATGCTGTTCTTATAGGTTGGTAATCAGCAGTTTGTCAATGAGGACCCAACAAAGTAAAACATTTTTTTGGGCGAGACATTTAAGTGTATTAATATTTCTATAGCAGTGTTTCTGCAGCCATCAATGTTTTGGGGCCAGGGTGATAAAAGTGTTCAGTCCAACAGTTGTGGACACCCATGAAAATGTGAGTAATACACATATCTCCATGGTTCCTAGTTCTGACAACAATGTAATAACAATAATCTAGCAGATCACGTGCTTAGGCCAAGGGTGCTGCCATGAAACCTTGTACTAGTTTATCTGTAATAGGACTCTATTACACTTGGCTTTCTCTTCTCCTTCCTTGGCACTTATGCCTATTTGGAGGTTTGTATCCTTTCTGACTCTGATGTCAAAGTCACCAAGGAGGTTCAATTTGTCTCCTCTTGGAACTTGGCCCAAGGCATAAATAATATTCCCCTTTCACCCGGTTTGTTGCAAGGAAAGATAATGTGCTAGTTTGGCCTTTAGAGCGAGCTGGAGGATCTTCAGATATTTGCTTACCTGATTTGGGGAGTTGTTGAGATAGATCAGCCCATTCTTGATGATAAAGCAATGCCAGGAAGATAGATTGCCCTTTCAGAAGGAGATACACTCACAATCCTGTTCCTTAATTTGGGGTTCTCATGCCTTCTTATCTCACTTAGGACAGCAAAGCATCTGAGGATCGAGGGTGTGATAGCAGAATGATATTCAGTTCTGTCATTATTGGTATAGTTTCCAAGGCTCCTGGCATTTCAGGTCCCAAATATCAGATTCCTACTCATAATCTAGCTGTATGCAGGTGCACACTAACCATAGACACATTATACACATATACACACCATGCACTTGCACTCTTGCTCATGCCCTCTTTCTCAGCACAGACCCTTCAGTATCATAATTTTCTTCTTCTCTCTCTCTCTCACTAGACTGCAATCCCAGTCTCCCTCTCTTTCCCACTATTGGGTTTCCCACCTCGCTGGTGCCCTTCCCTTCAATCCCAACTCTTCGGGTACTGGCCAGACAGATAAAACTGCATCCCCCATCACCCACCTTCCCATTAACAAACATTTATTAATACCCATGCTCTGCCCTTCATCCCATCCCTTAGTCCCAGCAGCTGTCACAACCAACATTTATGGCTTGCTATGGAAACTGGAGGAGGGAAAAATCTGGGCTCAAACCAACTGTGCAAAGAACCTCTTACAGAATCTTGTATGGCGATGACTCCTAATTACATTGAAATGGTTTTTTTAAATCCATTAAGATATAAACAATTTATCTCAAAAATTGAAAGGTAAGTTTGTGTGTTTTTTGCTGACTTCATCCAACAACGGTATTGACTTTTATAACCATATAACAATTACAGCACGGAAACAGGCCATCTCGGCCCTTCTAGTCCGTGCCGAACACTTATTCTCCCCTAGTCCCATCTACCTGCACTCGGACCATAACCCTCCATTCCTTTCCCATCCATATACCTATCCAATTTATTTTTAAATGATAAAATAGAACCTGCCTCCACCACTTCCACTGGAAGCTCATTCCACACAGCCACCACTCTCTGAGTAAAGAAGTTCCCCCTCATGTTACCCCTAAACTTCTGTCCCTTAATTCTCAAGTCATGTCCTCTTGTTTGAATCCTCCCTACTCTCAGTGAGAAAAGCTTATCCACATCAACTCTGTCTATCCCTCTCATCATTTTAAAGACCTCTATCAAGTCCCCCCCCCTTAACCTTCTGCGCTCCAAAGAATAAAGACCTAACTTGTTCAACCTTTCTCTGTAACTTAGTTGCTGAAACCCAGGCAACATTCTAGTAAATCTCCTCTGTACTCTCTCTATTTTGTTGACATCCTTCCTTTAATTAGGGACCAAAATTGTACACCATACTCCAGAATTTTGTTGTTTTACCAGTGAAAACTTTAGTTCTAACTACAAAAAATAACATTGTTTTGTCTTGATCTCTCTATTTTACCATTTCATAGATATAATATGCATGGATAACTTGAAGGCAATCAATTAAAAAAAAATGTAATTATCTGCTCTTCAGTTATATGTACACAAGCAATTTGGACTTTGTCCAGCAGAAGGCAATGGCCGTCTGAAAGTGCAACCTCATGCAGCACATCATTAGTACAAAAGTAAGAATTCTTCATAACTTAGTTGATGACAATTTAATTTTTTGCTTTGACAGTTTAATCTTTTTAATTCCTAGAGATTCAGGATATGTTGATTTGGGTAGATCTTACAAGCAGGTGGCCTTTTTGTCCACGGTTACTGAGGAACATACAAAATCAGCGTTATTTTAATGAATGATAAGCTATTGCTGGATTGCTTTATCTTTTGCTTCCAACAAAATGGAGTTATTTGTGATGGGAAACACTTGTATCTACTAGAGAATTTAAGTAGATTGCAGTAATCACTGGATAAACAATGATGACCTGCTTCCAGTTTTAACTTCTGAATCTTGAAGAGGAGAATTAAGTTTGCAAAATATGATAACAATGAGTAGGGTTCTTTATTTTATGATATCATACTTTATGAAACTAATCACAGATGTAGTCAAAAAGTTAGTATTTTAGAACAACTTGAATTGTTTTTGTTCATGGAGCAGTATTTAATGGAAATCCACATTGGCAGATAGTGTGAAGTGATGATTAATGCAGTTTGGTTAAGCTCCATTATTTTGACTGCTCCCTTTCAAGACTTAGATGTACAGTTAAACTAGTGTACTAGAGGATCATTGTCCTATCAGCAGAGAGGAACTGCTTTGAGTACTGTTAGCTGCCCATACATGGATAGGTAGCTTTCACAGGACATTTGCATTCCTGAATCTGTAACTGAATAGCAGTTAGTCTGGGAAACAACTGGAAGGCTTAGCTTGCGGTGGCGACGATTGGACTGTAAAGCCTGTTAACAAATCCCCTGCGATACCTGTGCTGGTTGAGTCGTTGCCTGCTAAGGAACTCCCGATGGAGGCCATGTCTTTGGCGACATCGCCTGTGAGGAGCATGGCTGAAGGCCTGTACTGTACACGTGCAGGATGGGTCAGCAAGCCTGTGGCTAGATACGGGGATTATGTCTAGATGCATTTCTTGGACTCTAATTAACTATAACCAACGTTACTTATATTACTTGCAGTATATCCTCCAATGCTTTACTGTAGATGATAGTTAATTGTTATTGCTTTATATACAGCTTTATATTTGCCCTTTGGGCAGAAGCCCAAGAAGAGGGATGTAGATCAAGCAGTATTGCTGATTTGATCCATGTCTGGTTTTGCTGCTGATGACCTGATCAATAATCCGTCAGATTTTCCACACCACCACCACCTGGTGGCGTGCGGGCAGCCATGATATTTTTTAGTTTTAACTTATGAATAGGACCCTACAGTATTCATTTTCATGGTTTCTGTATGTATACAGATTAATGCACTTGTTATGATATATAATGACTCTGTATCATTAGTACTTTGCACACAGGCAACATACTCATACATTTTCTCTGCACTCTTTCCAACTTAACAACATCTTTCCTACAGCGGGCTGACCAATACTAAACACCATTCTCCAAATGTGGCCTCGCCAACTGTATCACAACATCCTAAAATGTATACTCAATACCTTTAATGAGGAAGGGCAGTGTACTGAAAGCCTGTTTGACCATCCTACTTACTAGTGATGCCACTTTCATGAACTATGTACCTGCATTCTGAGATCCCTCTGCTCTACCACATTCCCCAGGGCCCTGCCATTCACTGTGAAGACCCTGCCCTGGTTTGATTTCCCAAAATGCAACATCTTGCAGTTATCTAGGTTAAATTTCTTCAACCATTCCTCTGTCCACTTGACTGCTGATCAAGAACCTGCTGTAATATTTGACAACCATTGTCGCTATCTACGATACTACCCACTTTGGTTTAATCTGCAAATTCACTAATACCGTCTCATTCAAATCATTGATATGAACCACAAAAAGCAATGGACCCAACCTTTTTGGTTACTTTTTCCATTTTTGGCAAGATTGTTTTTACTTGGTGTTGCAGTCACAATCATTACATCACTGAAAAGACACTTAAGCTTCATGGGCAAGCTCGAACTTTTTTGAGTTTAATGTAACTTGGTTAATGTTATAATCAGGCAATTCTTTGAATAAAAATGCAAAGCGAAATGAGCGAGGCAGCAAATGGTCCACAAATTCTAAAAATTACAACTTGCAGCATATTTCTTTTTCACGTGAACTGGTTGGTCAATTTATGAGATACAGCATATGGTGTGAACTTGCCATTACTTTATCAAGAAGATCTGGGCCTCTTTTCTATTTAACAGTTGATTAATTTAAGTCATGCAAGGTCAGCAACTGATTGTCCTAATCAGTCATGCTTGACAATTGTATCAATCATGTAATTTTATTTATCCAATCATGTAGATTTACGCACTAAGCTAACAGGATTGTCTTGTGTTGCATTTGTAAGTAATCCAGTTAGAACGCTTGAATTTTCTTTTGATCAGCAATTCATTGTCACAGGCTCTTAGTTCAAATTCCTCAAGCCAAATTTGTAAAATGCCATGAATTAGGAAGGTTTCCATAGACCATACTTGCCATCAGTCTTGGAAGTCTGCTGTGGTCCTAAACTTTTCCCCACATATCCTTGGCCTAATGTTGGCAGCCTGGGAATAAATGAATGGCACTAGCATGAGGTTTGCTACATATACTCATCCCACTGCATCACCAGTGATAATTAAGTCAGATATATGTAAAGTCTGAATTATCTACTGGGTTGTTCAATTCGGGGTAAGATTCCTTTCACTGGGGCCATTTCATTGAATCCATAGACAACAATTCTTGAAAGTTTAATTTCCAGTCAACCTTTCAAAAGATGTATGGCTTGATATTAACTGTAAGTATTTAAAACTTTCTTAATTGAATAGTGTTCATGATTGAAAGTTTATTTGTATTTCTTATTTGAAATGTCAGTACCAGTTACAAAAGAGAGATGCACAATGCTGTTTATCTAAATCCTGCAAGAGGAATAATATGTATATCCTTGACCAACCTTGTTCTCGGACGTCTCATTGTGGCTGGTGGAGAATGCTAAGAAATAAAATCTGGGTATCTCAGTGCAAAAGAAGTGAGAATATTTTTGCACAACATCTCTGTTTACTCTTGATTACATTCTAGTGGGCTTGGAGAAACGTGCCTGTTTATTTCATGTCAGGAAGAGTTGATGTTGTGAGGGGGGTTTAGAAGATTCTAATAATGAGGAAGAGATCACTGAAATGTTTTAAAACAAAATTTGTCCAGTTAAATTTCAAGAACCAAGAGTGCTTGCAATACATTACCACAAGGTGGCGCTTGAATCTATCAGAAATGTGCACCGCAAATTTATGTCTGGATCCATTTGCTGATCTGGGTTTTTTAAAACCTACATAAGATATTTGAGCGTCATTTTATCAATCCAACTTTAGTTGTCAACAAATTTGCTCACCATTTCTATATACATTTTATATTTTAATAACAGCTCAAATCTTGAGTAGAACAGAAAGGTGGTTTCTCCATACTGTTTGCTTAAACTATTTCTGTCTTTGTTTGATTGCATATGTGTTACCAAGAGCTTAAGCAAATGTAAGGAAAAATTGAAATATCTTTTAAGACAAAGAATTTCATTGTTACATGCCACATGTGATAATAAAGTATAATTCATTCGTACACCATAATTTGTATAGAGAGAGTAGAGCAGGGGACTGGACACACGGTTTAGGATATAGAGGAGGAAGTGTTGTCGCTAATTTGTTATGATTGTGGTCTGCCAATTATGAAGTCGAAGATCTAATTTAGGATCTTTTAGGATGCTTCATTTTATTACATGGAATTTATAAATACAAGATGTTCATTGTAGTCGAGGTGTGTGTTCATGCAAATTTTTAAAATTTACATTGTGTTCAGATAGTTAGTCGACTTGGAATTTTGTCATACTAAATTTGCATATCCCCGTTTGGGATCTTTACCCCTTGATTATAGAGACTGTAGCATGCAAACTGAAGGCTAGAAGCAGTTTAAGGACATTGTAATAAAGTGCAACAAAACAACAGTACAGAGTAACAAATTACGTAGCTCAGAAATGGGCCATTCTGCTCAACTGTCAATGTTAGCTTTTCTCCACATGATCTTCATCACATTCCTCAAATTAATCCCAACAATCCCCATCAGTTAATACCTCAGCATGTTATTTTGCTCATTTCTCAGGTCTATTCAAGGGAACTGGATAACCTAAATTATTTGCAAGAAGGAACTGCAGATGCTGGTTTACACCGAAGATAGATACAAAATGCAAGAGTAACTCAGCAGGACAGGCAGCATCCAACCTGTATTATTTGTCTGAATTACTCTGCAGAGCATGGTTCACTTTTGAATCAAGGTCCTAATCAAAATTCTTTATTGGAAATATTAATGATTTTTATATCTCTGGCCTCTAGTTCTGGTTTGATCTGCATGTGAAATCTTATCTTGACGTCTTATCAAAGTCTTATTTATAGACCAAAGCTATGCACAATTCTCCAAGTGTGGTCTAATAAATGTTCATTTCAACTCAAATGTATCTGGTTTCCAGTTTATTCTGGGAATCAGACGCATACATTATTTGTTTTTGAATGACCATATTAATTTTCTTTGGAATTTGTGATTTGCTTGTACTCCAATTAGAAAGGCTTAAGGAGCAAACATACTCGACTGTTGTTTGTATGTTTGTATGTACTTTGTTAAAAAATAAGTTAACATTTCCAAATCACTGTACACTAGCATAGATAGTGTTAATGTAACATTACAGTTCTCTGAAGACTCTTTCAAATTACTGAAATTTGGTTTAAAATTTGAATTCCTGTCCAGGGGCCATTTAGTTAGCTTCTGTGGGAAATGGAAATGTTCATTTGGTGAATGTTGGCCCCTTAGGTTAAAGTTGACACATAATTATGGAATACAAACTGTTTTATTTTGCAAGTGAATGTAGGTTTAGGATGATCCTGTGGGACATCATGCAAGCAAAAATAAAAACACAAAATGCTGGAAGTAGCGGGTCAGGCTGCATCAGTGAAATTGGCAAATATTTAAGATTCCAAATGGAAGATCTTTAAAAAAAATTTAAAAAATCAGAACTGGGAATGGGGAAATCCAAGATAGACGCAAAAAGCTCAGTAACTGAGCGGGACAGGCAGCATCTCTGGAGAGAAGGAATGGGTGACGTTTCAGGTCGAGACCCTCCTTCAGTGGTTTTCAATTGCAGAGAGGATGGGAGAGGGTAAGGTGGAAAAAGGGTATATAGATTATTGGCATGCAAATTATCTGAACTCCATGCAGAGGGTGCTGCAGCTGCTGCAACTCCAGCAACCACGTTGACTCATGACACCCGGTATTGTTCAGGTAGAGCTTACATGTTCTCTATATGATATATGTGTGTATATATACATCTACATATATGAAATATATATATGACATATATGTACATGTCGGTTTCCTCTAGGTGCTTCAGTTTCTTCCTACATCGCAAACATGTGACCATTTCATTGTATCAATGTAAATGGGTAAACTAGGTAGGCTTAAGGGCCTGTATCTGTAGTCTTTGACTCTTTTGGGTATCACAGTGACAGAGCCAGCAGAGCTGCCTCATTGTGCCAGCAACTTGAACTCAATCTTCATCTCAGGTGCTGCCTGTGAGATGTGTGCACATTTTTCCTGCAACAACTTTGGTTTCCCCCTGGTGCTCTGGTTTTCTCTCACATTCTGATGACAGCAGGCTCCTGGGATGTGCTTTGCAAAAGGCTCTCAGGATGTGCTGCGGAGCCAAACAAAGGAAAACCCCGGCAGGCTGCCCATGGCCAGGTGCGGCAGGAGGCCTGGCTGGTTGCTGCAAAGAAAGACCCAGCAGGTCTCTGCCTGTATGGGGGATGCTCGGAATCCGTCGAGCTCGGTTCCGAAGGCTGGAGAGTGGAGGAGGAGGAAGTCGCCGGTGACGATGGATGAGATGAGTGGGCCGGTAGGACAGGGCCTTCAAGGTCAGCTGCAGGAAGTGCCTCCAGTGCGCAAAGGTGGTCAAGCAAGGATAGGCACATCATTTTGTGGGCTGAGTCAGTCGAAAGTGACAGAAAAGGCCCTGGAACAGTCTGGGGCTTAACTCGATTGGGAGCCGCTCCAGTACATCGAACTCATAGACTAGACTTTGGACATTTTGTAAATGGTGCCAAAATATGGCAACTCATGCATGTGTGATCAATGCAAACAGAATTTCATTGTGCAGTGCACATATGGCAATAAAGCAAACATGCTTTCCATTATCATCACAGCTTCATTTTACTTTTTACTTTTTCCCCCGAAAATTCAATCAGTGGAAATAATAAACATGTACATTATTTTAAGCTGTTAGGTGAAGGAAATGGTATTCTGTGCTCACAATTTAATCATTTCATCCACTGTATTATTATTTGCTCCATTTCCTCAAAAGGATTGTATCCTTAACTTTAATCCCAAAGTTTAGCAAAAGTTAGACTGCCTTTTTTTGATTGGCTAACATGCAAACAAAAGCTTTTCACTGTATCTTGGTAAACATGGCAATAATAAACTTAACTAACTAAACAGATTGCAGATGAAGTCGAACCAACAAAATTGGTAATAACATTGTTACACTGAAAATTCGAACCAGCACAGATTTGATAGGCTAAATGTCCCTCTACAATGTTACCGGATGATGGGAATTTGTGTAGGTTTTCAGGCAAATTCTTTAAATCGCCTATCTCAAGCCACCATGAATGATCTTCCCGATGTGACATGGTGGTGCAATCATTAGTGCTGTAGTCTCACAGCTCCAGGATCCTGGTTCCATACCAACCTTGGGTGCTGTCTGTAAGGAGTTTGCATGTTCTCCCTGTGACCATATGGGTTTCCCCAGCTGTTTCCTCCCACATTGCAATGAAGTTCTGGATGGTCGGTTCATTGACTAGCGCTCCCTCGTGTGGGTGGATGTCGAGGGAATTAGTGGGGAAGGAGGTTGATGGGTACGTAAAGGAGAATAGAAATGTGAATGTGAAATGGGTTGACTTCCTCTCCCTTTACTGTTATTTTATATTCATGATTCTGAGAAGTATTCCATGCCTGTCTAAAACAAGCTCTGGATAGTATTTAGACATGGGAGTACAATTTGCAATGCAATGTTTTTACAATTTGGTTGCATTTAAAGGATTTCTGGCTTTTTGAAAAAAAGTTTGATCTTCATGAGGTTCCAAATGTGTGATTACATTTATTGAAAATGATCAAATGAAATATTTGCATCTTGTTGAACTTTAATCATAAACTTTGCAGTTTAATCATAAAATATCACACAGCAGTTGTAACCACTGTGTTCCCTTCTAGTAACAAAGTCAGAATCTAGTCATATGTTTGTTTTAAAATGAATAATGAATAATAATGCTTCATAGCATAGGTATACACAGTTTTTGTTTGGTGTGTGAAGGTCGATGATAGCTATGCTTTGAGGAATGTTGAATTCCCATTTGAAAATACTTGTGCACTTAACCAGATATGAAAGGTAAGCAGCCAGGAGAATCAATTAAGTAATTAATTCATTCATTCGTTCATTGCTTCTTCTACAGATTCGAGAATAAGAACCATTGTTCATGTGATAATCATGCAGCAACGTTGTAAGGAATGGTCATGAAAGTTGAAATCGCTTTGTATTGCAATTGGCACATTTAGTGATATTGTCTTAGTAAGTTGATGTTCAAATGATACGGTTACATATGGCAACTACTTTAGTTTATTATAGTTATTTTTAATTTTTTTAATGATTTCATTACTTTTTTCAAAAATTTATAAATATGATCCTTAAATCTTTTCATTTGTTGGAAAGTAGGAAGCGTGGCAAGTACCATTAGGATGAGACGAGGTCCAGCCAGTGGCTGTTTCCAACTAGGGAAAGGCTAATGCCTTTGTTTGACATTTATTAACATTATCCTCACTGAATCCTCCACCATCAATATCTTGACAAGACAGATAGCTGGATCAGTCACAAAAGTTATAATTCTACAGAAACTATTCAGAGACAGGATATCTTGCAGTATATGCCTCCTTCTTGCTCCTCATAATTTTTTCAAGGTAAAATTAGGAGTGTGATTCAAGATATCCCTCTTGCAAAAAATGAATTCATTTGAATAACACTTGATGCATGACATCTTCCAGGATATAGCAAATCTGCTTGATTGGTATTCTGTCCACCATCCTGATGATACACACCCTTCCCCACCAGATCATTGTGAATGCAATGTATACAGTTTACGGAATGCTTGCCAGCAATCCCTGTAGATTTCAATAGAACGTCCAAAAACCTCATAGCCTTGCATCCTAAAAAGATGATGGCAGCAGATGAATGGAGCCGCTCTGTTGAAATTCTCTACCAAGTTGCACATGATCCTAGCTTGTAAATACAGCAGAGTTCCTTCTTCAGTCAGCCTGAACCCAGGAACTATTGTTAACTGCATTATGGGTATGGCTTCACTATTTGACGAATGCAGTTCACCAGTATTTTCACGAGGGCAATTAAGGATAATAAGTAAATATTGGGCTTTCCAGCATTACCAGCATTTAATGTAAAATTAAAAATTTAAAAAAATTGCAGCCAGTACAGGATTTTGAGAGTCTTTCAGTATGTTCTTGTCTTTACCGTGGATGGTTGACATTACCTCTGCCAGATCACTACTTGACAATTTGTCTTATTGCAGGTTATCTATAGCTACAAATTATACACTGGTGATCAGGGAGCAATACAAGGGGGTGTTGGAGGAGAGGAGGGGAGAGGTGCTGCAGAGCCACATAGCACAGCCAGCATGATATCTTGTTCTCGAGATTGTTTGGAGCTGCATTCATCCAGGATTTTGTCACTGACCTGTTTTGGAAATTCCTTGATATGTCAAAAAGTGTGTTACTCATTGTCTAACGTCTGACCTGCTTATGTGCAAACGTATTTCAATGGCCAGTTGAGTTTCTGATCAATGATGAAACCCCAGACTGTTGATGGTAGTGTCTGGAGTTGTTAATGCCATTAAATGTCAAGGCTGGTGAGTCAGATTCTTAGTGAATCCAAATTGGACCCCACATGCCATTGTGCTGGTGTGATCCTGCTGGCTTGCATCACCACCACCTACCATTGTCACATGCTCTCACTTAACTGGGACAGAAGCAGAGTGCCTTTCTGTATGGCTTTTGTCACCCCACAGTCCTGAGACTTAGTGGTGTGCAGAGGCTGGGTCACCAGGATGTGCTGACAACTGGCATGGATGAGGATGGAGCTTTCACAGCAGTGAAACCAGTTGGTATTTTCAAGTTTTTAATGTAATGTATTTTTAATGTATTGCATGTATTTAGATGTTAAAAAATAAATCAACATAATTATCTTTTTAACAAAGCAGCATGCTTTGTCTATTTTTTCATTAAATCGGTGTCGATAGACACCACTGAAATTAGCAGTGTTTTTGATCTCCCTGGTGTTGCAGTATCTTGGATCTCTCAGTACATGTGCATCAACCAGGAACTTCAGTTTGATTGGTTGAATGTGTGCAATCCAATTCAGAGCCTCCAGCTCTAATCCAATGCATCATCCCAGAAATATGTGGAATTGGAATTTTGCACCTCAGATGAGACAGATTTTTGTCAGTACTATGTTATTGCTGTTAATATCTGTTGACTTGTGGCAGAGAAGTATGTGAAAATAAAATATTTGACTGTTGGTGTATGTCAGTAAATCTTTAGTACCTAGAGGACATAATGCTGCAAAATCTAGGAATTATGTTCATTGAACTCCTATCAAAATACTATAACATCAACAAGCCTGCCCATTATGTGCGACAACTGCTGTAAAATAACTTTTTTTAAATGATCTAATTAATTTATGCCTGGAGATAAACAAAGTTCATTTTTTTTCAACCATAGGCAACTGTTCATTTGCCAGTCTTTCCTCCCCAAACCACACAGTGTTAAAGTATAATTGTTCTTATTCTTGTGAGATTCCTTTGTAATGGTGCTGTGATACACTTTTATGGGATTAATCAAAACCGTGGATGTGCTAGCAGAGCATGTTAACATTTCAAGTGTTATTTTCGGTGGTTGCAATTTTTATTTCCTGATGTGTATACCATTGTGTCAGTTGTGATTATGAAAGTCAGATTAATTCCAGCGCATTTTTGGTCATGCTCAATGCTGTCAGCTACATGAGTAAATGGGAAGCTAATTATTTGAATATGTTGAAACTGTGGTGACAAGAATTCATTCATGAAGTCTCAAAACATTGGACTCCATACCCAAACCAGTCTTAAAATCTAGTGGTTGTGATTATTTTAATTTGCCTTATCCTTGTTATGTTTTGACAATAATCACCTGTGCTGGTATGTTAAATAGGTTGCAATTTGATGAAACAACAAACTATACATACATAACTCAAACTCTGATCTTGTGCTCTTCCGGTTTTGCGTTTTGTTTCTATTTGCGCAAAAACGGTACACGATAGCACTATGGTTTTTCGCCACCTTACTCACCATTCTCCTGTGCTACAAAGGCAACAAGTTTTGTTACGACCGATGGTATATTTTAAAAGTTATTATGGTTAAAAAATCTTTAAAACCGCGCTTGCGCAAATTGGTCTCCTCTCCTGTCAGCCACTGCAACGCAGATTGGTCTCCTCTCCTGTCAGTTGCCAGGATGGCGATGCCCCTTCCTGCACCATCGCCGCGATGATTGGCCAGATCCGCTGTCATTGCCAGCCTCGCCAGACTTTGAGAATATAAAGGTGAAGGAGCGGTGTGAGCGTCACTAACGCTCCGCTGACTGGAGCTGGGTCTGCGGGCACCTCCATGGTGCCGAGTGGGTGGGCGAGAGGCCGAGCAGCTGAGCCCACTTCACGGCCTCTGTGGTGCCCAGCCGCGGGCTCCATCGGCCGCTTCGTCCGACCTGGATTTCTACCCGTGAGACCCCGGCCGGGGTTCTACGCGGCGATCCAGGAGGCATGGAGACCGCGAGGGTAAGTCCTCGTGACGATGGGGCCGCGGCGACGGTGGGGCCTTGCCGAATTTCAAAATCCGTGGAGAAATCTATTTCCTCTTTTTTTCTTTTTTTTTCTCCTGTCTCATGTCTGGTGGGGGAGGAGGGGGAATAGAGGGAGAGGTGAGGAGGGATAGTCGGGGAGGTGGGGGATAGGAAGGGGTAGGGAGGGGAACGGAGTTATTGAGGGAGGGACTGAGAGTAGGGGATTGGAGAGTGAGGGAGGGATTGGGGGATGGGAGGAGAGGGGAAAGATCCTGGGGAGGTGAGGAGGGAGTGTGGGGGTTTGAAGGAGCGGAGGAGGTGGGGAGGGAGGAGGGGGAATAGAGGGAGAGAAGTGGAGAATGGAGGGAGAGGAGGGCAGTGGGGGAGGTGAGGAGGGATAGTGGGGGGAGATAGGGGAGGTGAGGGATGGGGGATAGGAGGGAGGTAGGGAGGGGAAAGAAGTTATGGAGGGAGGAAGGGAGTGACTGAGGGTAGGGGAAAGGAGAGGTGGGGGGGGAGGAGGAGAGGGGAAAAGAAGAGTGAGGGGGAGGGAGTGTTGGGAAATGAGCTGCGCCTGCACAGTTGAGGGCTATGCGTGAGTGGTGGAATATTGTGATGGGGGAATGGGTTGCGTTGGGGGAACGGGTGAGTGGTGGAATATTGCCCAATGGGTCTGCACTTAGTCTAGTTACCTAATTATTTATGTGTGCAGATTTTATCTTATTTGCTAACATCTGGAGTGACGTTGAAGCAAATGAATATTTTCATCGCCAACATGAAAGTCACTGCTGGCAGAATTAAAGATACTTGTGAAGATTTTTTGGTTACGGTTTCCCCACAAATACCAATCTAATTTGTTGTTTTAATTTGTTGAGGAGTAATATAAACTTGTATGATTATAGCATTATGTGTTTATTTGTAGTGTTATGTGTAAACTTGTTTATTTGATTATATGTGATCATAAATGAGCCAAGAGCAATTTGGGTTGACTGAAGAAGGGTCTCGACCCGAAACGTTACTCATTCCTTCTCTCCAGAGATGCTGCCTGAGTTACTCCAGCATTTGTTTTGTCTATCATCATAACTTCAGCTTTATTATATATTAATGTCTTTCAATGGCTGACGCAGTTGACCTACTTACTGTCTTTCTTTTCAAAGGCTGGTTTGGTCAACATAATTTTGTGCTTGTGCTTAAAACCAATTTACTGTAAAAATTAAGAATATTCACAACCACTAGATTCAAGCATGATTTGTTCTTGCGAAGTCCTCTGTTAAACTAATTTAAAATCAAGAAAAGTAAAATGTGAAAGATATTCATAAACCATTCATTAGTTTAAATGCTTCGTACATGTCAGCCTTTGAGTAAATTACATTGTTCAAAAATTGTGCAAAATCTTTTAAAACATTGTCAGTGAGTCGCAGAAAATAAGCTCAATTCCACAAACAGTCCCAGGCAGCAGAACATCTCCAACAACAGTGGAGTAGCTTCCATATCCCGCAACACTGCTCTCTCTCCCCATCCCCGCACTCGCAACAAGGGCAGAGTCCCCCTAGTCCTCACCTTTCACCCCACCAGCCGTCACATACAACAAATATTCCTACGTCATTTTCGCCACCTCCAACGTGATCCCACCACTCGCCACATCTTCCCATCCCCCCCCAATGTCTGCCTTCCGCAACTCCCTTGTCAATTCTTCCCTTCCCTCCCGTACCACCCCCTCCCCGGGCACTTTCCGTTGCAACCACAAGAAATGCAACACCTATCCCTTTACCTCCCCCCTCGACTCCATTCAAGGACCCATGCAGTCGTTCCAGGTGCGACAGAGGTTCACCTCTATCTCCTCCAACCTCATCTACTGCATCCGCTGTTCTAGATGTCAGCTGATCAACATCGGTGAGACTAAGCGGAGGTTGGGCGATCGTTTCGCCGAACAACTCCGCTTGGTCCGCAAGAACCTACCTGACCTCCCAGTGGCTCAGCACTTCAACTCCCCCTCCTATTCCCAATCCGACCTCTCTGTCCTGGGTCTCCTCCATTGCCAGAGTGAGCAACACCGGAAATTGGAGGAACAGCACCTCATATTCTGCTTGGGGAGCCTGCATCCGGCTGGCATGAACATTGAATTCTCCCAATTTTGTTAGCCTTTGCTGTCTCCTCCCCTTCCTTAGCCCTCGAGCTGTCTCCTCCCACCCCCCAGCCCTCGGGCTCCTCCTCCTCCTTTTTCCTTCCTTCTCCCCGCCACCCCCTATCAGTCTGAAGAAGGGTTTCGGCCCGAAACGTTACCTATCTCCTTCGCTCCATAGATGCTGCTGCACCCGCTGAGTTTCTCCAGCATTTTTGTGCATCTCCAACAACAGTCAGCTTCTCATTATTTTGACTTCAAAATTTAAAAAGTGTAGTCAGCCAATATAATTTTTAAAACCATGTTAAAGATCACAGAAACTCAATTTATGTTTAATATAATTTATTGCAATATTTTGAATTGCTTCAACACCCATATTGCACCAATTAAACTTGTGGAAACTTTATTTCATGACCTGTTATTCTAAAGAAAATAACTACATTTTCACCCACTCTATCATAATAACCTCACTTTTTCCACAATATTGTGGGTTTTGGGGAGTTTATTCAAAGTTGCCTGCACAGATATTTATAACATTAAAATATGTGTTGTCTGCTAAATGTAGTAGTTGTGAAACTGGATAATTACATTTTAATTTAATGTTTCTGTGGTACGATTGCTTAAAGTGCCCTTTGAGAACTCAATTGAAGAATTAATGCAATGGGCAGAGTCAGGACTTTAACATTTTTAAGAAATTGTAAAGATTGGGAAAATCTTTCAATGGCTGCAAAAATGAAACAATTCATAATTTTACTGAACATTTTTCTATCGTAGGGAAATAAATGTAGCCAGAATCAACAAGTTAGTTAGGAAGCACTGAAAAAAAAAATTATTAAATTAAAAACAATATGGCACAGTTTCTTACAAATACAGCCCTTTGAGCTTGATTTATTTGCACATTCTTGGCAATTCGAATAACTTGACAGTGTGTTAAGGAGGGAATTATTTTCTGTAATGATTTAATAAAGTTGCTTTATTTTAGTTTTAGAACAATTTTATGTCCTTTACTTGTTTGAAATAATGTCAGTTTATAGCTGCACCACTAGATGGAGAACCACACAAAAATCAAGCATGCTGTCAGAGGGTGGGGAAGCCTGAAAGCAAATTCAGTTGGCTGAAATCTGCTGTTAGCGGGCAGTATTTAATTAAGTAGAAATGGAGGCACAATGGCAGATTCCAATGTTCCATTCTCTCGAGTGTTGTGATTGAATACTTAATAAATTCATTCTCCCAGTGATTGCATTTTCAGAGCCAGTTGCTACTAACCAAGAAGACAATTAAGTGAGAGTTTAAAAATGATTTCAAGAATGTTGATGGCAATGGGTTTATGGGCTGATTTTATGAGAAAGTTACTCCCCAGGGCACTTTCATGTTATTCTAATTCTTAGTATTGATATAATCTATTTTTAAGTGAACCTGCCCTTTTGCTAGGTTGTTTCTATTTGTTATACTTCAATGGTAATGTGGACCATTAACATGTAATGTTGACATTATTGCAGTTGGAAAATATTTGCAGGCGATCCACAGTTCAGTTAAGAATTTGGATATTTTTAGATACTGAAAATTTGCAGGCTTCCAGTACTAGAAGATTTTCCTATATGATCACTGAATTATTTCACCCAATTCTGTTCTTGAACAGTGAAACGGAAACCTTCACACTGCTTTCATAAATATGTATTGCATTTTCATTACTGAACCAGTAACAAAGAAGTAAGAATTTATGTTCACCTTCACTGACCTTGTTTGCAGATTGCGATTAAGTAAATCGAATGTGTGCAGTGGCAGGGCAACATGAATGTTCTCCCCTGCGGATTTAATAGATTTGAAAAATACTTTTGATTAGTTGTCATGTTAAGGTTTTCTTTTCACTTTCCAGATGTAGTGAGAGTGAAAATGACTTGGTTTTGTAGTGATACATGTACATTCAGTATGCCTATTGTCAACAGTGAAACTAATTGAAATATATTTTTTTAATTTCTCGTTGCTTTATGATCGATTTGGGGTTTTCATCCTTTTTGGTATTACAAAATTATTTGAGTTACTAGCCACATGGATTGTTTAAACGTAGAAAATAGGTGCAGTAGTAGGCCATTCGGCCCTTTGAGAGCACTGCCATTCAATATGATCATGGCTGATCATCCAAAATCAATACTCCATTCCCGCTTTTTTTCCCCCATATCCCTTGATTCCCTTAGCCCTAAGAGCTAAATCTAACTCTCTTGAAAACATCCAGTGAATTGGCCTCCATTGCTTTCTGTGGCAGAGAATTCCACAGATTCACAACTCTCTGGGTGAAAACATTTTTCATAATCTCAATCCTAAATGGCCTACTCCTTATTTTGAAACTGTCACCCCTGGTTCTCGACTCCTCAACATCCAGAACATTTTTCCTGCATCTACCCTGTCCAACCTTCTAAGAATGTTATATGTTTCTGTAAGATCTCCTCTCATCCTTCTAAATTCCAACTAATTCCAAGCCCAGTCGACCCATTCTTTCAACATAGAATGGTGAACCTACATTGCACTCCCTCAATAGTAATAATTTCCTTCCTCAAATTAGGTGACCAAAATTGCACACAAAACTCCAGGTGCAGTCTCACCAGGGCCCTGTACAACTGCAGTAGGACCTCATTGCTCCTAAACTCAAATCCTCTCAAATGCATTGTACCTCTTTCAAAGCTTTCACCAACAACAACATTCTCCTTGTGCATGCTTTTTGAATGGTATGTTAGAGTTGTATGTTGCAATAACAACATGTAACTCCATTACTCTAATACAGTAACTCTATCTACCAGTCGATGCAGTTAGTGTAATAGAAAACAATAGCTCAGGCATCATGACTGCAGCTTTCCCGAAATGTTTGGTTTTATATAGAACTAATTGGGCTTATATTTTCCCTTGTCAATCCATCCTACTGCCCCTACCCTAACCCCACTCACAGGGTTGCTGGTAGAATAGGAAAAGGGAGCATGCAGCACAGAAACAGTCTATTTCCATATTTAGACTCCATAATCCTCTTCCCATCTGAGAGAACAGGCAGCATTCTGGTAAACCTCTTCTGCACTCTCTCCAAATCATTCACATCCTGTAATGGGGCAACTAGACCAGCACACAATACCCCTATAAAGTCCTATAAAGCTGAAGCATCGTGACTCTTACACTCCAGTGCCCCAACCTATGAAGCCTAACATATCACATGGCTTCTTTACCACTCTATCTACTGGTGTTGCCAGGGTGCTATGGACTTGGACCCCAAAATTCCTCTGTACATTAGTGCAGTTAAGGGTCTGTCCATTAAATGTATACTTTCCCCTTGCATTTGACCTCCCAAAGTGCAGCACCTCACAACGTGTTAGGGTTAAATGCCACCTGCCATTTCTGCAGCTGATTGATATCCCATTATATACTTTAACAGCTTCCCTCACAGTCAGCACTTCCAACAATCTTGACATTGTCTGCAAAATATATTATATGGATTCACACTTGGCTTATTAATAGAGGATCTCTCTGTCTATTAATAAGCCAGTTGTGAATCCATATGAACAGCTCACTGTAAATCCTGTGCATCTTAATCTTCTGGATCAGCCTACCCCGAGGGACTTTATGAAATGCCTTGCTAAGATCCATGTAACACCATCTATCATCCTACCCTCATCTATCATCTTTGTCGCCTTCTCAAAAAATATCGATTTAGTATGACATGAGCTGCTGTGTACAACGCCATGCTGACTATCCCTAACTAACCCATTATCTTCCAAATGAGAGTAAATCCTATACAGAAGAATCCTCACAAATAGCTTCCCTACCACTGGCGTGACGCTTAGAGGCCTAAGATAATTCCCTGGATTCTCTCTACTTTCCTTATTAAACAAAGGAACAACATTGGCCAAACCCCAGTGTTCTGGCATCTCGCCCATTGCTAAAGAATATGCAACGATCTTTGCCAAGGCTCCTGCAATCTCCACTCTGGCTTCATAATAACCTGGGTTAGATCTGATCATTCCCTGGGGATTTGTTCACTTTAATGCTCTTAAAGTGTCCCAACACCACCTCCTTTATTTCAAATTTCCCTTGCATATAAGAATTTCTCCACATTGATCTTACTGTCCTTCATGTCCTTTTACATGGTGAATACAGATGCATACTATTCATTTAGTACGTCACCTGTGTCCTCTAACTCCAAGCACAAATTCCCTCCTTCATCCTAGAATGGTCCTAGCTTCTCCCTGCTAACCCTCGTCTTTAATGCGGGCATAAAAAGCCTTGGGATTTTCTTCAATCCGACTCGCCAAAGCCATTTCATGGCCCCTTTTTGCCCTTCTAGTTATTTCTTACTTGCTCAATTGCTCAATGGTGCTGTCTGTTTTCATATTCTTAAACCTTACGCAAACTTTTTCTTTTGTCCAAGGTTCCAGCTGGTCATCCAAAGTTCCCTTACCATGCCATCTGTATCCTTCCTCCATTCTGGAACATACCGGTCCTGAACTTTGATCAACTGGCCTTTAAAAGACTATCATAGGTTAGATTCCAACTTAACCAATAACACCAGTACTCATTTTATTTTCCCAAGCTACTGCCAAATAATATTGTGCTTTTTATTCTTCAAAGACGCTGTCTAATTTCATCTTCTTAAGCCTTACATACACTTCCTTTTTCTTTTTGAGTAAGGTTATAATCTCTTTGCTCATCCAGGGTTGCCTTACCTTGACATCCTTATCTCTCCTTATTAGACATGCTGTCCCCAACTTTGACCACTGGCCTTTAAATTACTCCCAGATGTCAGCTGTGCACTTGCCCACCAAGAACCGTTCCTATTTTACTATCCCTCGCTCCTACCTAATAATATTGTGATCTGCCTTACTCCAATTTAGTAACTTCCCCCAAGGTTCAAACTTAATCTTATTCAAAACATTCTTAAAACTTATGGAGTTGTGATCACAATCCCTAAAATGTCGTTCCACTAAAACATCATTCACCTGGCTAGACTCATTTCTCAATCCAAGATCCAGTGTATGGACTGAGTTGAACTATCCACTTACTGTTTTAGAAAACCCTCTTGGATTCACCTAAAAAAAATTATGCCCCATCCAAGCCTCCTGCACTAAGTAAAGGGCCTGTCCCACATGCGCGTCATTTACGCAACATCCTAAAAATTGTTTGGCACATCATGACGCGCGCGTGGTGAGGCTTGGTGGCGTACGCAGTGACGCGTGGTAACGAGCGGAGCCCCAGGATTTTGGAATGCTCAAAATCCTCACACGCCACCTGCGTGACGTATCCCTTGCCACGCTGACGTACTGACGTCGTATGTGTAGCACGTGGTGGCGCATGGTTACGCAAGGTAACGCACAAACATTGTCTATGCTAATTTATTATGCGTCACCGTGCGTCAACTGTCCGTAATCATGCGCCGCCCATACGCCGTCGGCGGGGCATTTGCGCGTCATTTGAGCACTGCACCACGTGACCACCCGGGTATAGAGAGCGCAAAGTGTTGAAAAAAGTTTACTGGGAAAATCCTTACCACGGAGATTGGACTAAGTATGAACGACATCACAAATGGCTCCCAAAAGAAGCAGGGCCCTCAAGAGCATTTGGCACGTACTGTCGTACTGCTAGACGATTTTTGCGCGACAGTCACTACCGGTCTGTTGCGTAAATGACGTGCAAATGACGTCCAAGTGGGACAGGCCCTTAGGTCACAGTCAATATTGGGGAAGTTAAAGTCACCCACTACAACAACCCTGTTTTTCTGTATATATAGGTAATCTGTCTACATACCTGCTCCTCGATCTCCTGCTGGCTATCGGGGGGCCTAGTGAACAATACCATTAAGGTGCTTGCACCTTTCATATTATTGAGCTCTACCCAAATCCCCTCAGCAGACAAGCCCTCTAGTATGTCCTCTCTGAGTGCTGATGTGACATTCTTCCTGATTAGTAGAGCAACTCCTCCATCCCTTTTACTTCTATTTCTATCATATCTGTAACCACAAAAGCCTGGAAGTTTTGGCTGCCCGTTGTGTCCCTCTCGCAACCAAGTCTCTGTATTGGCCACAACATTGCAGCACATATGAGAGTGAATAAGTTACATGAAAATAAGTAACAGAATGGGATTGCTCTGAGAACTGGCATACTCTCATTGCGCCAACTGGCCTCCTGTGTTAAGAAATATGGACGAGAAAACTCCCTCGCTACTCTAAACATCCACCTGAGAAATTCAGATGAATTTGTTGACAGTGTAGTATTCTTGTCTGTATTTCTCAAGAGTGTAAGCCAAAATTATGTGATTACACCTCTGGAGAGTTTGTTAACCAGTATTAATCTGAGGAATGTTTGTATGTTTGTATGAAGCACTGTATGTTTCAGTACAGGTAGTTCTGCAATGACACAATAGTTGTGTTCCTAAGAAACCTTGCGTCATAGAAAACTGGATTATTAAAACAATTGTGTCAATAAGGAAAGGGGGTTCAGGACAAGATCAGCCATGATCATATTGAATGGCGATGGCCTACTCCTGCACCTATTTTCTATGTTTCTATGTATGCTTCAGATCCACAATCACAGTTATTTTTCCCCTGCTGGATTTTCAAAAATAAAGGCCTTTTCATTAGCAATAAGTTTATTTTTATTACT
Source organism: Leucoraja erinaceus (assembly GCF_028641065.1). Lineage (NCBI taxonomy): Eukaryota > Metazoa > Chordata > Chondrichthyes > Rajiformes > Rajidae > Leucoraja > Leucoraja erinaceus. The sequence continues at coordinate 17,189,128 of NC_073394.1, forward strand.
GTAAAAATATTAGTAGCTGTATATTACATAGTTTAACCGGGTATTGCACGTGTCAATTGAAGCGATTGCATGTCAATTTCAATTTTCACTGTTAAAGCAGTTGTGTGTGATTACTGCTGGGATAATATGGTAAAAAAAAAATTCCCCCTAGATTACTTTTTCTTTCTCTGTCTGAAAACTACCTGGTCTTTGTGTAGGAAAGAACTATAGATGCTAGTTTAAATCGAAGGTAGACACAAATTGATGCAGTAACTCAGCGGGACAGGTAGCATCTCTGGAGAGAAGGAATGGGTGACGTTTCAGGTCGAGATCAGTCTGAAGAAGGGTCTCGAACCCGAAACATCACCAATTCCTCCTCTCCAGAGATGCTGCTTGTCCTGCTGAGTTACTCCAGCATTTTGTATCTATCTGCTCTCTGTTCTGTTTAACAGCTGTATGGAAGAATGCAGAACCAAATATGAATGTCCATCACCATTTCCCAAGGCCATTTAAAGATGGGCAATAAAAATTGGATTTACCAGCCATGCCTATTTTCCAACATGAAAAAATCACAGTTTCCCCAGCTGAGCACCTGTATACTCACTTCCAGGTCAATAAGGATACCGATCATGATCAGGACGGTACTGTCATCTTTGCATTGCAGAATTGCATCTTCACTTAGTTCAGATGTACAGCCTGGGATTCCAGGTGTCGTTAAATCCGCCCTGTTGACTTTGCAGAATGTCTTGCATATTTGTGTGGTAATTAAGCTGCTAAAATATAGGGTGGTTGTTGTGAATTTGAGGTATGCAATTTGCTGGTTTCCAAATAACGAGGAAAGAAAGGTGTTGTTAAATTTATTGAAGGATTGGAAATTACCTTCAGCTCTTAACAAACTAAACTGAAAGACAATATAATTCCTTGAAACACTCTGGCAACATGTTGAAAAAGAAAGAGTTAACATTTTGGGTCAAAGACCCTTCATCACACGTGGCAAAGTCAATGCAAATAGTTCCGCTATAATAAAATAGTTGCATTCCTACAAAAGCTTGTATTAAAGGCAATTGTGTCAATGGGAAAAGAAGGTTAGTTAGGAAGTTCGAGAGTTTTAGCCTTGCAGTAATTCTAAGTTTTCAATCCTGCACAATTTTCAGCAAAATCTTTTCAATATCTGCGCAGTTTAAACTTGTTGCAAGCTAAACTTATTACTAAAGGCTGTATGTCACATTGTTTAACAGAGTATCATTGTACAAGTGTCAATAGATATGATTGCTTGTCAATTTCAATGGACACTAGCGGTGAAACTGACAGACTGTGTTCTTAAGAGGCAATGGTGTGTGATTACAATGGGAGATTATATGGAAACAATTTCTTCACGTCTGCTTGTTAATTTCTCAAGTAGCTATTAAGTGGTTCTATGGTTCCAGTTTGAAAGCATACGATAACTAGTGCAGCCCAAGTATTACAAATAGCATTCCTTAATTCATTGCTCTCATTTTATCCAATCCTCCTTATGGAAATGAGTGTATTGATAGGCTGTACATTAAGTTTTTAAGAGGGAACTGTGCTGGAGAATCGAAGGTTACACAAAAAAGCTGGATTGTGCAGCAGCATCTATGGAGCGAAGGAAATAGGCAACGTTTCGGGCCGAAACCTTCTTCAGACTGAAGAAGGGTTTCGGCCCGAAACGTTGCCTATTTCCTTCGCTCCATAGATGCTGCTGCACCCGCTGAGTTTCTCCAGCTTTTTTGTGTAACCGGCTGTACATTAAGGTTGTATTTATTGTTTTCTTACTTTTTCAGTTCAGATGATGACTCTTTGGCCTGTTTGCCTAATGTAGTTTATTTTTTCTCAAATGCTAGCTAGTCTGCTGGTGTTCTCAGCATTTTCAGGTTTTACTTAAGATTTCCGGCATCTGTTGTCTGATTTTGTTTTTAGTTTAAGCTGCTGAATAAATTCTAACACTGAAAACATTTCAGCCTTTTTCTGTCGCAGGTGGTAAGTAGTTTGCAGGCTGTTCCAAAAGCAGGTTTTGTCTTGTAATGCTACAACTAAAGTTGGGAAAATGTGGTTTTGACTAGTTATTGAAAGGATCATTAATGTTATATCCTGATTTCTTAATTTGAAAACGTTGTTATTTTTTGGAAACATTTGACCTTCATTTAGCTGTCATATATATAGCACATAGAACAGTACCACACAGGAATGGGGCCTTCTGGCCTGTAATGTTTGTGCCGAACATGATGCCAAGTTAAATTGATCTCATCTGCCTGTACATGATCAATATCCCTATATTGCTTGTACATCCATGAGCCTATCTAAAAATTTCTAACACCAATATTGTATCTGCCTCCACCACCACCATCCCTAGCAATGCGTTCTAGGCCCCCGTGTAATATTTGCCCTGCACATCTCCATTAAACTTTACCCCTCTCACCTTTACAGCTATGGTCACTAGTATTGGACATTTCCAACCTCCAACATTTATGCTGCTTTTATCTGTTATCAACTGCAGATGAAAATAATCGACTCCACATATACCTTATCAAACTCGCTGTTAAAAGTCAGAGAGTCATAGGGTGATACAGGACCAACTTGCCCGCACTGGCCAACATGTCGCAGCTACACTAGTCCCACCTGCCAGCATTTGGTCCATATCCCTCCAAACCTGTCCTATCCACGTACCTGTCTGACTGTTTCTAAAATGTTGGGATTGTCCCTGCCTCAACTGCCCCAATCTTAAAGCTTAAATCATAAGTTTGGCTCTGAGCCTTTTTTCAGTAGTAAGAGGCCGAAACATCAGAGGGCAGTTAAAATTCAACAACGTTATTGTGTGGTTAAAGTCACAAATAGGCCAGATTGGTTAAGGAAAGCCAATTTTCTTCCACAGAAGTCATTATGTACGTCTAGAGGAAGCAAACAAATTTGTCCATGATGGCTGAAAGATAGCAAATTATTTGGCGAAGAACAGGCAACAAAAACATACAGACCTGGACTGTCCTGCATTCAATGTCTCATGTGTACTGGATTAACTGATCTCAGAAATAAAAGTAATGGTCAATTTTTGTCTGGCACTACTCATGTTCAAGTAAATTCCAAGCAACCTTTGCTGATGAGTATATTTGGATTGCTGCTTTTAGTGATGTTAAAAACTGTGCCTCTGATTATTTGAATGTCAAAAATATACTTTATTAAAAATATATACAGTGAACACAATTTTGCATGTATTTCACTGCATGTATTGTACCTTCATTTTAACATATTTTCTTAACATACATCAATGACACTTGCTCAAATAGTGCATTTGAGAGAACCAGCTCGTCAGTGTCCAGTAGTGACAGGATCCTTCCCTACGATGCCTTTGTGTTGCTGCACCTAGTTTAAGTGTGTCCCTCAGCACATATAATCCCACCTTGGAATGTGCCAATTGTCAGCATTTATTTGCACACATCTCATGTTGGAAAACCAGCAAGATTCAGCAAGCCAAAGCACATATTTCACTGAGTTGATCATCTAGCACCAGTTGATTTTTTTTTTTCTGAGTTAGTATCCCTGGGAATAGCCCATAGTCCATAGTCTTTTGTCATACAGCTCGGGCGATTCTTGATAATATGGATGCTGACTCATTGTGAGTAAGTCTGTGTGTTTGAGAGATTTGGCAATGAGATATTTTAGCCGATGACTTTGACAGTTTGCTTGGAAACCCATTCCACAGGAGCCACTCCTTGTCCCACCGGGTCCACGGGACAATTTGTGCCACCCACTTCCTAATGCATGTTTTCAAAGATATTTTTGTGCAGAAACTTTTCTGGCAACAACACATTGTGTAGCAGTTCCAACTGAATAAAACATTGAGCAGCAACAAGGCCAAGCCCATCCTCCCCAACAAAGGACCAGTGGAACCTCAGCATGGCGTGACACTTAGTGTTTGTGTATTCTCACTCTATGCAAAGCTTGATGCAGCTACATGCAAAGATAGCCATCAGACTGAAACCTATGTTAGGTACGTTTTCCCATTCTTTCTCGGGAGAATTGTACCTTGTGACCCAAAGGATGTGATTCATTCTGGGCCTCCAGATGAAAAGAAAAAGGTTGATAGGGAGACTACTACAATATGAGACCGTTCTAATCTTTCTACCAAACCATAGCAGTTCACTGTTAGCAACTGAACAATTTGCTTTCAAAGTCTATTCTGCAAGTTTATCAATAACATCATATATTTATCTCCGATTTATCTGCAAGTAGCTGCTGATAATCTCTTAGATAAATTGATAACCTGGAATTAATTGATCAGCCTTTGATGATATTAAAGTTGCTTTTGATTCAGACCGAAGTTCAAATACCATCATTACAGTTGAACAAAAATTTAGTTAATTCATTACAATTTGGTATCATCAGGAATGGTGACTATCATTAGAATTGGCGACTAAGAAAATAGAAAATTATTTTAAAATTTATTGTTTCACAAATGGTCTTAATGGAGGAATTTACCCGTTTGGACCAATATGTGACTTAGTCCAGAAATTAATATGGTTGACATTTTACTGCTCTCAGAAATAACCAGAAGGCTATTCAGTTAAAGAGCAAATAGGGATGTGTTAAAGTGTCCACCGTGCAGATGAGAAAGTTATTCAGCCACTCTGGAGTGTGTATTTGTTAAGGTCTGGAGAGGAATGCTGTGATGTTTCTCAGGGTTTATCTAATGCAGCTATGTAATGCAACACTGTGCTCTAGGGCCTGTTCCAGAGATCCATACTGGGATAAACTGCTGGAAGATTATCAACATCATAAAAGGGTGCATTGCTGGTCTTCCTTTGCAGGGTGCTGTGCACGATCAAGTGCTGCAGACTGGCATATTCGCAGGTGCAGTACCATTTGCCAAGGGATACCTAGTAACTTAATCTAGCTCTGGCAAAGGCTCAATGGATGAAGACCTCAGTTTAGGGACCTCCTGCCAGTAGATATTGAGGGGTTGGATTGTGGGTAAAAACCACAAACCTATGTTTGTATGTTAGTTACCTAAAATTGTTTATACCATCAGGTTGTACCTAATATGCAGAATAAGAGGTGCTCTTCCTCCAGTTTGCAACTCTTCCCCCTCGGCAATGAATAAGGCCCAGGACAGAAAGGTCAGTATGGGAATAGGAAGCGGAGTTTCAAATGGCCAGCAACTGGGAGATCCAGCAGGCCTTGGTGGACAGAGTGCAGGTGTTCCATGATATTCCTGCTAGGTGCTTGGTTTCACCAATGTAAAGGAGGTCACATCGAGAACACCAATTTTAGTATATGAGGTTAGAGTAGATGCACATGAACCTCTGTCTCACCTGAAAGGATTGCTGGGGTCCTTGGGTGAATGTGAGGCAGGAGGTATAGGAACATTTATTACATCACCTATGATTGCGGGGGCAAGTACCTGGGGAGGGGCTGGTTTTGGTGGGAAGGGATGATTAAGCAAAGGAGTTGCGAAGGGAACGGTCTCTGCTGAAATGTTTGGGGATGGGAAGATGTGATGATCACATTGAAGATGGTGGAAATGTCAGAGAATAATGTGTTTGTGGTGGCTGGTGGGATAAAGGACGATGAAAGGAGAGAGATGTCTTGTTTTTTAAATGGTTATATATGTAGATATAATAGTTGACATTTGCAAATGGTAGCTGCTGCATAAGGAAAAAAAATGTAGATGTGGATATTAGATTGGTTAAAATTTGTGTTTATAAATACAGTCAATAATTGCTCTTTTTCAGGAAATCATTGTTATTTGAGCAAAAGTAAAACAAGCCAGTACTTTAGTTGAAGGACAATGGGAGCTGCTTTAATACTTGAAGCCATAAATACTGAGATTTGGTACAGTTGCATTAATATATGACAGTTAAAAATGACCTAATCATGTCATTTTTCAACTTTTTTTGTGGGAATTGAACTTTTTGTTTCTGTAAAATTCCAGGGAAAGTGAAGTTTGGCAGAAGTTTGCAATCTTGTGACGCACGTTGCAAAAGCTGCTGGCAAACAGACAAACTGGAAGGTTTGCACTTTAGAGGAAAGGGAAATAATTTGTCTAGGATGATTTAAAGATAACCATTTGTTTTGTTAAGACGAGAGGAAAAACATATACAGACCAGGAAAGTCCCAAATTTGTGCCTGTGTGTGCTGGATTAACTGATCCTACAAATAGAAAATATCATTAAATTTATTTTATATGGCACTTTTCAGATCTTGATGTATTGCCAGCAGTAGACAATAGACAATAGGTGCAGGAGTAGGCCATTCGGCCCTTCGAGCCAGCACCGCCATTCAATGTGATCATGGCTGATCATCCCCAATCAGTACCCCGTTCCAGCCTTCTTCCCATATCTATTGATTCCGCTATTTTTAAGAGCCCTATCTAGCTCTCTCTTGAAAGCATCCAGAGAACCTGCTTCCACCACCCTCTGAGGCAGAGAATTCCACAGACTCACCACTCACATTGAGAAAAAGTGTTTCCTCGTCTCTGTTCTAAATGGCTTACTCCTTAATCTTAATCGGTGGCCACTGGTTCTGGGCTCCTCCAACATCGGGAACATGCTTCCTGCCTCTAGCGTGTCCAAACCCTTAACAATCTTATATGTTTCAATGAGATTCCCTCTCATCCTTCTAAGCTCCAGAGTGTACAAGCCCAGCTGCTCCATTCTCTCAGCGTATGACAGTTCCGCCATCCTGGGAATTAACCTTGTAAACCTACGATGCACACCCTCAATAGCAAGAATGTCCTTTCTCAAATTAGGGGACCAAAACTGCACACAATACCCCAGGTGTGGTCTCACTAGGGCTCTGTACAACTGCAGAAGGACCTCTTTGCTCCTATATTTGATTACTCTTGTTATAAAGGCCAACATGCCAATGTAGACAATCCCTACTTTGCCCTTAGGCTTCTGGAGTGATGTTTGCGACCATGTCCTTTCCTGAAAGCTGTTCAGTGACCCTGCACGTGGGCATTAGGAAAGATAATTCAGTTTGACTGGATGGTCAACACTCGCTGTCAGATCGCACATATTTTAGAGTAATCTATTGGCTGAGTTACTAGAAGGAGAGGCAGAATGATCAAATATGGTAAAAAGATGTTGTGTAAAAACATGCATTCTGTGATTAATTATTAGCAGATAATTTGATTTAGTTGATGATTGATAAAGTAGAAAGATGCATAGCTATGTCTGTTTAATGGGAGAGGAGAAGTGAAGGGCATAAGAACGTTTAAGGGCATTAGAATTGATTGTTGCAGACTGGAGATGATGGAAATTAATCAATCTAGTTTGACCAAACTTAGTTTAGTGGGGAGGGGTGGTTTCCAGTTTTAACTGGTCTTCCCAGTTTTAATCAGTCTTCAGTTTTCATAGTGATTCGGGTTCTTACGTTTAATTAATACAAATGACTTCCTATCCCTCCTCATTCCCTGATATTGTATCCTTATTGTTTTAATTGCCTGCAGGACTTCATTTTTGGGTTGGTAGCTTATGCTTTGGTGCTGCCATGCAAATAAAAAAGTGACATCCTAATACAGGTATATACTTATTAATGACACAAACTAGCTTTGTATGATTTTATCATTTTCATTTTTTTTTCTATTGGCATTTATTTCCCTCTTGTTCTGAAAGTGTTGTTTTCTGCTGACGTACATTCCATCAGTACCCTCATTGCCTTGTAATGTCTCCCCTACAGTGGACATTTTTACATGAGTGATGTCCATTTAAATGAGTCAAAGGAAAGGGAGTTGCTGGTTTACACAAAAGACACAAAATACTGGAGTAACTCAGCAGGTCAGACAGCATCTCTGGAGAAAAGGAATAGGTGACAAAGGGCAAGAGTTCTAAATATAACACTTTGGAAGCCAATATTTGAAAGAGCTGAAAGTTGTAATTGGGCTGGGTAATGTTTGATCCAACCTGTTCCTTGCAGTAGTGTTATCCCCGTGGCCCATACAGGTCCAAGTGTCCTTTAGTCCTTATTATTGCAGTAAACTTGCAAAGCAGTTTGTAAGTGGAACTTAGCTATGGGCCATAGATCCTGCAGACTCGTCATTTATCCAGATTGCTGCTGATCTAACCTTTTTGAACTGATTCTAAATATCGCTGAACTTAAAGAGTTGGAGTAGATTTAACTTTTTTTTTAATTACAAATTATCAGAAAAAGATATCCAACCCTTGAGCTCAGCACATCTGAGCTCTGTCCCTGGTCTGAGTGATGAGTCCAACAGTCGTGCCAGGGTTCAATTGCATTACAATGAGCAGGCACAAAAGTCAGTAGTAAACTGTGCCATGCACTGGGACAAGACCATAGACGAGGCAACTGTTTCACCGAGCACATGTGTTCTATCTACGAAGGCCTGCCTGGACTTCCTGATTGCTAGACATGTTAAATCTCTTTCCAATTCCCATACTGATCTTTCTGTCCTTGGCCTTCTCCACTGCCACCAGTGAGGCCACACCCAAATTGGAAGAACAGAACTCCATGTTCAACTTGGGTAGCCCACAGCCCAACAGTATGAATTCTCCAATTTCAAGTAATACCCCACTAATTTTCCAATTTCAAGAAAAACCCCCCTAACCCCCCCCCCCCCTTGCAATGCAACTTTACTGGATGTAAGTGAGCTACTGGATAAATTGGACCTGCTTTTCGCCAACAGCAAACTTTTCTAAATCCATCCTTGTTATACAGGATGAGTAAATTACTATGTCTCTGCAATGTTTTTCCTTGTTGAATTCTTAGCTTTGGAGCTTTTTATTATGTCTGAGATTGATTGTGATTTTGTGGTGGGGGGGGAAACATGTTTAATGATAATTTGAGATATACAACAGTGTGCTTGCTTGCATTTGTCTATTTTTCATGTTTCACCACATGCTCATTTAAAGCAGAATTTTGGCACACCCTTGACATTGGACAGCCTGCACGAACACAGTACTAGAGGCAAATTCCATTTCTCAATGTTATCAGTTCTGAGTAATTAACCAACATATTGCAATTGGTGGCAGAAAAAAGCAGACTGTTTTATCTGTGGTCATGAGTAAAAGCAAGAATTCCATACCATGTTCCAGAAGCTTGCACAAAGTGAGTTATAATTAGAGGCTTAATTTAGAGTTCTGGTATGTCCGGCAGAGTTTCATAATTTCCTGTTTTTTTTTCCAAGTAAACTTGCTAGATGACAATGATTAAATAACCAGGACATTTTAAAGAAGAACTTTTGTAAATCATGATCTTTATAAAAATGAAACTTCTATAAATCATGTAGTGTATACAAGCACAAGCATTTCATGCGTGCTTTAATATTTTGCATGATGGAATTTCAGGTATGATAGTTTTGATACCAGCTAAAGAATCTGCTGAGACTTTACTTTTACCCCAAGCTTAATTATTTTGGCTGACAAATGCAGAAATTTGAATTAAATAATCAGGTACTTGTACAGTGATGATGACTTGGGGCAGTCCTGTGTGTCTGCATTTATGTGGCACCATTTACTTAAAATAAAAAAACCCAAATGTGCTACATCAAAGTGAAAAGGAATAAAGAACAACTGCAAAGGCTATTATGTTTACAGACGAGGGTGAGTTGAACTTTGTGTGGAATTCTTCCATTTGAGAAAGAGGGAAAGTCTAAATCAGTTACGTTGTTTGGAGACTTCTATATCCTATTAAATATTGTTTAATTAATTAGTTCTTGGGGGAAAAAAATTAAACAGGTACATTTAGCAACAGGAAAGTTTTTCTTTGAATGTTTGAATATTTTTATAAATGCCAAGTATGAATATAAAGAATGCATACAGATTGTTTTGAAAGCCATAATAAGATGACATGTTAGAAAGGTTAAAATGAATGCTATTGACTGAATAGATAGTTGGAAAGGCAAAGGCAATAGCACTAGTAAATTGATGTAGCAGATGTTCTGGAGGGATATGTTTGGGTTTTTTTCGGTTTTCAACATGTAAATTTGCATTTATTAAATAAAGATTAATATCAAAAATGAATAATGGCTAAGGCGAGTGGAGTGAGCAGATTTAGGTGCATAAGATCTTCCTCTGTTCTTATTTCTAATTGGGGCCCAATCGTTCAGTAAGGCAATTACAGATAGGAGTTTTAGTTTATTCCATTTTTCTGCACAAATTTGATTACTTCTGTACAACAAACTCTGTTAGCATTAAATATTCTCAGTGAATCAGCAACCACTGCTCTGCTGGGTCAAGTGTTCCAAGCATTCACAATTATCAGAGAAAAAAAAACTTTCCGCATCTCATGGATTTTATGGGACTGGCAAGGTGGGAGTAGGGAACCCTGGATGACAAGAGATATTGAGAAAACCCAAGAGATTGCGGATGTTGGAAGATTGAACAAAAAACAATTGCTGAGGTAATTCAGAGCATCTGTGGAGTTAAATGGACATTTCAGATCAGAACCTTTCTTCAGACAGATGGAGTAGAAGGGAGATAGCTGGTAGAAAGTGTGATGGGACAGGGTGGGGCAAGAGCCAAACCAAGGACGCCAAGGAGAGTGATTTCTGCAGAAAGCATAAAGGGGTAATGATAGGAAGATGTGACTGGTGATGGGACTGTGTGAAAGTTGGGTGGAAATGTTGGAGAATGATGTGTTGAATGCAGAGGTTGGTGGGGTGAGAAGTAAGGACAAGGCAGGCTCATTCGCTGTTCTGTCTGGGAAGAGTTGGCGGGGAAAGAGGGCAGAACTGTGGGAAACAGAGGAGATATGGGTGAAGGCTCCATCCACGACTGCAGGTGGAAACAAATTTCCTAAAAAAAAATGTCCTGCAATGGAAAACCTCATATTGGAAGCAGATGTCGCAGAGATGGATAAACTGTGAGAAGAGATAGCATCTTGCAAGAAGTAGAGAGGGAGAAAGGTGTAGTTTATGTAGCTATGAGAGTTATTGTGTTTGTTGTGTATGTCAACATAGAGTTTGTCTCTTGAGATAGAGGTCAAAATATCAAGAAAAGGGAAAGGTGTAAAAGATGTTTCAAGTGAATTTGAGGGCCGATGAAAGTTGGTGGTGAACTTGATTAAATAGACGTTCAACACGGGTGTAGGCAAAGGACAAAGGACAGTAGTTGCAGTAGTTGATATAGTGGTGAGAGAGTTAGGGAATGGTGCCAGGGTATGTTTGAAACAAAGAGCATTCAACCTAGCCAAGGAAAAGGCAGGCATAGCTAGAGCTCATGCAAGTGCCCATGGCTACACCTTTGGTTTTAAGAAAGTGAAATAAATCAAAAGAAAAGCTTTTCAGTCTGTGGAACAGCTCTACAGATAGAGATGAGTGTTAGTTGAGGAAACTGGCTGGGTCTCTCAATTAGGAAGAAACAGAGGGCTCTGAGGCTATTCCTGAAGCAGAATGGTGGTGTAAAGGGACTTGGCAACCATGGTAAGATGAGGGTCAAGGAATTGGAATCTGTTGAAATGATGGAGAACGCGTGTCTCAAATGTAGGTGAGACGATAGATTGTGTCTTTGATCAAGAAAAAGGAAGAGCCAAACATCGGGTATAAGCAGCTGGAATCAAGTGAATTCCTTGAAGCGTATAGAGGGTGTTGGAGTACATTTGAGGGGAATCAGGATGGCCAAAAAAGAGGTGTGAATAAGATTTGGCAGATAAGGTAAACTAAATCTCTTTGGGAATGTATAATCCTGTTAAGTGCAAAGGAGTAACTGGGAAAAAGACTAGGGCCCCTGAAAGATCAACTAGGTCATTTATTGCGAATACACAGGAGATGGCAAGGTATTAAAATAATATTTCTCAGCTGTATTTACTATGTATAATGACGTGGGTGCTAGGGAACTAGTGATGTCTTGAGGATAGTCAATTTACTGAAGAAGAGATGTGAACTCCAGGACATCATGAGCAGCTGGTGGAGAAATTGTGGGTCCCACATTGAAATATTTGTATCATCGATAATCACGAATGCTGGAGGAAGGCCAAGGTTATGCCTCTGCTTCAGAAAGGCTGCAAGAAAAACACTGGGAACAACAGATGTAAGAGGGCATTGCATATATGGAACTTGCTGCTGAAGGAGGTATAATTATGGCATTTAAAAGACCATGGACAGGTGTAGGCTTGACTTGGTCAGCATGGATAAGTTAGGTTGGAGGGGTTGTTCCCATGCTGTATAGCTCTATAACTATGTAGAGATGTGTTGACAAACAAATAACGACACTATGTTGAATTTGTTGATGACCCTGATATACAAAAGATGAAATCTTGCATGCAATGGTTGGTGCCCAATTAGAATATTTGAAAATAAATTGTGGCTTATAAGACTTGCTAGTAATAATTTCTGAAATGGGACATTTCCTTCTACTCATGCATATTTTTTTTATCAGGCATTACGTAGTATAATGTCTGTCACATACTGATAACAAAATTTGATGTACCAAAAAAAAATGCATAATTTTATTTAGATTTATATTCATTTATTGGATCGTACTTAATTGATTAAGATAAAAGGTGAAATCTTGTTATTTACTTTTAAAATTTTTGAGTTTTTGGAGAAATGGTACTCTAACTTAATATAATAGTTTTGAGTTATCAACAGAATGATTATTTTTGTACAGATATTATTTCTGTACAGATATAGTTTGTAACGTTGGAAATCTTGAGATTTCCAAGTATCCATTGTCCTGGGCTAGAGGGTACAGTTTTAGGAGGTGCAATCAAAGAAGCACTGGCAGGTTGCTGCAGCCCTTTCTATAAATGATAGTAATGGAATTTGTAACCTTCAATCCTTTAGCCTCATACCATCTGTCTTTCCATCTCTGGCCTTTGTCCAACCATCTGCCTATCAAATATCCCTCCTCACCTATATCAACCAATTACCTGCAGGCTTTGTACTGCCCCTCCTTTCTACCAGCTTTCTTCTTGCCCCTCCACCCCCCTCCCCCTCCTCCTCCTCCACAATCAGTCTGAAGGGTCCCAACCCAAAATGTCTCTTATCCATGTTCTCCAGCGATGCTGCCTGACCCGCTCAGTTACTCCAGCACTTTGTATTTTATTTATAAATGGGTCCCTTGCTGCAGAAAGCACAGTCTCTGCCCCATGACATTTTTAATGTGGTAATGATTTTGGTCAATGCTGATTACACATGTCTCCTCTTGCTCACTTCTCCTCCACCCCATCCTCAGGAATGTTTTAGGTGGCGAATTTGCCACAGGCAATATTTTGAAACATGAAGAGAACTGGTTAGCCTTTTTTTTAAAGAGATGGGAATTGCATATCTGTGTGATGCAAATATTTTTGTCATTATCAACCCACACCTGAATATTATCTGGCTGCATATTGACTGCTTAATTATCAGAGGAGTTCTGTTTACAAATGCACACGAAGCAATCATCAACAAACATCTCTAACTTCTCACATGATGGAGGGAATGTCTTTGATAAAGCAATTGAAGATAATTAGGCACAGGAAATCACCCTGACAAACCCCAGTACTGATGCTCCAAGGCTAAAATGAAGATCATCAGCATCTACAAAACCAAGGAGACTAGGTACAGCAGATACCAGAATCTTGTGTAAAACACAAAGTGCTGGAATAACTCAGTGGGTCAGGCAGTATCTGTGAAGGGAATGTATCGGCGATGTTTCGGATCGGGACCCTTCTTCAAACTGATTGTAATAGGAGAGTGGAAGCTGGAAAAGTGATTGGGATGGGGCAATGCCTGGCAAGTGATCGGTGGATACAGGTGAGGGGGTTGTTGATTGGAGGATGCGTGGGTAAGGCTAGAGATGAAAAGGAGGCAAAAATATGTCAGATAAGGAGAGAAAGAGGTGTGAATTAAAAAGCAGAGGAAAGCATATAGGTGGAATGGGACAGGTGGGTGGGGATGGAAAGTGGGACAGGGTAGTGGGAGAAATGGGTGGGTGGAGTGCCAGATGGAGTGGGAGTGTGACCCAATCAGTTCCTCTCTATTAACACTTTCTTCCACCTTCTGGAACTTGTCCTCTTTCTGATCAACTCTTTTAACTCCAACTCGCTCTCTTCAAGTCAAAAGTATACCATTTTCCTCAGCTATGCCTGCAATTTTGTTGGTTACGTTGAATAGTTCTTCTTCTGCAGAACTCCTTGATTTCATCAACTTTACCACTAGCTTTCACCCTACCCTCATTCACTTAACTATCTCCGATACCTCTCTCCCTTTTATCAATCACTCTGTCTCCATCACGGGGCAGACTATCGTCTAACACCGACTATTAACCCACTGACTCCCGCAGTTATCTTGATGGCACCTCCTCCCACCCTACCTCTTGCAAGGAAACCATCCCCGACACTCAATATTTCCTTCTCCATCATACCTGCCTCCAAGATGAAGCTTAAAGTGAGATGTCCTCTTTTTTTAGTAAACATTGTTTACCTCCCTACTGTTGTGAATGGATCTCTCACCCAAGTCTCCTCTGTGTTTAGCAGTTCTGCTCTCGCTCCTCTCAGATCTAACAAAGATAGAGTTCCCCTAGTCCTTACTTTTCACACCACCAGTCCCCACATCCAACATTGATATCTTCATTTCTGCCATCTTCAACGTGAACCAACCACAAGTCACATCTTATCATCTGCGCCCCTTTCTGCCTTCCACAGAGATGACTCCCTCCGTGGTTCACTCTTCCCTTCCCCTCCACAACCCCCCCCTACCCCCATCCCCAGGTACCTTCTCATAAAACTGTAGATGTAACACCTGTTCCTACAACTTCTACTATACAAGAATCATAGCTCAAGCATCCATCCCTTGAGGTGCAATGTGGCTTGAATACTGCATTTTGTTTATTTGTTAATGGATTGTTAATGTAATAGTTTAATTTATATGTCTGCATTGAACAATTTGGTTCAAACTAGAAATTGGGTAGACCAGGGGTAAATGGATCAATACTGAAATGTATTTGCATGCAGTGCACGCCATTGGGAACCTATAGCTCCTGCAGAAGCTGAAGGAGTAAAAGACAAACTGCAGTGGAATCAATGAGTCAAGCTGCATTGGTGGAAGGAAATTGACAGAGTGTTTCAGATCAGGATCCTTGAGGCTGAAAGATCCCATTGCAATTCACATAATTGTTGGGATATAAATGTTGTAAAATGGTTTTCCGTTTTCAATTTTATTCCTTTTGACCATTAAAGCCACATTTCTTGATGTATTTAACTTTATTATTAATCTAGGCAGGAACGTGCTCTTGTGTGAAAAGAATGTAAATTTGCTGCATTTTTATTTATAAAGCTATTGTGCATTGCGACAATGTTATCTAATTTAAGATTTATGCTCCAACCTGTGCATTATATATAATGTATTTCCCCAATGCGTATGTCTCTTATTAAGTAATTGCACTTAAGACCTAATATTTCAGTCAATGGACAAGCTCAGCACTTGAATTTAAAAAAAACTGCAGATTCTGGATGATGGCCACCTCATCATGTGGCTGTGATGTTTCGAGAATCCAAGAGGATTTAGCGTAAGAGAATACAGAGATACAGTCCTCAACGACCTACTCACCTCTGCTGACACTGGTTCCCTCAATATCCTCATCCTCCTCGACCTGAGCGCAGCCTTCGATACAGTGAACCACAACATCCTGCTCACCAGACTCAAAGACCTTGGCATTGAAGGCTCTGCACTCAGCTGGTTCCGTTCCTACCTTTCCAACAGATCCCACCATCTCTCTCCACACCCACACCTCTGCTACAGCCACAGTCACTCAAGGCGTTCCCCAAGGCTCCGTACTCGGCCCCCTCCTCTTCATCATCTACATCCTCCCCCTTGGTCAGATACTCCGCCACTTCAACCTGGACTTCCACTGTTACGCCGATGACACCCAGATCTACCTCGGCACCAAATCCCCCCACAACCCCCCCCCTCTCCCATATCAACTCCTGTTTGTCAGCTATAAAAACCTGGATGCAACATAACTTCCTCAAACACAACAGCGATAAGACAGAATTCCTCCTCATAGGCTCCAAAGCCACACTCAGCAAAATCAATAACCCCACTCTCACCATCGACGGCACCACTGTCTCCCCATCTCCCAAGGCCCTCAACCTTGGCGTGATCTTTGATTCCACCCTCTCCCTTGAGCCTCACATCCGCCATGTCATTAAAACCTCCTTCTTTCATCTCCGCAACATCGCAAAACTCAGACCCTCTCTCACACCTCCCGCTGCTGAAAGACTCATCCATGCCTTCATCTGCTCCCGACTGGACTATTGCAACTCACTTCTCCTTGGCATCAGCTCCACCTACATCAACCGACTCCAACTGGTCCAGAACGCAGCCGCCCGACTCATCACCCACACCAAATCCTGGCATCACATCACTCCAGTCCTCAAACAACTTCACTGGCTTCCCATCTCCCACCGGATCACCTACAAAATCCTGATCCTCACCTACAAAGCCCTCCACCATCTGCCCCCCCCCCCCCCCCCATATCTCACTGACCTCCTCTCCCCCTACCAACCCTCACGGTCCCTCAGATCCACATCAGCCGGTCTCCTCTCCATCCACAAGTCCAACCTCGGCAGTTTTGGGGACAGAGCCTTCTCCAGGGCAGCTCCCAGGCTCTGGAATTCCCTCCCCCAACTGATCCGCAATTCCGTGTCCCTCACCATCTTCCAGTCCTGCCTCAAGACCCATCTCTTCACCTCTGCCTATCCTTAGCCCCACGTCCCCCTCCCTTTTCATCTGTGCATTAATTGCCTCGTATTGTGTTTTGAATTGTATTCTGTCTTTACTTTGTGTACTAGTCATGTCTCTACTATTTATTTCATTCCCCTTGCATGTTTTTCCTCTACCTGCTAAATTTTTGTAAGGTGTCCTTGAGACTCTTGAAAGGCACCCATAAATAAAATTTATTATTATATTATTAGAGATCACAAATATTGTGGATAGCTGTGAAATCAATACTTTTAAAAAACAAAATTCTCATTGTTTGGTCTCATAGGTCCTGATTATAAGGGTATGTCAATGTTCATAATCTAATAGATATTGCAAATGGTTCTGTTAATTTTAAGGTTTAGCCTAGTGATTTTGATGTTTTAATGTACCATTTTAAAGCAACCACTAACACCAATTAATAATTACACGCAAGTAATGTAATATTCACAATGGTGAATTGTAAGCATTACTATTTTTTCAGATACCTTTGCCCAGCCATTCCAGTTAACCAAGAATGGTAGAAAGTAATGGGGAAATTATTTTGTAATTTTTAAATAGTTAGGTTGGCAACTAAGTCAAAAAGATTGCAAGTATGGCCTGTTAGTCCCACACAGGATTATGTACCTGGCCAAAATGTATTCCTCCACCGATGTGAGGATATTTGGGCATTGAACTCATTGTTCTGTGAGGATCACACTGTGGGCACATTATCCAATGTGATGATCTATTTTCCAGTGGTGACGATGCTTCAGGGTATTTAATCCTATATAAATGAAAGTCCTTCCGTTCCTTTATATCCTTTACTGTGATGGTTCTGTCATCAGCTCACTGCTTCTTAATCGGAAGGCTAAAGACAATAATGAAATCAAACGCTCAGACAATGAGAGCTCGTGGAAGCCACACAGCAATTCCTTTACTCTGCATACATCCTTATTTTGTGAATTCAGCTAATCAGTCTTCACAGTAAAATAGTTTTCTTGCTTTTCTGAAGGGTTTGGTGGCTGCTAAGCGTACATGGTAGGTGTACTGTTTGCTGCAATGGATATTTTTGCATTAATTCATCAATATGTCATCTGTAAACGGACTGTTGTTACTTGGAACTGTAACTGGCCTCTTAAACTGGCCTCATTTGCCCAATGGGTTTGACAAGTTAATTGCTGGAAAGATTCTGAGTTAACTCAAGCCAGTGAAATGTTTGTTCTTTGGGAAAAGCAACTACTTATGAATTGATGATTCAATACTTGGGTGTGCTGGATAGTCTGGAGAATTGTTTTGTCTGGCAGTGGAATGGTATTTATAAGGGGCATGGCAGCTTAAGGATGGGTGGGTGAGGGCAGAACCTTTTAATTATCTGTGGGACTGTAAAAGTTGTTCTTGACTGCACTGTTTATTTATTTTAGTGGGTGGAGCAAAAACTTGAATTGGTTATGTCTCTGTTTTGTTTGATTAAGATGTTATCATTGCTCGTACTTGATGTTGGAAATACACTAGTGCCCCACTTAGTGCTACCTGCAGAGATGATTCATTATATGGTCCTTCAGTCTGAACACTCACGGGTACATACCCTCATGTACTTAAAAAAAACATCTGCTCGGGCTGCATATTGCTGTGATGGGAACCTGATATAAACCCCTGTCCTTTCCGCTACTGTGCACTACTGTTACAAAGACCTGATGCAGTCTCTTGTCCTCCATGCTGCTGCTTATGAATGTGCGGGGAACCTATGAACCCTGCCCTTCCTGCTGGTATTCGCCCAACAACAATGTATCCATACTCTGCGTGGAAAGACCACCTTTGTGAATTGGTAACCATTGAACCAGAGCAAACCGTGTGGCCGCAATGCTTAGATGTGGGGCATGGGGTTGCTTCCTGACCAATATATAGAGAGTGAGGGTTGCTGATGGGGGCTGGCAGCAACATCCCCATGTTTTGACAGACTTTGATTCAATGGTCTCTTTCATCACTACCAACAGGCAGAGAACCTAAAATCCAGACCATCTGTCAATACATAGAGTAAGAGGCAGCAGCCCCACTTTCTTTCTGCCGGTCAAAATGCGGACCTGACCACCACATCTCCACAACGTTTGCTCTGGCCATCCCAATATGAGAAGTCGCAGGCAACATCGCCACAGCATGCTGGGGTGATTCTTCGCTGCAGGAACTTTAGTGGGGCCTGTCATTTTTGCCGGGTTCCCACCATGGCAGCGCATAACTATTGGGAGGGCAAGGTCCTGTCAAGTTTCCAGTGCCGAAAAAGGCAGGCATTTGTGGCAAGTTTCGTCATTTACGCAACTCTATATGCATAAAGCTATCATGACTTCTCTTAGAACCGATTCTATTACATACTTTACAAAGATTTCAATGGATATTTTTAAGGTGGAGATTGATAGATTCTTCATTGGTATGGGTCAGGGGTTATTGGGAGAAAGCAGGGGAATGGGATTGAGAGGAAAAGATAGATCTGCCATGATTGAAAGGTGGAGTAGACTTCATGGGCCAAATGGCCTAATTCTGCTCTTATAACTTATGAATTCCTGGGAACACCTCCTGAGCACCAAATTATGTACCAGTATACATTAGTTGATGCATGCTAACATTTTAACTTTTGATGTCTAGCAGAGCTGTGAGTGCATGTAAACCTAATTGATTGAAGTAGTATATTTGTATTCAAAATGGTTAAGAACCATGAACATATTGCAATCCCATAAATTATTATCTTTTGGGCAAATGTTGAAGCTGCATTTTTAAGAGAGAAGACGTCATGCTTCTTTCTGAAGAAGGGTCTCGAACTGAAACGTCACTTGTTCCTTTTCTCCAGAGATGCTGTCTGACCCACTGAGTTACTCCAGCTTTTTGTGCCAATCTTCATGCTTTATAAAGATTGCAGTCCAGTAAATTTTACTATACTAGTAATTGTTTGCCTTGTCTCATTTAATACCACTCCTGTTAGTCTCTTTACAACCTCAGGAACTTAACGTGTCAGATGTAGAAGCCAAAAACATTTTGTAGCATGGCCATGTATGTGAATTAAACTGATGGGCGTCTGCTGTAAATAACATTTACTCCATTTAGAGCTCTTTTAGTGAGGGATCAAGTTACTTTTTCAACTTATGGGTCAAAATTATGTTTGCCTGTTCTAACAGTATGGGAAAAAATGAGTTCATTGGCCATGATGTATTTTGGGTTATCACAAGCATGTTGCTTAAGTTTCATCTTAATTACTTTCCCTCAATGAAACAATTTTCAACGCGAGCTCAGAGGCAGTCCTGATATATTTTTAAAAAAAAGTGATTTTTAGACTCCCATTGAAAGTAAGCCTAAATCTGCTTCACATTATCTATAATGATTCAAAGTAATTATGCATCTACCAACTGATGCATGCAACTGATAAGATTTAGGTCTAAACTAGTTAAAACTAGAATAATGAGTATAAACAATAACTTCACATTTACCATTAAATCTTTCTGTGAATTCAGTTACTGTATTTTTCCTTGGATATATTTGAAACCTGATTCACAATATTTAATACCCACTATGTGATCTTAACTGATTTTAGAATTTGAAGCAATGAAATGAATGATCTGCTCAATTTCCTGCCTTCTTTTGAAAATGTCATAAATCAGCTAAAATAGTAACTACTTGGAGATACGGTTTTAAAATTAATATTCTTATAAGACATCACCAATCTTCTGAAAGCTCTGGAAAGACCAAAAATTATTGGATTCAGTTGATAGTCATATTCCCACAATGTACTTTATCGGTGTATGAGCAGATAGCCATGACATTAACTTTTGGTGGGAAAATAAAGATACGTCTCAATCAGAACTAAAACCAGATGTAGCCATCAGGTGAGCAGGGTTTTGAAAGTAAGGGATAATAGTGTTGCAACTTTAATTCAGTTTTTAATTAGCTGCTGTGGTATATGCACTGAAGGGTGTAAGTATAGAGTTAAAAGACTTGGAGGGAGTTTCAAAATTGCTCTTCAAGTTTGCTCTTCTACATCGTTATTAGACTCTTGAATGGATCTCTCGGGCTAAGGATGAATTTCAATCTTCCAACCTACCTTGTCGCAGCATTTGTATTTTATTATCTGCACTTTCTCTGCAGCTGTAACACTATATGTGCCAAACTAATCATTACGTCTGCCCGTCTTGCTCAAGTTAAGTTTTTTTTTTTTTTTAAATATACAAATACAGTAAGAAACAAATACAAGGTAAATCTTGGTTTCCATAGTATTAGAGGGACAGATTCAAACACCATGTAAAACTTAAATTATACATAAACTATATATAAATCACACAAATTATATAAGACAGTGAAAAGGAAAAGACTCCAACAAACAATACATTAAATTAGTGCAAAAACACAATTACAAAACATGTCCCTGGTAGTGCAAATGATGGTCTGCAATGTTCCATCACTAAGGTAAGATTAGGGTTATGCAGGTCAGTTCAAACATATGATGTTATTAGGAAAGTAGCTATTCCTGAACCTGGTGATATGGTCCTCAGGCTTCTGTAACTCCTTTTTGATGATATGTTAGGGCAGGTTTGAGATCGATAAGGAAATGGGCTGATGCTCTTGAAGAACATATGTCTTCAGGGCTTGTTGGGATCTCTCCTCGGTTATTGAGGGAGGCAAGAAAGGAGATTGTGAAGGCCTTGACAAGGATCTTTCTTTCTTCTCTAGTCATTAGCAAGATCCCAGTGGACTGGAGAGAGGCCAATGTTGTTCCTTTGTTTAAGAAAGGAAGTAGAGTAGAATCCAGGAACTATAGGTCGGGAGACTCACATCAGTGGTAGGGAACTGCAGGAGAAAATTCTTCAAGTTAGGATTTACTCCCATTTGAAGGTGAAAGGGCTAATTAGGGATAGCATGTGTGGCTTTATACGCAGTAGGTCATGTCTCACTAACAAGTTTTTTGAAAAGGTGACAAGAAATTAAATATTTTTAATAGTTTTTTTTCTAATTTATTCATGTTTTAAGAACTGTCCAAGTTCCATTGGGTGACATTTATGCACACTTGATATGGTGCCATTGTGTTCTTGGAGATGTGGGAGAATAAAATGGCATTATAGGAATGGGGTTAATGGGTGCTTCATGTTCTGCATGGACTCTGTGTGAACAAACTGTTCGATTCTTATGTCTGTTTCAAGCAGAAGATGTATATGCAATAATATTTATAGTATCCCATGCTAGTAAGGAACATTAGAATTCAGACCAATGGAAAATTAAGTTTCCATGATGTAAATTTGCCAAGTTAAGTCTTTGTCTAATTTCTGAAAATATAGTCAAGATTTACAATTTGTCTGCACATGCCAAGAAATTGAGTCAACGATTTGACATTTGTGCTTTCTTTGTAAATGTGCATTGATATAGTTGAGCTTAATGTCAATGTTTTGTCAGCCACCTCATTTAATATCAAATTCTTTTTGTGATCAATACCTGTACAGCCTTCATCTCTCTCTCGCTTCTTAAGGATCCCAGCACTAAATTTGTATATTTTGACAGACTCATTGGCTACAGGAACCTGATTCTATTTCAGCTAGGTCATGAAGAACTGATTTAGTGTTTCACATAAAGCAAATGGTGTTGTAACCCACACAAAAAGCAATCAAAATTAGCGAAAACAAAAATCTAGAAACAAGGAGACAAAAATCCATTCAACAAATATTTAGCCAAGTCCTCAGGAGAAATGTCTGGAAGTGAAATGATCTGAAGTGAAATGCCCTTAAGTGAAACTGCAAAAAATGGCTGAAAAATAAATATATAAAATATAAAGTACTGGAGGAACTCAGCAGCGCAGGCAGCATCTGTGAAAGGAATGGGCCGATGAAGTTTCGGGTTGGGGCCTTCTTCAAACTGTTAGGAGATTTATTTCTCGTCTTCTTCCCTTATCTGACGACCTTCTGTCCTCTTTTCACCTCTTGCCTTGGACACTTAGTCCACACTTCTGCCGATCAAGGATCTCTAGCCTGTATCCACCTATCAGTTACATGACAGTGGTTAATAACTTGCATTGCTTCTCGATTGAAAGGAGAGAAAATCAAATGAAAACACTTTGAACTCTTTTTTGAAAGCAAAAGCATATAGACTCACCTGTTTTTAGCAATGCAAAATAACTTTCCTTAATAAATTGCATATTTTGCTCAAATAAGAAGTCTATGAAACAACTTTATGGTATAATATGAAGAAATTGCAACGGTTCCTATTTTGCAGAATTGTACATGCAAAGTATGATTGGTGTATTTAGAGCCACTAGAGACTGAGGCTGCTGGAAAATACTTCTGTTTCATGAAAGTAGACATTTGAAATGAGTGACTTTTTTAAAAAGGGGCAAATATGTGCACTTAAATTGCTGATCTATGAATGCCAAATAGCATGGAGATTCAAAGATTTGTGGTTTCAAAGAAATACCTTTCCTAGACTTTGAAACAAACATCTGCCACACTTTCTCAGTCTTCTTACTGCGTTTACTCTATTTGAGTACTAAAACTGGATATTCCTGAGAATAGATATTGTAAGAAACCATTATTGCACAAATGATGTGTGACTACTCTGCTTTTACTATGTATGACATTCATATAATGATATTGGAAGCCGTGTGCACATATATTATTTCACCGTTTACTTTCCGTAAGAGTTGTGCCCAGATAAAGAATTACCATGAGTAATGCTGCTAATTTTGTCCAGCAGCTTTTTTAAACTGTGCTCCTGCTGGGTGGAACTGTCTGGCACATAAATTTCATCTTTCAACATCACATTCAGACTTTTAATTTAGCAGAGTTTCCAAATGCTGATAACAGATGATGTCTCTCCAAATGGGATTTAGTCACTAATTCAAACAAGCTTTATACAAAGGGAAACTTGTTATATTGAACTACTGTTAACATAACCTTTATTCAGAAGTAATGTAAAGAAGCTCCGTAGACAGAGGAACTCTGCCTAAAAATCATTAATTGTTCTACTAGTTTAATAAAATTCAAAACTTGATGTGATAGAACAGAGAAAGGTTGAACATAGGCTCTTTGGCTCATAATGTCTGTGCCAAACACAAATCCATGGTAAATATCTGACTGCACATGATCCATCTCCTTCTATTCCCCACATATCCATTTGCCTATCTGAAAGCCTCTTAAATGCTACTGTCGTACCTATCTACACCAACAACCTGGCTGCATGTTCCTTTTTTACTATGAGTAAAATAAAAACTTGACATCTGGACCAACAGGACACCGGCCCCCAGGCCAACCGCCTCTCTGCCTCTCCCGCCAGGCCAACCGACAACTTGGGCCGACAACACCAGCGGCCCCCAGAACCCACAACCAGCACCAACTCCAGAGGTATCCGCTCCCCGATGGGCCGCTACGGCGACATGCCAGTTCGCCCATGGTCTCAGCCGCTAACCCAAGTACAAGCTGCACCTTGCACACCACCGGCTTCTACCCCTATGGCACCCGCTGCCACTTCACCCACAACCCCGAGGAGGAACGAGGGCCCCGGCCTCACCTGTGCCACACGAGCCCAGCCTGGGCTCGGCCTCCTCCAGCTCGGTGCTCGACTGGGTAGCGCTGCGGGTGGCCTTCAGCCCAGACTTGGAGTTAGAGCTGGCCCGGATTCAAGGCTTGGGGCTGGGCAAGGGAGGGGGTGGAGGTTGCTGCTGCCGCCAGCACCACCATCACCAAACGTTCCTGGAGCTCCAGCGGGCGCCCATCCGCAGACTCTCTCCGACCAGGAAAACTCCAGCAGCAGTGGCTCCGAGTCGTCTGACTTCGAGAAGGGCTGGCGGCTGCCCATCTTCAGCAGGATATCGGTGTCGGAGTGAGGGGAGGGGGGTGGAGGTGGAGGGCTGCCGGGGCGAACCCGGCACCACAGGCAGAGCTGAGTTGGAGCCAGCGGCTGCAAGTCCGGGGCCGCCCCACCTGCCCAGAGCCACCCTGAACACCTCTGGACAGGGACGGGACACCGGGGAGGGGACGGGGACAGCCCAACAGCAACTCAACAGCACCAGTGATGGAGAGCCAACCACAACTGCGGACGAAACGCAAGCCTGCACACAATGCAGCACCACCGTTGCCAAGACTGTTTTATCGCTAGTGACCTATGACCTGGGCATGTGCAGTCGGAATACCAAACTTGCTTATTAATTCACTTCTTGATTCCCTTTACACATACACAAGGTTCTAGGCCTAAATCAGTTGGAATGCTCTCCATTTTCTTGGATGCATGTAACTCCAGTAGCATTCAAAGCTTTGATCCACATAGAATGAAGCATTATGTTTAAGAGACAATTGCATCCATTCCTGGTGAATTGTAGCTGCAGTGTGTCAAACCTTCAAGATGCATCATTGCATCTAAGCATGCTCATTTCCTGCTGTTCACTTACCGCCACATCAGATCAACGGTGGATGCGATCTCGCTTGCCCTCCACTCCGCTCTGGACCACTTGGACAACAAAAACTCATATGTCAGGCTGTTATTCATCGATTACAGCTCGGCATTTAACACAATCATCCCCTCCAAGCTGGTTACCAAACTCGCAGAACTGGGTCTCTGCGCATCCCTCTGCAATTGGATCCTTGACTTCCTCATTCACAGACCACAGTCTGTTCGTATTGGTGGAAATGTGTCAGCCTCGATAACAATCAGCACGGTAGCACCTCAAGGCTGCGTGCTCAGCCCCCTGCTGTACTCGCTCTATACTCATGACTGCTTAGCCAGTCACAGTGCGAACTCCATCATCAAGTTCGACACCACTGTTGTGGGGCGTATCACGGATGGGGATGAGTCAGAGTATAGAAGAGAGATCGAGCAACTGTCCATATGGTGCCAGCGCAATAACCTGGCCTTCAACACCAGCAAAACCAAGGAACTGATTGTGGACTTTGGAAGGAGTAGGAGGGGGACCCACAGCCCCATTTATATCAACGGGTCGATGGTTGAAAGGGTCAAGAGCTTCAAATTCCTGGGCGTGCACATCTCTGAAGATCTTTCCTGGTCCGAGAACACTAATGCAATTATCAAGAAAGCTCATCAGCACCTCTACTTCCTGAGAAGAATACGGAGAGTCGGTTTGTCAAGGAAGACTCTCTCTAACTTCTACAAGTGCACAGTAGAGAGCATGCTGACCGGTTGCATCGTGGCTTGGTTCGGCAATTTGAGCGCCCTGGAGAGGAAAAGACTACAAAAAGTAGTAAACGCTGCCCAGTCCATCATCGGCTCTGACCTTCCTTCCATCGAGGGGATTTATCGCAGTCGCTGCCTCAAAAAGGCTGACGGTATCATCAAAGACCCACACCATCCTGGCCACACACTCATCTCCCTGCTACCTTCAGGTAGAAGGTACAGGAGCCTGAAGACTGCAACAACCAGGTTCAGGAATAGCTACTTCCCCACAGCCATCAGGCTATTAAACCTGGCTCGGACAAAACTCTGATTATTAATAACCCATTTTCTGTTATTGCACTTTATCAGTTTATTTATTCATGTGTGTATATATTTATATTATGGTATATGGACACACTTATCTGTTTTGTAGTACTATGCCTACTATGTTCTGTGTGCTGAAGCAAAGCAAGAATTTCATTGTCCTATACATTTCCAAGAGAATGCTGGACTAGACTATTTCCAATTTATGGCTTGCTTGCCATATGTTGTCCCAAGTACTTGAAACTTTTGCAGCCAAGTTTGGATTGATTTGGAATACACGATTGTTCTAGCACTGCTTTGTAAAATTGATTTTGCTTCAAAGAAACATGTGAAAAATATTTTATCTCGAGGAAGAATTGTAATTAACAGATCTCTTAAGAAAATTGAATATATATTTTCTGAAGAATACCTGAGGAAATTTACCATGGCGTTTTACGTAGGAATCTTAGTATTTTCTTTCCTTGAATTTAGTTAAACTTCATTTTTGTGATGCATCAAGTGACAAGTTAGCCAATGGACGAAATTCTCTTTAAGGCACAGAGGATAAATTGACAAGCAGACAAACTAGGATAACCAACACCTGGCACTGCTTATGCAAACATGGTGTCAGGGAGTCGTTCCTCCCTCCCCCCCTTTTTGTCTGGGTAGTTTTTCTAGAATGTAAAGGAGCAACGTAATGTTGGTTAAACCAAGTTACAAAATGAATTTCAAAATTTGAAATGAATTTGTTTTTATTACTTTAACGAAATAAATTACACTTTGCTTCACTGGATCTGCAGTACACAGTACCATTACACCTCAACTGCTTTAAGTATTTAATGAAAGCCTCAGTAGGACAGTTAAATGATTTAATAATACAAAGCTATATTTAAGAACCACTGGCTCCAAACACTATCGGTTTATTTTATACTACATAATTTGACCGTTAAAGGAAGGAATGAAATTTGAGATGACCATGTGGGAGTTTATATAAGCCCTGGGGAGTTGGGCCTTTGTATTTCATATGGGAAGGACTCAATATTTTGCCTGGTTTAAGACAAAATAGCTATTTTAGAATTTAAAATTATCTTTCTACGACAGTTTTTTGAAATCCCTTTAAGAATATACGAACGTGTCGATTTCTTTTATTTGCATGTTTTTATTCCCGCAACTCTCGTGTTTAAGATTCTCATTTGGACCAAACGAAAATAAACCGGGAACCAAGTGGGCAGCACTTGTTGGAAAATTCTGTGGGCAGGAAGCAAAACGGAGTTGTCTAATCAGAGACACTGCATCAATGATTTATACAAAGTAGTCTGCCCAGAGGGAGAGAGCAAAATACGTTCCTGTGTCTCGCTGCTTGCAACTGTCGGGTGTTCCTTCGACCATCACAAAACCGTGTTGTTTTTTTTAAAGGAACGCTGTCGTAAAACAAAATGCTCGTTTTGCTTGGAAGGAAAGCTCACGATTCATCTGTTTGATTTCCCCGGGAATGAGGTGAAGTGGTTAGCTCTCTTAGTTTATGGCCAGGAAAAGAGGACCGATGGCAACGAGGAGCAGTTAGCTTTAAGCAGATGTAATAGTTTAAGTGAACGGCAGTGACAAGCTATCAACGCAATTAGGCTGGCAGGCTTCACTTTTGATTTCCGTGACTTATTGGTGTTTATTAAAAGAAATCGTGGCCAGTTACATCCGAGGCATTTCTGGATTGGATCTGCTGTTTGCCTCGAGTAATTGATTCCCACTAGTGTTTAATTAACGCAGTCGAGCCAACTCATTTTCACTGCTTTAATAAGGAGCTTGCAAAATAACTTCGACAGCGAAATAATTTGTGAAAATCAGTCTGGATTTCCTCATAAGACTCCTGTCAGCGAACATGAGGCTGAAGAGGAATGGATCGTACACATTGCACAGGTACAGTTAATGTTCGTCGCCTTTGTGTTTGTGTCTTTTTAAAAGTAAACAGTGAGTTAGAACCGGGAAGACAAAAAAAACCGTTGTCGAGTAGCGATTTGCATTTTGTTCCTATCGTCCATGGATCCTTTGCAACACGCAGATATTGCGTGTTTGAACTCTACGCCCAGTCCCCTTCACGCCTGGGTTAAAGATTAATCGGTTTCGGAAAGTTTACCTTTCGTGTATGTGTGTGAGAAATGTTTCTGTCTTTTCCTTCCCCGCTGCATTCACCGGGGGTTGTACGATCCTCTGGGCAGAGCAGTCGAGGAGGAAGTTAGTACAGATCTTGTGAGCAGCATGTGAAGACCAACAGGAGGTACACAGACCGGCAGCTTCTCCATGGACATCCTCTTCTGCTTCGATTGCGTCTTGTTTAGGTACTATCTGACGCGACGTCTTGTGTGCGTTCCCCCTCCCCCCTCTTTTATGGTTTAGATTTTTAATTTATGTGACATGGTGCGCTTACCCTGCATTATGGTGACAACTGGTTTATGTTTAGTAGCGGTCCTTCACATACATTACGCCATTCTAAAGGCACCAGGTTCGCATTTGTTGCCTCTGGCTGTTTTGTTTTCTCATTAAATGTCATTGAAAATATTGAAAGTCGTCTCTATGTAGGGTGTAGGCTACTCACTTTGAAATTTTACTTAAGATATAATGTAAGTTTATCAAGTTAGTTTACATCATAACATCTTTATGTACATTTCTACCACTTGCATCCTGAATCACATTATTCTGATTGATCAGCTTAATTAAGGTGTTTTAGAATAATGGAAACTGAGAATTGCTTGCCAAGTACAATATTTTACAGTACTTCATTTGTAGGGTGAAAATAGGTTTATATGGATTGATATTGTTCAAGCTGAATTAAGAGCCAGTATATTGGGTAATTGGTGAATGTGATACAGCGTTGCAACCAATGCACAGTTCAGAGGAAATAAATAAAAAAGAAAATGTTTTATAAGAAATAATGCAAGTTAGAAAAGTGTAATTAAGAAAATGTTAACTGGTTATTCTACCATGTTTGATTATTTTTGGAATACATTGAGGCATATCCAGTAAATTTCCCATGTTTGTATTCTTTCCTCCACTTCAACATTTAATATGGATTAGTGCTGCTATATTACTAACTTTGCTAATTTTTGATTCTATAAAATCAGTTGATAAATTTCTAGAATCCACTTTTGTATCTATATAATAGTTGGGATATGTCATCATAAGTCATACAGCAAGGAAACGGGTCCAACTTGCCAATGCTTATCAATCTGCCCATTTACCCTCATCCCATCTCCCTTTCTTCACTGGATGAATTGTTTGGAACACATTATTTGTTTGCTGGTACAAGTGGTACAGTTAGGGTTAAATGCTGTTGAACTGCTTTTTGAAAAGAAAGAGGCTGTAGACCTGATTTCCCCTTGCAACTAACATCCGGGGCCAGATTGAATCCCTTTATATGGAAATGGTGGGTTCTCAGTTGTCACTTGTTTATTTGGCAAAAAGCCAGGAGGGTAGGGGAGTAAAGCAGACACGTCTTTCTTTGAATAGCTTGTTTTCACCCAGAATATCTTTGAAATGTATTTAGTTTAAAAATAAACTGATCAGTTGTTTACTATTGGCAGAAAGATCCCAACCCAAAAACTTGTCTGTCCCCAGATGCTGCTTGAGCAGTTGAGTTTATCCAGCACTTTGTGTTTTGACCATTGTACAGAATACTGTTCAGACTTAATTATTTTGTTCTTTGTTTTATGTCTACAATGCAACATTTAATTTCTTAGTTGCATTGAATTAATATACCTTATTGATTGAAACTCAAATACCAGTAGCAAAAAATGCATTATCATTGTTTAATATAACCAAAAAGTTTTCTGCAAATTTCAAATTGTGTTCCAAGATGTTAGGATGATGTTACTTTGCATGAAGCATGATGCTACATCTATAATCACATTTTTTGTGATCTTAGGAGATCATGCTTTTGGCTATTGTGGTGTTTTAAACGTTTAATCAGTATTGCTGTGTAGTCGCAGTGCTTCATTTGAATTGATACAGAATTAGATTTAAAAATAATACCAGAATAAGTGGGACCCATTGGGTCCCAGCTTCACACAGGAGGGCTGGTCCCCCAACGCAATATTCCACCTCTCCACCAATTCCAATATACACACTCACTCGCGCGCGCGCACACACACATACACGCATCCTCTACCTCACACACACACGCGCACACACATGCGCGCGCACACTCACACACATACTCACATACACACACTCACTCACACACATACACTCTCGCACACTCACACTCACACACCATATATATGACAGTAAACTTTCTTGAATCTACTCACACGGCTGAACGCAGCCTCTCCACTGTGGGGCTTCTGCAGTCAGCTACACTTCGCATTCAGAACGACCTCTGCACTCACCGGAAATTATGCAATCAGCGCGACCTGTTCACTAAGCGGAAGTCGCGAAATGAGCGGGACTTTTGGAGTAAACACAATCAGACCTAATAAAGCATTTATTCCTTCCAAACACAGTCGGACATAATAAAGCATTTATTCCTTCCAAACACAGTCGGACCTAATAATGCATTGCAGTTTCAAGCACAGGCAGGGCATCAGGCCAAACAACACATGGCATTGTCATTTCATTTCCAATTAAGCATTGCACTTTCAAGCACAGGAAGGGCAGCAGGCCAAACAACTCATGGCATTGTCATTAAGGGCTAACAAATAATTTATTGCAAGTACATTGCAGACTCACAGTTCAGTTGATTCGTAGCTTAGAATGACAGTCGTGGCCTCTCCCTCGCGATCTTGCAAAGTGACTGTCTCGCGTCCAGGCATCCGGGGTTTTTATAGTTCTGCCCCCCCCCCGCCCACCCACCTTACCTTCGTTGCGGTGATTGACAGGCGAGAGGACCAATCAGTTGATCTTAAGGTTTTTTATTAACACTCATAACTCTTTTATTTTTCATCAATGGGAAAAGTCCTCGGGGCTGGCTCAGCGGAGGAGGACTGAGTAAGATGGCCAAAAATCACAGCGATACAGGGCAGCGTTTTTTTTCTAAAATCAATATACAGTGCAGAAAGGAAGTGGTCAAGATGAGACTTTTAATTATATAAGATGTGTCATGAACTTGGAAAATTATGTTGTGAGAGGAGAACTTTTTGCACTTCAATTAATAATGCTGGACAATACTGCTTATGAACAGAAACGTCTAGTTACTGAGTAAATAAATACTTATCTGAGGAATACAGACCACAAATTTCTGAATGCAGCTATTTTGCAGTTGTCAGTTCTTGCAGAATAGAGTTAAGATCATTTACTTTACTGTAAAATGGTTGATTGCCATTCAGTACATTGATCTGCTTACTAATGATTATTGTTTTGGAAAATGTATGCTGGAGAACTGATCAATGATTATCTTGCATTTTTAAAGATGTGCATTCTTGGTGAATAATGGTTGAAGGGTTGGGCTGGGATCGCTGCTAAAAAATTGCCGCTCTCTAAAGAACTTACCTAAAAAATTGCCGCTCTCTAAAGAACTGTGCTAGCCGTCTTTAACTTCCAGTCATCGCGGGTGTGAATTTCAGACAGCGCTCCCCCACTTTCCCTGGCCCCCGCCTTTGTGATATGTGTATGTGTGTGCACGTGTGCAGACGGTCGATCCAGCTTGCGGTTTCATCGCTGACGGTCGATCCAGCTCGAGGTTTTTCAGGCGAGTGCCCTCGAGCTTGAAGGTCAAAGGCAGTCACTGAAAAGTCGGGTTAGTGGGACAGGCCCTTAATCAATCCGAAGAAATGTCCCGATCTGAAATTTCACATTAATTCTCCAGAGATGCTGTTTGACAGACAGAGTGACTCCAGCACTTTGCCCTAGATGTCCAGGCAGAAACAACTTGTTTCCACTGCTCAACCAATCACTCTTTCACACCCCCCCTTCCTAGCGATGCTACCATGTATTTCATTCACTTTATTCTTCCTCATTCGATTATTCTGTTATTGTACTTTGCACAACTTCAGATTACACTACAATCTTCCACCATTCTGCTGTTTTGGGCTCACTGTATTTATTGTTGAACTTATTATTATCATTATTGTCTGCTTTGATCTGTCATTTTCACACCTTGCCCTTCCATATCTCGAGTTTCCATCTCCTCTGACTCTCGGTCTGAAGAAGGGTCTTGACCCTTTTGTGTTTATCTTCGGTGTAAACCAGCAACTGCAGTTCCTTCCTACACTTATTATTGTAGATATACTGTTTATTAGCTTCATTTGCACAAAGGATTTCATCGCACTGTGGTGTATGTGACAATAAACTAATCTGAAAATGTAATACATTAAGTTTAGCAGAGCATTCTTTCATTTAAATATGACCATGTTTGATCTGAATTATCAGTTATGATTTAGGTCACTGGACAGAGACACGTTTACATTTTAATTATTCCATGTACTTGAAATCTGTCCATCCATGTGATGTACTGAGGCTTCTTTTGATTGACTTCAAACAGGGCTGATAATGAAAGAGAATAGTTCCTTGGACTTCTACGTATATATCATCAAAGGAAATGCCTCCTAACAATGTTGGACTCACTTTTGCCTCGACCTTTTATTTACATGCTGTCTGGTATTGATAACATCTCCAGACACTAGGTCAAATTTCATTTTAGTGATAGTGGCATCCAATTCTCCTTCTCCAGCAATTGTCTCAATTTCACATCCATCTCTATGCTATCAGGTTGCGAACAACAAATTGTCAGCCGGGCATTCTTTTAAAGCTTTTTTTTTTAAAGCACGTTAGCATTTTTATGTATTTACTGATTATGTAAAATTCATTTCACATTGTAACAGATCTTCATTTTAAATCTTTAGTGGTTTCTGTAATTTCAAGACAACTCTTGTTTCAAGGTCCTTTCCATGTTCTGGGACAAATTTTTGTTTTGAACAAACCATTTTACAAGATTTTAATTTTATATTGTTCTCTTGTCTTTGTTCTTAAATTGGATAGGTTCAGTTGTCAAAGCACTTGACTCTTCCCTTCCCATCTTGAAGGGATTTAAACATCCTCCAATTTAGTCTACTGCATTTCGGTTTATGGTCTCCTCAACATTGGAGATGTAGGTCCACCAGGTTGGACAGGAACTCCCGGTTCCTAACCATTCTCTCCTCTTCCCATTTCCACACTGATCTTCCTGTCCTTGGGCTCCTCCATTGCCAGAGTGAGGCCACATGCAAACTGGAGGAACAGCACCTCGTATTCCGCTTTGGTAGCTTACTACCTGATGGTATGAACATTTAATTCAACAATTTTAGGTAACCTTCAATTAACCCCTCCCCGTTGGATTGCAACCTTGTCATGGTCGGGAGCTTGTGTGTCCCAGTGACCCCTAGAGCTATGCCAGTGGGAGATTCGTCTCCTGTTAGGGTCTCCCATGCTGGACAGGTCGAAGGGTAGAGGCGAGATGAAGAGCGATCCACTGGTCCTCCAGGTTGGAGGTTGTGCACAGGCCTAACAACCCTGTCTCATAAAGCAAACGTGTTATGGAAACAGCAACTGATGGAATCAGCAAGGAGTGGAGGACCTTCATTGCTGCCCTACATGCCAGCACTCCAGCACTTTGTGTCCTTTTGTGCATTGACCAGCATCTGCAGGTCTTTGTTTATACAGAATCAAACACAGATTGGGTGACAGCAAACCGCTTTAGTGTGCTGAGGTTTACCCAAACTTCCTATTGCCAGCTATTTTAATTTTCTATCCCACTCCCACTTTAACCTGGTTTCGGTGCGAAACGTTGCCTATTTCCTTCAATCCATAGATGCTGCTGCAACCGCTGAGTTTCTCCAACATTTTTGTCTACCTTCGATTTTCCAGCATCTGCAGTTCCTTCTTAAACACTTTACCTATTGATTGGTCGATTGCCTCCTGCACTGTTCCAGTGAGGCCTAGTGGAAGTTTGAGGAATAGCACCGCCTCTTCCATTTAGGTACATTTCAATCTTATGGACTCATTATTGAATTCTACATCTTCAGGAAACTCTTTCTTTGTCTGCGATACTGGCACAACTATACTTATTTTTCTCATTTATTTTTCTTTTGAAGTGTAGGAAATGCTCAACCTGACCTGCCAGGCATGTCTTTATGCTCTGCAATTTGGACCTCCTACATTCTTTAGTGTATGTTCTCATTCTTTAACTGCTCCTATCGATTCATTGACCTGATAACTTTGTTTATGTTATCCCATGGTAACCCAAGTTTTCCCCTATTGGAGTCATCCCTCACCCTCCCAGCAGCATTACCAGTGTCTTCCCAGTTCCCAAGAAGGGTTTTGAATTGAAACGTTAAAGGGGCTGTCCCACTGTATGAGTTAATTCAAGTGCTCTCCCGAGTTAAAAAAAAAAAATTAAACTCGTGGTAAGCACGTAGAATGTACGTAACTCGTGAAGCCTCATGAAGATTTATCAACATGTTGAAAAATGTCCACGAGAGCCTCGAGTACCTACGAGCGGCTATTACAGTAATTCTCCAGTTCAAATCAGGGGAAACTCGGGAGAACTCTTGAATTAGCTCGTACAGTGGGACAGCCCCTTAACTCTGCTTTCCTTCCCACAGAAGCAGCCTGAAATACTGAGTGGTTACAGAATATTCTGTTTTTATTTTAGAATCCAGCATTTGCATTTTTTTATAATTACGTTCAATGTAATACAAAAGCAGTAAAAATATGATTTATCTTCATGAAATAAAAAAAGCTGATTCACTTTTGGAAGTCTGCCTTCCCCTGGAACTTTGTGGTTCTATGGAAAGTGTGGTTGTCTACATCAGTTTTACAAGATCCAGCATGAGCAATGTAGGCAATGTAAACTTGGCTATCAAATCTAAGGACATTGTATTTTGTCTGTTTCACAGAAGAAGACACGTTGAATGAGGAGGCTTAAAAACCATTGTTTAAAAATTAGCTGATCTGCTTTTGAAGACAAACATTTTGTTCCTTTATTGTATATGGTATTTGTTTTTTCTGAAATTCTATTGGAGGCATGATATGAGAATTCATTGAAATACCATATTACAATTTCTGAATGCTGAATTCACAGCACAATGCTATCTTTAAGTATCAGAATGTTCCTCTATCTAGACTATAGTGGAAAGAAATCCTGGCAGAGCAAAATACAGTGCTGTTCATTTCATCTTTGACAATAATGGAAGTCTCCTGTATTTGAATGAAACTTGATTCACATTGCCAGCTATGAACTTCTTTTGTCTACCGGCTAAAAAGGAAACTAGTCGATCTTATTTAAAAATGTTGGTGCTTGGAAACTGTACTCCAAACAGCTAATTGGCTAAAAGGAGACATGAGACTACAGATCTGTAACCTCGAGTGAAAAAACAAACTGCTGGAAGAACTCGGCAACTGAGCTATCATTTGGGATAACCCAGATGACATCAGGGTCATCCCAGACCCAGAATGTCGAGGGATGGTCGACATTTATTGTCTGGACCCTGTCTCGGGACCTGAAATCTGGAATGTCCATTGACCTCCATAGATGCTGCCTGATGAACTGAGTTCCTACAGCAATTTGTTTATCTTAATTGGCTGCTTCCTTCTGAGATTGGATTTCATTCCCTTTGGGTCCAAAACATGGGTGTGTGTCCTCTGTTCAAAAGAAGGAAAAAAATGTTGTTTTTGTTTCAGGTAAGCAATAGACATGATGTGTTTTTGCTACCAATTTTTATATTGGATTAATTTTTTGCCACGCACACCAGGGTGCCATTACTTGTTCATGAGGAGCTCTGAGAAACAGTACAGTAATGATCAATGTAATACATAAAATGGCAAGTGCAAAACAGCAGAATAATGCAAGAATATAGTGCAAATTACGATTTAGTGCTTAAGTATGTTAAAGAACAATAGCAGAATAACTGAATGAAGTAGAGTTAAGAGTAAGAGATACATGACAACACCTCTGGGAAGGATATGTGATGAGGTGATTGGTTGAGAAGAATGATATTACTGGGAAGAAGCTGTTCTTAAGCCTGGACAATGTGGGCTTTCAGGTTCTTGTGTCTGCTTCTAGAAGGCAAAAGTGAGAAATGAGTATGGCCAGAGTAACAGGCATCCTTGAGAATATTACCACTCTTCCTGATGAGGCCACCGATCCGACCCTCATTGGGACTTCTGAGGGCAACTCATTAAATGGGATTTCTCGGAGATCTTCGTGTTTTTCCCACACTCCTAAGACGTACAGGTATGTAGGTAAATTGGCTTGGTAAATATAAAAATTGTCCCTAGTGTGTGTGTAGGATAATGTTAATATGTGGGGATCACTGGTCGGTGCAGGCCAGGTGGGCCAAAGGGTTAGTTTCCACACTATAAACTAAACTAAATCTCGTTGTTGTGAATCCATTCAACAGTAGTGATATCATCAGCGCTAGAGATGGCATTGTATTTGGCCACATCATCGTGGATGTGAGGGTAGTAGAGCAAGGGTCTGATCACACAACCCTGATCAGCACCAATGTTGAGGGTCGGGGTGGAGGAAATGTTATCACCAAATCTAACTGTCTGAGGTCAGCCAGTCAGGAAGTCCAAAAGGCATT
The DNA here is from genome assembly GCF_028641065.1 of Leucoraja erinaceus. Lineage (NCBI taxonomy): Eukaryota > Metazoa > Chordata > Chondrichthyes > Rajiformes > Rajidae > Leucoraja > Leucoraja erinaceus. The sequence goes on from NC_073394.1 coordinate 17,225,719, forward strand.
TACAGATGGAGGCTTCCAGGCCAAATTCCAGAAATTTAAAGATGAATTTACTCAGAAGTAAGAGCTGTGGTCAATATCCTGTCATAGATATTCTTATATGTCTAATAGTTGAGACAGAAGACTACTCAAATGAGAGATTGAAGATGTCGGCAAAGACTGTGGCCAATTGCTTAGCTGGGCTGTGCTGGGTGCTTCTGACTAAAAAGTGAAAGCGGATCTGAATTCTACCATTGAGATGTAAGGGATGGAGCCAGCAGGAGATAGGGATATGCTCCTGGGTGGAGCTTTGTATGCCTGTTTAAAACAGGAATAATAGGCATCAAGGTAATCGGGTAGTGATGAATGGTTGCTAGAGATCACTCTTGATTATGGCTTGTAGCCCATGATGGTATTCAGGCCCTGCTACAGCCGACTGGCATCAACTTAATTAAATTGAAACATCCGTTTGTTTTGGAAGACTTGTTTGGCATCCCTGATAACTTTGTGGAGTTCATACTTGGTCCTCTTGGCTTCTTAACTTTGCTATGATTAGTAGTTGGAGGAACCTTGCTGGCTGCACAATGTTTGAAAATAAATACTCTGAATAAGTGCTGCCCTTCCATATATATTGTGTGGTTGTGGGGAGTATGAGGATGAGTGGTATAGTCGTGGGGAAGATGCAGGGAAAACGTCCAGATAGCAGAAGAAAATGTGGATAGAAGGGGAATTAATTAAGTTGTACCGATGCTGCAGCATCTCCAAAATGTTTTGTCTTGCGAGTAGTGTCTTGGGTTGGTTCTGCAACACAAAACACCTTCTGTTTAATGAGGAAAGCTCATTAGCCTAATCTAGAAAGATCAAACCGATTATTTTGGCAGGATATAGAAGTAGTGGAAGAGAGAATGGGTTTGTCTTCTGAGACGTCAGTCTAGTACTAATTTGCCTAGATCTCCCCTCTTACTTTCTCATTAGGGTGGTCCTCTTTTAAAACTGAATTGGAAAAAAAACTTTTGAAAATTGTGCTTTCCTCATGAACACAAAATGTTCCAACTGAGATGAAATTATTTGGCACATGAAATTATTTGGTAAAAGACTCCCACATTATTTAATACTGGCTGAAAATAATGTGATCAGTAGGTTCCCAATGGCTGTGTATTATGCCCAATCCTTTGATACCGTGTTTTGCTGAATGCAAATTTAGTACGAGGAAGTAAGCCAAAAATATGTGCCAAGTAAACTAATGATGTCCTTAATTGAGATTGTGTTGCTCTAATCAAATATTTGATTTAGTGGTGTAGTACGGCTAAACTCTATTGTGAATTGTACATGTAACTTGTGTAATTCTGTACATAATGGTGACCAACCCATCTGTAGTACAGGTCCACCACCGATTCTCCAGCAACTGATTGGCTGGCACCTCCTTTAATCCGGACTAAGTTATGGGAGCACACATGAAATACCCCCAAAACAATGTAGAGCCCAGGCCGGGTGAGGCGGACGATCTCTACCTCGGGACGTGTGCCTGGACTTCCGATCGGTGGGTTGAATTTGCCCCCTGCAGCTGTGGCTCTGGAACTCCTGCTCAGCTGGAGCCAGCAGATCCGTTCCCATAGCTGACTTCTGAGGCCTGTATCTCGGCCTCCCAATGGCCTAGGCAGACCATTGTCCCGGTACCGTTGACTCCTCTCAGAGGAATGTGTCAGTCGTGCCTCCACGACCGCAGATTCAGCAAATCTTGGGTTAGTGTGAGCCGCCTTGGTGGTCCTGCCGGCAAAACAGTTCCTTGGCCTCGCGGGCAGCCACCGATCCGACCCTCATTGGGACTTCTGAGGGCAACTCATTAACTGGCGCATGGGCTTCCCCTGCAAGAAATGCAAGTTTTGCTATACATTTAATCTACATTTAATATTTTTGATTCTTATGGATTTTTGGTGAACTTTCTGTTGTAGAAAATATGGCAGTCATTAGCACACTTGACAATGTAACAAAGAGACTTTTTTCAATAGTGTTGATAAAACTATAGGTTTTTTGCTCTTGTGAAATAGTGCAATGGGCACTTCCGTGTGAGTGACTAGAATGAGTGAGGTTTACTTTAATATTTCATCCAAGAAACATCTCCAACTAGTGTGGCAGTCAAAATTGTTGTGGTCACATTGTTTTGTGGGGTGGGGCACTTGTACCTCTGTCAGTTATCCTATCCAGAACATCTTTGTGAGCAAAGAATATTTTATGCTCAAATCAGGATTGCCAGAGAAGGGTCTCGACCTGAAATGTTGCCTATCCCGTTTCCCCAGAGATGATGTCTGACCCACTGAGTTACTCCAGCTTTTTGTGTCTATTGCCAGAGTTATTGCAGCCTCACAAAGATGTTCTGAATTTTCTCCCTGAACAACACCATTAGAAAGGTTACAAATCTAATAAGGAACCTTTCTGTGGTCAGATTTTTTGCACATTGTTCTTTGTCACATTGTTGTGTATTTGAAAATTCTAGCATTGACACAATGTATTATTATGTTATAGAAAATGAGGAAGAATAAAAGAGGACCTACGAGAGAGAGAGAGAAACAGTAGGATAATTTTTCAAAGGACAAGTAAAAGCTATTTTTGAAATAGGAAACATTCATCAGGCAGGGCAGAATATTTAAATGGTGTGCCCCTGGCCTGTTTCCTCTTTGTGGATTCTACCTGATTTCTAAGGTCTGTGGCTTTTTCTATTTCTGATTCCCAACATCTGCAGTTTTGTTTATTTCCTTTTCAAAGGTTGGAAAAGTTTTTTTGGGTGACCGATGTCAGAGTGTAGAGTGCTACACAGAACCTTGACAAATGGAGAATAATAACGGCAGCGGTCGGGTTGCTGCCTTGCAACGCCAGAGTCCCGGGTTCAAACCTGACTATGGGTGCTGTCTGTATGGAGTTTGTATATATTCTCCCTATGACCGCATGGGTTTTCAGCAGGCGCTCTGATTTCCCCCCACACTCCAAAGAAGTACAGATTCGTAGGTTAGTTTCAGTTTAGTTTATTGTCACATGTACAGAAGTACAGTGAAAAGTTTTTGTTGTTAACCAGTCAGCAGAAAGGAAATACATGATTACAATCGAGCCATTCAGTGTACAGATTAATGATAAGGGAATAATTGATTTTTGTAAAAAAATGGTAAATTGTCCTTGGTGTGCAGGATAGTGTTTGTGTAAGGGGAGAGCTGGTTAGCATGGATTTGGTGGGCCGAAGGGCCTGTTTCTGCACCATCTCTAAACTAATCCGGTGGATGACCTGTTCGAGGACAAGTAGAGGGAGGAAGTTCATTTGCACAGGTGATGGACATAAACACTGTCTTTGGGCAAATGGGCTGTGATTGAAGTAACTTTGGGTTCGGTGGTAAGCAATATTCCACATGTAGTTTTGAGATTTTACAGACCAGGATGATTACAGATACGAGTCCTTTATTTTTACCTAGTTATCTTTAACAAGGCCGCTCTGAGATGGCCAAAGTCTTGTTTGCTTTTTGCTGAAAGATAAACTAATTTGGTTGAAGATAGACACAAAATGCTGGGACAGACAGCATCTCTGGAAATGAATAGGTGACATTTTCGGCCGAGACCCTTCTTCAGACTGATTCAGGGGAAAGATATAGAACGAGAGATATAGAACAAATAACGCAACAAGATGATAGCGAAACAAGTACGACGACAAGGGTGGGGGAGGGATGGAGAGAGAGGGAATGCAAGAGTTACTTGAAGTTAGAGAAATTAATATTCATACCGCTGAGGTTTAACCTGCTGAGGTGAAATACGAGGTGCTGTTTCTCGAATTTGCGTTTGGCCTCTCTGCGCGCGATAATTTTTTGACAATTTAAAAAAATGTAGTATTTTAAAAGTGCAGGTCTGGATAATGAAGGTTTGAGCTGGAATTTGGTTCTTTGTGAGATCGTAGCTATTTAGGAACAGAGGGGCTTTGTGACTAGAGGGCTGTTGGCTTTGGTCTGTGGACAAGGTCCCTCTTAGTTGAAGCCGGGCTGGCTGCACAGAGCACATACGATCCACTCAAGAATGCAACAATTGGTTTAAGGCTTGAGTCACTAAATTGGTAAGTTAAGTAGCACAATGGAGACCACTGTTAGTCTGTGATAGGTTAAACTTCAAGAGTTGAACTCATTTCCTGTAAAAGTCTACCTTCTGCCAACTTTAGAGCTAACAATAGCTCTTTCAAAATATAGCATTGAAAAAACTGTTATTCTCAGTTTATGTAGCTTTCATTGCTGGCCATTTTAGCTTCAAATGCATTGGAAATGCCAGTTTTTTTTTGTTTGCAGGGGCCATATATTGAAATACTCCAGGGGTTTCTGACACGCATAGTTAATTTGCCAAAGCAAGCAGAATACCAGTGGGCGTGTTTATTTTTACTGGTTTTGAAGCCAGCGGTTCAAACTTCCTATGATGTTAAAAAGCACAAATGAAAATTTGGTCTGGAGAATTGAAGCAGAATACAAATATTTCTTTATACAAAAATTGAAGTTAAAGGTTAACTGGGCACGACCACGGCAATGCATACTGTGATGTCTATAAATGGACATTTAGTTTATTCAGACAGAATTTAGGGTCTTTGACTACTTGGCAGCTGAGGCTCAGTTAGCTTCCTTTCTCCCTGGAAGCAATTTTGTTTCTTTTGTAGTTTGTAATCATCTCAAATTCTAATAGGTTTGTCAAAAACAAAGCACATAACACAGTAGTTGTCATTAATTATACTTTCAATTAATAATAGGAAATTGAGCGGACTTCCCAATTCATGATGACGTTTGAATCTGTTAATATTTTCTTGATCATCTCTCTACCTTTTTAGAAAGTGTATTCCAGGGTAAAACCTAGCTGTTATTCAATCTTAAAAGTTCGAAAGATATATTCTCACATGTTGCTTCCATTCTTTCTCACCAATTAGGTATGGTTTAAACTGAGATAGACAGCCAAGAATAGATATTTTGTATCAGATTTTCTGAAGTTGGTGTCCAGTGGGCTTTATTGAAATGCAGGACTATGAGTAGAGAACAGGGGGAGAAAATGTGAAACAAAAGTCACCTTGGACACATGGGATCTTTTACTGTTTTTCATGGGGAGGCTGCTTAACACATTGTTAATCTTGCATAATTTTAATGAAGTTGTATGAGCACATGAGATGATGGATAAATGCAGTGGATCTGCCTGTATTTGACACTGTGGAAATGGGTAAGATTTTTATCATAATTGTCCCTTTTGCTTATGTAATAGTAATTAATACTGAATTGTGATTTGCTTGTGGCCAATTTTGTTTTTTTATACCCGAAGTTAACGAGTGGAACATCTAAAGGGGCTTGTACCACTTGGGCGACCTAATCCGCGAGTTAAGAAGAGTGTCTTCGACCTTCCAGCTCCGAGAGAGAGAGAGGGGGGAAAGGGGGTCTGAGAGGTGGGGGGAGGGGGAAGGAGGTTTAGGGGAGGGCAGGGGGTTGGGGGGCGGGAGGGGAGGGAGATGGAGGAGAGGGGGGAGGGATAGAGGAGAGAGAGGAGGGGGGGGAGAGAGAGAGGGGGGGCGGGGCGGCAGCCCGAGCGAGAGGCACTGAGCGATCTGAGGACGGTGAAAAGCAGCGGGGGAGACCAGCCGATCGGGCCGGGGGGGGGGGGGGGGGGGGGGGGAAACAGACGATCGGGTCTCCCTCGAGAGGTGGTCATCCCCAGTGGAGGGGAGACGGGGCGAGTGAATGCGCTGCGAAATGCGGAGACAGAAGCGGCTTCTGACTCTCTGGAAACCCACAGCTGGAATTAGCATGCAGGGGATGGGAGGGGCGGGGCTTCACGAGCTGGGCCGCCAGTGAGGAAAACCTCGTTCAGTGCGTGAGCGATCTGCAGAACAAAGATCCTATAGCTGAGCACAACTCTAGGATCTTTGCTGCAGAACATTCTCGTCCTTCCTGCGCCTTTTGAAGAAGGGGTGGGGGGAGTAACGCACCTCGTGAAAAACTGCGCATGCGCGTTGACAGCAGCTGCATTAATCCACAGCGGCGGGGGGGGGGGGCTGGAGGCAGGTGTGCCTTCATTGGTGGGCAGGTGGGCATTGTGATGTCGGCAGATGGCAAGCGCTGATTTTTTTTTAAAGTGAATTTTGTGAAGAATTTTATTAAAAATCTGGGGAAATAATTGAGCAAATTTAGAGAGGAGTGGATTTCTGAAATCATAAGTAAAATCCCTACTGAAATATGTAAAAATCTCCGCGTTTTTGTGTCTGGTTTTCAAGGAAATACGTTTCAAAGGCAAAATCACACACATGCATGCATGCACGCACGCACGCGAATAGCACTCCACTGGACTACGAGTCAAAAAGAATCATGCCAACCAAATGTTACTCACGGAAATTTTTTCGAAATGCTGAAAAATTTTCCGCAACCTAGCTGAGGCTACAAGTATTCGGGATCTTCCCTCGAGCATGAAGGAGAGTTCCAGGGACCTCATAGGATCTCCTAGGTCACGTGTCGACCATGCTGCGAGTTTGAAGTTTGAAGACACTCTTCAAAACTCGCAGATTAGGTCGCCCAAGTGGGACAGCCCCTTAAGATTTCTACTTTTGATTGTCTTATGCGGTGGCGGAGCAGTAGAGTTGTTACCTTGCAGCGCCAGAGACCCGGGTTTAATCCTGATTATTGGCGCAGTCTGTATGGCGTTGGTATGGCCTCCCTGTGACATCATGGCTTTTCTCCGGGTTTCCTCCCACATTCCAAAGACATACAGGTTTGTAGGTTAACTGGCTCCTGTAGATTGTCCCCAGTGTGTAGGATAGAACTAGTGTAAGGGTGATCGCTAGTCGGCGTAGGTTCGGTGTGCCTAAAAGGACCTGTTTCCATGCTGTATCTTCCAAGCTGTAACTAAAAATTAATCTCTATAATTATCGAGATTCCAGATGGAATGTGGAGACATCAATAGGATGCATTTTATTCAGCTATTCTCCTTGTCATAAAGTGAATGTTTAGAGTGGCCTGGTTTATTAGTTGATAGTTAGTATTTGATTGCAACATCAGTTAGTTACTAGTATTTTAAGTTTTTAATTTAGTAGAGAGATTTTGGAGATCCAAACAAAGCCTAAAAGGACATAGTTTGGGGAAATAACAAATAAATGCGAAACTATAATTAGGAACGTTTTAGGTTTAATGCTATATGTGAGTGTGTCGACTTTTTCAAAACTAATTTTGAATCCTAGAATGGTTTCTTGGAAGAACCCATTTAGTTTGTTGATCTATGTGGGAGCAATCCACCTCGAGTCACTCCCCTGCTCTCTTCCCATAGCCCTGCAAATTCCTTGCTTTCAGATGTTTATTCAACTGCGTGTTGAACACGACAACTGAATCTTGTCTCTATTACTACCCAATGTTTAAGAAAGAACTGTAAACGCTGGAAAAATCGAAGGTAGACAAAAATGCTGGAGAAACTCAGCGGGTGCCCGCTGTGTTTCTCCAGCAGTTTTGTCTATCTTCTATTACTACCCGTATCAGTGTATTCTAGACTCTAATCACTTCCTGTTTTTTTTTTTTTAACGTGTTCCTTGTTTGACTTTCACTTCCTTTGCCAGTCAACTTGTTCTCCAATTCTTGATCCATCTACCAATGGGAACTGTTTTGGTCTATCTTTGCCTATGCTCATTTAAGTATCTTTATCAGATCTTTGTGTAATCATATCATTTTCAAGTGGAATAACCCAAGCTTCTCCAATCTATCCAAAGATCTAAACTCCCTAAAATCATTTTCGTAAATCCTGCACCTTCTCCAATGTTTTCTTAAAGTTTTATCCAGAACGTAATACGGTGATCTAGTTGTGGCCAAACCTGTGTTTTATAGAGGTTCATCCAGGCATTTCTACAGTTCTGCACACTAACTAGTTTCATCATTTTTTCAATGTGCATTGACACTTTCAACAATTTGTGCACATGTACCCACTATTCTTGTACCTTTTTTAGAATCATGTCTTCTATTACCGTCTTCCTCAGAGCCCTATGTCATCTGCATTGTTGGAATTTGGGCCCTGTTGCACCCAAATCCAAATTATGAATTTAAATTAAGAAAAGCAGTGATACTCCTCAAGGAACTCCACAGTACGCTTCCAACCACTCTGAAGAACAGTTTTTCTACCATTGGTTTCTGCTACTTTCTGAGACCTTTATTCCAAGAAGGGAGAGACCATTTTATTCCATGTCCTTTAGCCTTAATGATAAACCTATTATGTTTCATTTTTAAAAACAAAAAAACTATTTCCTTCATCAATTCGTTGTTATTTCAAAGGATTCTTGCACGAAATTTCGTTCAGAAGGTCTGAATGACAATAAAGGCATTCAATTCAATTCAATTCAATGTTAGACATAAACTGCCTTTAATAAATCCATGGCTGCTTTCACTAATCAATTGCTGACTCTAAAAGCTCGTTAAATTCTTAATTTTATATGTTGTATAATAACTTGTTGTAATCTACTGATGATTTGAAGTAATCTTTCGCAAAACCCCCCACCATCCAACTAACATGCTCTTCATATATTAAAACCTGAGATTTTTTGCACATTTCCAGTTGCTGACATTATACAATGTTGCATGCTTTGTTTGTTTTTATCTTGCGATGCAGATTTCCTGGTAATGCTTTTTATTTTCCCTGTTACTGAAGTTGAAAGGCCTAAGATTTTTTTTAAAGTAACAAATGCTGATCATGTTGATAACATGGCACTCAGATAGCCACATGTTAGCATGAATTATTTGAGCAGCAGCCAGTTGAAGGCCAACAAGCCGAGGCATATTTGTAGCTGGGGTTAGAACAAATATTTAGACTCGAGGATATGACAAATGCCTTTCTTATTTCCAATAAAAGATTTTTTGTTTAATTAGGTAACACAAACACCGGCAGTATAGTTGCTGCCTTACAGCGCTAGAGAACCGGGTTCGATCTTGACTACGGGTGTACATAGTTTTTATGTGCTCCCCGTGATCTGCGTGGGTTTTCTCTGTTTGCTTCGGTTTCCACCCACACTCAAGACGTTTCGGTTTGTAGGTTAATTGGTTTGGAAAAATGCTAAATTGTGCCTAGTGTGCTGGTTGGCGTGGACTCTGGGCCGAAGAGCCTGTTTCCACGCTGTATCTCTAAACTACACTAACTTTTCCTTTGGACGTTATACAAGCCATCATTTCTTCCGTGATATATTTGCACTTGGTCAGGTCACCTGCATCTGCTCACAACCATTTCTTCAGGTTGTTCTTATTCCATCACGTGATTCTTCACTTTCCTTCACTAATCTTTCCTTGCACATTGCATATTTTCCAGCAAGGATAGTTGTTTGTTAGTTACCTTTATATTCATCTATTTTTTTTTTTTCTGCTTTCCCTTCTCAGAATGTGTAGACACTTCTAAAATAAAACAAATCCAATTTTTACAATTGGTGTCACTGATGAAAAATTATTACTTTAGATCAAGTTCAGTTGGTCAGCACATTTTGTGCAGTGGGTTCATTTAATGCCTTATTACATTCCAACCACTTAACTAATCAGATTGGCACAGACATTGGGCTTTTCTGTTTAGTTGGTAACTTTCAGTAATGGCAATTAGTATCTGATAGAATCACAAAAACAATCATAAGAATTGAGTACTATTATCATTGATAAAAAATGTTATCTAAGAATCCTTTCCACTTGTTGATACAACATTTAATATTTTAGTGTTATCAGGGCTCAAAATGAACGATTGCCCGGGTGCCAATGGCGAGCTAAAGTCCCGCCGGGCAACCTAATAGCCGTGCCATTTTGACCGGCTTAGCAAGCATCCTGGACACCTATCGTTCAACACTGAGTGGGGGCCACCCTCTCTAAATCTCTCTCTCTCTCTCTCTCGGTCACTCTCCTTCTCCGCCCGCCATCCTTATCCGTGTCCAGGCCACCGGTTCTCCACTCTCCGCCTGCTCCTCATCCGCTGTTACTCCCTGGAGTAACTCTTGCTTCTTGATTTCCTGGTCCTCCAAAAATATTCCAATGACAATAAAATTCTCTTGACTCTTGACTCCGACTTAAGCAAAAAAGGGTTCTTGGCGGAAAAAAGAGCCACCTTAAATTTAGTTGCGTCTGGTTGGGTAACTATGGTAGGGTGAAGACTATTCCAGCTTTAATTGTGCGGGGGAACTCCATGGAGCAGCCAGCATCTCTGGATAGAAGAAATTGGGTGACGTTTCGGGTAGAGACCCGTCTTTAGATTTCCTCTGGTTTTAGTGTTTTTAGTTTAATTTAAAGATACAGTGTAGAAACAGGCCCTTCGGCCCACCGAGTCCATGCCAACCACTGATCACCCGTACACTAGTTCTATCCCATACATTCGCTACGAGAGTCAAGAGTGTTTTATTCTCTCACGTCCCAGTTAGAACAATGAAATCCTTACTTGCAGCAACACAACAGAATATGTAAACACAGTACTCTGTAAACAATGTTATAAACGAGAAAACAAAACGGTGTATTTTATAAATAAATATATAACTATATGTGTGTGTGTATCTTCAGTTTAAACCAACATATGCAGTTCCTTCCTACACATGCGTTACTATACGATAGAACTTTATTAATCCCAGGAGTATATATATGTATACACGCACACACGCA